>NW_026961597.1:1866521-2177608 GCF_963924245.1 Chroicocephalus ridibundus
GACGTTTCTGTAGATTGGGCACAGCGCTCTGCAGGGTGTTAGCAGAGACTTTCCCGGGACAGTAAAACCCGACATCAGAGACACTGAGAAGAAGCCCCAATGTTCCCTCCAGGCACTTTCAGTGTGGGTGCCTTCTCCACGTGGTTCCTGGTTTCACTGCAGCTCTGAAGAGAATGTTAGCAAAGAGGTAATCGGGACAGTGCAAACAGTACTCAAAGACAGGGAGAGCAAGCTCTCTCTTGGCACTTTGGATGTGGGACATACAGCGAGATGTTTGCTGCTTTTGCGTTTGGCTGTTGGGAGATTTACAGCACAAAGATATCTAGTTGATTTGAAGCAGTTCCGAGAAAGTCTAAACATAATCCTCACTTTTCCCTCCTGGCACTTTCCCTGTAGGAGATACCGCAAGACGTTTCTGTAGATTGGGCACAGCGCTCTGCAGGGTGTTAGCAGAGAGTTTCCCGGGACAGTGAAACCCTATGTCAGAGACACTGAGAAGAAGCCCCAATGTTCCCTCCAGGCACTTTCAGTGTGGGTGCCTTCTCCACGTGGTTCCTGGTTTCACTGCAGCTCTGAAGAGAATGTTAGCAAAGAGGTAATCGGGACAGTGCAAACAGTACTCAAAGACAGGGAGAGCAAGCTCTCTCTTGGCACTTTGGATGTGGGACATACAGCGAGATGTTTGCTGCTTTTACATTTGGCTGTTGGGAGATTTACGGCACAAAGATATCTAGTTGATTTGAAGCAGTTCCGAGAAAGTCTAAACATAATCCTCACTTTTCCCTCCTGGCACTTTCCCTGTAGGAGATACCGCAAGACGTTTCTGTATATTGGGCACAGCGCTCTGCAGGGTGTTAGCAGAGACTTTCCCGGGACAGTGAAACCCTATATCAGAGACACTGAGAAGAAGCCCCAACGTTCCCTCCAGGCACTTTCAGTGTGGGTGCCTTCTCCACGTGGTTCCTGGTTTCACTGCAGCTCTGAAGAGAATGTTAGCAAAGAGGTAATCGGGACAGTGCAAACAGTACTCAAAGACAGGGAGAGCAAGCTCTCTCTTGGCACTTTGGATGTGGGACATACAGCGAGATGTTTGCTGCTTTTACATTTGGCTGTTGGGAGATTTACAGCACAAAGATATCTAGTTGATTTGAAGCAGTTCCGAGAAAGTCTAAACATAATCCTCACTTTTCCCTCCTGGCACTTTCCCTGTAGGAGATACCGCAAGACGTTTCTGTATATTGGGCACAGCGCTCTGTATGGTGTTAGCAGAGAGTTTCCCGGGACAGTGAAACCCTATATCAGAGACACTGAGAAGAAGCCCCAACGTTCCTTCCAGGCACTTTCAGTGTGGGTGCCTTCTCCACGTGGTTCCTGGTTTCACTGCAGCTCTGAAGAGAATGTTAGCAAAGAGGTAATCGGGACAGTGCAAACAGTACTCAAAGACAGGGAGAGCAAGCTCTCTCTTGGCACTTTGGATGTGGGACATACAGCGAGATGTTTGCTGCTTTTGCGTTTGGCTGTTGGGAGATTTACAGCACAAAGATATCTAGTTGATTTGAAGCAGTTCCGAGAAAGTCTAAACATAATCCTCACTTTTCCCTCCTGGCACTTTCCCTGTAGGAGATACCGCAAGACGTTTCTGTAGATTGGGCAAAGCGCTCTGCAGGGTGTTAGCAGAGAGTTTCCCGGGACAGTGAAACCCTATGTCAGAGACACTGAGAAGAAGCCCCAATGTTCCCTCCAGGCACTTTCAGTGTGGGTGCCTTCTCCACGTGGTTCCTGGTTTCACTGCAGCTCTGAAGAGAATGTTAGCAAAGAGGTAATCGGGACAGTGCAAACAGTACTCAAAGACAGGGAGAGCAAGCTCTCTCTTGGCACTTTGGATGTGGGACATACAGCGAGATGTTTGCTGCTTTTACATTTGGCTGTTGGGAGATTTACGGCACAAAGATATCTAGTTGATTTGAAGCAGTTCCGAGAAAGTCTAAACATAATCCTCACTTTTCCCTCCTGGCACTTTCCCTGTAGGAGATACCGCAAGACGTTTCTGTATATTGGGCACAGCGCTCTGCAGGGTGTTAGCAGAGACTTTCCCGGGACAGTGAAACCCTATATCAGAGACACTGAGAAGAAGCCCCAACGTTCCTTCCAGGCACTTTCAGTGTGGGTGCCTTCTCCACGTGGTTCCTGGTTTCACTGCAGCTCTGAAGAGAATGTTAGCAAAGAGGTAATCGGGACAGTGCAAACAGTACTCAAAGACAGGGAGAGCAAGCTCTCTCTTGGCACTTTGGATGTGGGACATACAGCGAGATGTTTGCTGCTTTTACATTTGGCTGTTGGGAGATTTACAGCACAAAGATATCTAGTTGATTTGAAGCAGTTCCGAGAAAGTCTAAACATAATCCTCACTTTTCCCTCCTGGCACTTTCCCTGTAGGAGATACCGCAAGACGTTTCTGTATATTGGGCACAGCGCTCTGTATGGTGTTAGCAGAGAGTTTCCCGGGACAGTGAAACCCTATATCAGAGACACTGAGAAGAAGCCCCAACGTTCCTTCCAGGCACTTTCAGTGTGGGTGCCTTCTCCACGTGGTTCCTGGTTTCACTGCAGCTCTGAAGAGAATGTTAGCAAAGAGGTAATCGGGACAGTGCAAACAGTACTCAAAGACAGGGAGAGCAAGCTCTCTCTTGGCACTTTGGATGTGGGACATACAGCGAGATGTTTGCTGCTTTTGCGTTTGGCTGTTGGGAGATTTACAGCACAAAGATATCTAGTTGATTTGAAGCAGTTCCGAGAAAGTCTAAACATAAGCCTCACTTTTCCCTCCTGGCACTTTCCCTGTAGGAGATACCGCAAGACGTTTCTGTAGATTGGGCACAGCGCTCTGCAGGGTGTTAGCAGAGAGTTTCCTGGGACAGTGAAACCCTATGTCAGAGACACTGAGAAGAAGCCCCAACGTTCCCTCCAGGCACTTTCAGTGTGGGTGCCTTCTCCACGTGGTTCCTGGTTTCACTGCAGCTCTGAAGAGAATGTTAGCAAAGAGGTAATCGGGACAGTGCAAACAGTACTCAAAGACAGGGAGAGCAAGCTCTCTCTTGGCACTTTGGATGTGGGACATACAGCGAGATGTTTGCTGCTTTTGCGTTTGGCTGTTGGGAGATTTACAGCACAAAGATATCTAGTTGATTTGAAGCAGTTCCGAGAAAGTCTAAACATAATCCTCACTTTTCCCTCCTGGCACTTTCCCTGTAGGAGATACCGCAAGACGTTTCTGTAGATTGGGCACAGCGCTCTGCAGGGTGTTAGCAGAGAGTTTCCCGGGACAGTGAAACCCGACATCAGAGACACTGAGAAGAAGCCCCAACGTTCCCTCCAGGCACTTTCAGTGTGGGTGCCTTCTCCACGTGGTTCCTGGTTTCACTGCAGCTCTGAAGAGAATGTTAGCAAAGAGGTAATCGGGACACTGCAAACAGTACTCAAAGACAGGGAGAGCAAGCTCTACATTACTCTCTTGGCACTTTGGATGTGGGACATACAGCGAGATGTTTGCTGCTTTTGCGTTTGGCTGTTGGGAGATTTACAGCACAAAGATATCTAGTTGATTTGAAGCAGTTCCGAGAAAGTCTAAGCATAATCCTCACTTTTCCCTCCTGGCACTTTCCGTGTGGGAGATATAGCAGGATGTATATTGGTTTTGAGGACAACTCAATGGACAGTGTAGGGAGAAAAGTTCCTGGCTCCTTGAATGCCGTTTCTGGAGACACTGCGATCAATGTGGGAGATATGTCAAGATGTGTGTTGGTTTTGAGGACGGCTCTCTGGAGTGTCTTAGCAAAGAGGTCCCAGGGATAACCAGAGCAATTCTCAGAGACACTGAGAACAAGCTCCACAATTCCTCCTGGCACTTTCCCTGCAGGAGATACCGCAAGACGTTTCTGTATATTGGGCACAGCGCTCTGCAGGGTGTTAGCAGAGGGTTTCCCGGGACAGTGAAACCCTATGTCAGAGACACTGAGAAGAAGCCCCAATGTTCCCTCCAGGCACTTTCAGTGTGGGTGCCTTCTCCACGTGGTTCCTGGTTTCACTGCAGCTCTGAAGAGAATGTTAGCAAAGAGGTAATTGGGACAGTGCAAACAGTACTCAAAGACAGGGAGAGCAAGCTCTCTCTTGGCACTTTGGATGTGGGACATACAGCGAGATGTTTGCTGCTTTTACATTTGGCTGTTGGGAGATTTACAGCACAAAGATATCTAGTTGATTTGAAGCAGTTCCGAGAAAGTCTAAACATAATCCTCACTTTTCCCTCCTGGCACTTTCCCTGTAGGAGATACCGCAAGACGTTTCTGTATATTGGGCACAGCGCTCTGCAGGGTGTTAGCAGAGAGTTTCCCCGGACAGTGAAACCCGACATCAGAGACACTGAGAAGAAGCCCCAACGTTCCTTCCAGGCACTTTCAGTGTGGGTGCCTTCTCCACGTGGTTCCTGGTTTCACTGCAGCTCTGAAGAGAATGTTAGCAAAGAGGTAATCGGGACAGTGCAAACAGTACTCAAAGACAGGGAGAGCAAGCTCTCTCTTGGCACTTTGGATGTGGGACATACAGCGAGATGTTTGCTGCTTTTACATTTGGCTGTTGGGAGATTTACAGCACAAAGATATCTAGTTGATTTGAAGCAGTTCCGAGAAAGTCTAAACATAATCCTCACTTTTCCCTCCTGGCACTTTCCCTGTAGGAGATACCGCAAGACGTTTCTGTATATTGGGCACAGCGCTCTGCACGGTGTTAGCAGAGACTTTCCTGGGACAGTGAAACCCTATATCAGAGACACTGAGAAGAAGCCCCAACGTTCCCTCCAGGCACTTTCAGTGTGGGTGCCTTCTCCACGTGGTTCCTGGTTTCACTGCAGCTCTGAAGAGAATGTTAGCAAAGAGGTAATCGGGACAGTGCAAACAGTACTCAAAGACAGGGAGAGCAAGCTCTCTCTTGGCACTTTGGATGTGGGACATACAGCGAGATGTTTGCTGCTTTTACATTTGGCTGTTGGGAGATTTACAGCACAAAGATATCTAGTTGATTTGAAGCAGTTCCGAGAAAGTCTAAACATAATCCTCACTTTTCCCTCCTGGCACTTTCCCTGTAGGAGATACCGCAAGACGTTTCTGTATATTGGGCACAGCGCTCTGTATGGTGTTAGCAGAGAGTTTCCCGGGACAGTGAAACCCTATATCAGAGACACTGAGAAGAAGCCCCAACGTTCCTTCCAGGCACTTTCAGTGTGGGTGCCTTCTCCACGTGGTTCCTGGTTTCACTGCAGCTCTGAAGAGAATGTTAGCAAAGAGGTAATCGGGACAGTGCAAACAGTACTCAAAGACAGGGAGAGCAAGCTCTCTCTTGGCACTTTGGATGTGGGACATACAGCGAGATGTTTGCTGCTTTTGCGTTTGGCTGTTGGGAGATTTACAGCACAAAGATATCTAGTTGATTTGAAGCAGTTCCGAGAAAGTCTAAACATAATCCTCACTTTTCCCTCCTGGCACTTTCCCTGTAGGAGATACCGCAAGACGTTTCTGTAGATTGGGCACAGCGCTCTGCAGGGTGTTAGCAGAGAGTTTCCTGGGACAGTGAAACCCTATGTCAGAGACACTGAGAAGAAGCCCCAACGTTCCCTCCAGGCACTTTCAGTGTGGGTGCCTTCTCCACGTGGTTCCTGGTTTCACTGCAGCTCTGAAGAGAATGTTAGCAAAGAGGTAATCGGGACAGTGCAAACAGTACTCAAAGACAGGGAGAGCAAGCTCTCTCTTGGCACTTTGGATGTGGGACATACAGCGAGATGTTTGCTGCTTTTGCGTTTGGCTGTTGGGAGATTTACAGCACAAAGATATCTAGTTGATTTGAAGCAGTTCCGAGAAAGTCTAAACATAATCCTCACTTTTCCCTCCTGGCACTTTCCCTGTAGGAGATACCGCAAGACGTTTCTGTAGATTGGGCACAGCGCTCTGCAGGGTGTTAGCAGAGAGTTTCCCGGGACAGTGAAACCCGACATCAGAGACACTGAGAAGAAGCCCCAACGTTCCCTCCAGGCACTTTCAGTGTGGGTGCCTTCTCCACGTGGTTCCTGGTTTCACTGCAGCTCTGAAGAGAATGTTAGCAAAGAGGTAATCGGGACACTGCAAACAGTACTCAAAGACAGGGAGAGCAAGCTCTACATTACTCTCTTGGCACTTTGGATGTGGGACATACAGCGAGATGTTTGCTGCTTTTGCGTTTGGCTGTTGGGAGATTTACAGCACAAAGATATCTAGTTGATTTGAAGCAGTTCCGAGAAAGTCTAAGCATAATCCTCACTTTTCCCTCCTGGCACTTTCCGTGTGGGAGATATAGCAGGATGTATATTGGTTTTGAGGACAACTCAATGGACAGTGTAGGGAGAAAAGTTCCTGGCTCCTTGAATGCCGTTTCTGGAGACACTGCGATCAATGTGGGAGATATGTCAAGATGTGTGTTGGTTTTGAGGACGGCTCTCTGGAGTGTCTTAGCAAAGAGGTCCCAGGGATAACCAGAGCAATTCTCAGAGACACTGAGAACAAGCTCCACAATTCCTCCTGGCACTTTCCCTGCAGGAGATACCGCAAGACGTTTCTGTATATTGGGCACAGCGCTCTGCAGGGTGTTAGCAGAGGGTTTCCCGGGACAGTGAAACCCTATGTCAGAGACACTGAGAAGAAGCCCCAATGTTCCCTCCAGGCACTTTCAGTGTGGGTGCCTTCTCCACGTGGTTCCTGGTTTCACTGCAGCTCTGAAGAGAATGTTAGCAAAGAGGTAATTGGGACAGTGCAAACAGTACTCAAAGACAGGGAGAGCAAGCTCTCTCTTGGCACTTTGGATGTGGGACATACAGCGAGATGTTTGCTGCTTTTACATTTGGCTGTTGGGAGATTTACAGCACAAAGATATCTAGTTGATTTGAAGCAGTTCCGAGAAAGTCTAAACATAATCCTCACTTTTCCCTCCTGGCACTTTCCCTGTAGGAGATACCGCAAGACGTTTCTGTATATTGGGCACAGCGCTCTGCAGGGTGTTAGCAGAGAGTTTCCCGGGACAGTGAAACCCGACATCAGAGACACTGAGAAGAAGCCCCAACGTTCCTTCCAGGCACTTTCAGTGTGGGTGCCTTCTCCACGTGGTTCCTGGTTTCACTGCAGCTCTGAAGAGAATGTTAGCAAAGAGGTAATCGGGACAGTGCAAACAGTACTCAAAGACAGGGAGAGCAAGCTCTCTCTTGGCACTTTGGATGTGGGACATACAGCGAGATGTTTGCTGCTTTTACATTTGGCTGTTGGGAGATTTACAGCACAAAGATATCTAGTTGATTTGAAGCAGTTCCGAGAAAGTCTAAACATAATCCTCACTTTTCCCTCCTGGCACTTTCCCTGTAGGAGATACCGCAAGACGTTTCTGTATATTGGGCACAGCGCTCTGCACGGTGTTAGCAGAGACTTTCCTGGGACAGTGAAACCCTATATCAGAGACACTGAGAAGAAGCCCCAACGTTCCCTCCAGGCACTTTCAGTGTGGGTGCCTTCTCCACGTGGTTCCTGGTTTCACTGCAGCTCTGAAGAGAATGTTAGCAAAGAGGTAATCGGGACAGTGCAAACAGTACTCAAAGACAGGGAGAGCAAGCTCTCTCTTGGCACTTTGGATGTGGGACATACAGCGAGATGTTTGCTGCTTTTACATTTGGCTGTTGGGAGATTTACAGCACAAAGATATCTAGTTGATTTGAAGCAGTTCCGAGAAAGTCTAAACATAATCCTCACTTTTCCCTCCTGGCACTTTCCCTGTAGGAGATACCGCAAGACGTTTCTGTATATTGGGCACAGCGCTCTGTATGGTGTTAGCAGAGAGTTTCCCGGGACAGTGAAACCCTATATCAGAGACACTGAGAAGAAGCCCCAACGTTCCTTCCAGGCACTTTCAGTGTGGGTGCCTTCTCCACGTGGTTCCTGGTTTCACTGCAGCTCTGAAGAGAATGTTAGCAAAGAGGTAATCGGGACAGTGCAAACAGTACTCAAAGACAGGGAGAGCAAGCTCTCTCTTGGCACTTTGGATGTGGGACATACAGCGAGATGTTTGCTGCTTTTGCGTTTGGCTGTTGGGAGATTTACAGCACAAAGATATCTAGTTGATTTGAAGCAGTTCCGAGAAAGTCTAAACATAATCCTCACTTTTCCCTCCTGGCACTTTCCCTGTAGGAGATACCGCAAGACGTTTCTGTAGATTGGGCACAGCGCTGTGCAGGGTGTTAGCAGAGACTTTCCCGGGACAGTAAAACCCGACATCAGAGACACTGAGAAGAAGCCCCAACGTTCCTTCCAGGCACTTTCAGTGTGGGTGCCTTCTCCACGTGGTTCCTGGTTTCACTGCAGCTCTGAAGAGAATGTTAGCAAAGAGGTAATCGGGACAGTGCAAACAGTACTCAAAGACAGGGAGAGCAAGCTCTCTCTTGGCACTTTGGATGTGGGACATACAGCGAGATGTTTGCTGCTTTTGCGTTTGGCTGTTGGGAGATTTACAGCACAAAGATATCTAGTTGATTTGAAGCAGTTCCGAGAAAGTCTAAACATAATCCTCACTTTTCCCTCCTGGCACTTTCCCTGTAGGAGATACCGCAAGACGTTTCTGTAGGTTGGGCACAGCGCTCTGCAGGGTGTTAGCAGAGACTTTCCCGGGACAGTAAAACCCGACATCAGAGACACTGAGAAGAAGCCCCAATGTTCCCTCCAGGCACTTTCAGTGTGGGTGCCTTCTCCACGTGGTTCCTGGTTTCACTGCAGCTCTGAAGAGAATGTTAGCAAAGAGGTAATCGGGACAGTGCAAACAGTACTCAAAGACAGGGAGAGCAAGCTCTCTCTTGGCACTTTGGATGTGGGACATACAGCGAGATGTTTGCTGCTTTTGCGTTTGGCTGTTGGGAGATTTACAGCACAAAGATATCTAGTTGATTTGAAGCAGTTCCGAGAAAGTCTAAACATAAGCCTCACTTTTCCCTCCTGGCACTTTCCCTGTAGGAGATACCGCAAGACGTTTCTGTAGATTGGGCACAGCGCTCTGCAGGGTGTTAGCAGAGAGTTTCCTGGGACAGTGAAACCCTATGTCAGAGACACTGAGAAGAAGCCCCAACGTTCCCTCCAGGCACTTTCAGTGTGGGTGCCTTCTCCACGTGGTTCCTGGTTTCACTGCAGCTCTGAAGAGAATGTTAGCAAAGAGGTAATCGGGACAGTGCAAACAGTACTCAAAGACAGGGAGAGCAAGCTCTCTCTTGGCACTTTGGATGTGGGACATACAGCGAGATGTTTGCTGCTTTTGCGTTTGGCTGTTGGGAGATTTACAGCACAAAGATATCTAGTTGATTTGAAGCAGTTCCGAGAAAGTCTAAACATAATCCTCACTTTTCCCTCCTGGCACTTTCCCTGTAGGAGATACCGCAAGACGTTTCTGTAGATTGGGCACAGCGCTCTGCAGGGTGTTAGCAGAGACTTTCCCGGGACAGTGAAACCCGACATCAGAGACACTGAGAAGAAGCCCCAACGTTCCCTCCAGGCACTTTCAGTGTGGGTGCCTTCTCCACGTGGTTCCTGGTTTCACTGCAGCTCTGAAGAGAATGTTAGCAAAGAGGTAATCGGGACACTGCAAACAGTACTCAAAGACAGGGAGAGCAAGCTCTACATTACTCTCTTGGCACTTTGGATGTGGGACATACAGCGAGATGTTTGCTGCTTTTGCGTTTGGCTGTTGGGAGATTTACAGCACAAAGATATCTAGTTCATTTGAAGCAGTTCCGAGAAAGTCTAAGCATAATCCTCACTTTTCCCTCCTGGCACTTTCCGTGTGGGAGATATAGCAGGATGTATATTGGTTTTGAGGACAACTCAATGGACAGTGTAGGGAGAAAAGTTCCTGGCTCCTTGAATGCCGTTTCTGGAGACACTGCGATCAATGTGGGAGATATGTCAAGATGTGTGTTGGTTTTGAGGACGGCTCTCTGGAGTGTCTTAGCAAAGAGGTCCCAGGGATAACCAGAGCAATTCTCAGAGACACTGAGAACAAGCTCCACAATTCCTCCTGGCACTTTCCCTGCAGGAGATACCGCAAGACGTTTCTGTATATTGGGCACAGCGCTCTGCAGGGTGTTAGCAGAGGGTTTCCCGGGACAGTGAAACCCTATGTCAGAGACACTGAGAAGAAGCCCCAATGTTCCCTCCAGGCACTTTCAGTGTGGGTGCCTTCTCCACGTGGTTCCTGGTTTCACTGCAGCTCTGAAGAGAATGTTAGCAAAGAGGTAATTGGGACAGTGCAAACAGTACTCAAAGACAGGGAGAGCAAGCTCTCTCTTGGCACTTTGGATGTGGGACATACAGCGAGATGTTTGCTGCTTTTACATTTGGCTGTTGGGAGATTTACAGCACAAAGATATCTAGTTGATTTGAAGCAGTTCCGAGAAAGTCTAAACATAATCCTCACTTTTCCCTCCTGGCACTTTCCCTGTAGGAGATACCGCAAGACGTTTCTGTATATTGGGCACAGCGCTCTGCAGGGTGTTAGCAGAGAGTTTCCCGGGACAGTGAAACCCGACATCAGAGACACTGAGAAGAAGCCCCAACGTTCCTTCCAGGCACTTTCAGTGTGGGTGCCTTCTCCACGTGGTTCCTGGTTTCACTGCAGCTCTGAAGAGAATGTTAGCAAAGAGGTAATCGGGACAGTGCAAACAGTACTCAAAGACAGGGAGAGCAAGCTCTCTCTTGGCACTTTGGATGTGGGACATACAGCGAGATGTTTGCTGCTTTTACATTTGGCTGTTGGGAGATTTACAGCACAAAGATATCTAGTTGATTTGAAGCAGTTCCGAGAAAGTCTAAACATAATCCTCACTTTTCCCTCCTGGCACTTTCCCTGTAGGAGATACCGCAAGACGTTTCTGTATATTGGGCACAGCGCTCTGCACGGTGTTAGCAGAGACTTTCCTGGGACAGTGAAACCCTATATCAGAGACACTGAGAAGAAGCCCCAACGTTCCCTCCAGGCACTTTCAGTGTGGGTGCCTTCTCCACGTGGTTCCTGGTTTCACTGCAGCTCTGAAGAGAATGTTAGCAAAGAGGTAATCGGGACAGTGCAAACAGTACTCAAAGACAGGGAGAGCAAGCTCTCTCTTGGCACTTTGGATGTGGGACATACAGCGAGATGTTTGCTGCTTTTACATTTGGCTGTTGGGAGATTTACAGCACAAAGATATCTAGTTGATTTGAAGCAGTTCCGAGAAAGTCTAAACATAATCCTCACTTTTCCCTCCTGGCACTTTCCCTGTAGGAGATACCGCAAGACGTTTCTGTATATTGGGCACAGCGCTCTGTATGGTGTTAGCAGAGAGTTTCCCGGGACAGTGAAACCCTATATCAGAGACACTGAGAAGAAGCCCCAACGTTCCTTCCAGGCACTTTCAGTGTGGGTGCCTTCTCCACGTGGTTCCTGGTTTCACTGCAGCTCTGAAGAGAATGTTAGCAAAGAGGTAATCGGGACAGTGCAAACAGTACTCAAAGACAGGGAGAGCAAGCTCTCTCTTGGCACTTTGGATGTGGGACATACAGCGAGATGTTTGCTGCTTTTGCGTTTGGCTGTTGGGAGATTTACAGCACAAAGATATCTAGTTGATTTGAAGCAGTTCCGAGAAAGTCTAAACATAATCCTCACTTTTCCCTCCTGGCACTTTCCCTGTAGGAGATACCGCAAGACGTTTCTGTAGATTGGGCACAGCGCTGTGCAGGGTGTTAGCAGAGACTTTCCCGGGACAGTAAAACCCGACATCAGAGACACTGAGAAGAAGCCCCAACGTTCCTTCCAGGCACTTTCAGTGTGGGTGCCTTCTCCACGTGGTTCCTGGTTTCACTGCAGCTCTGAAGAGAATGTTAGCAAAGAGGTAATCGGGACAGTGCAAACAGTACTCAAAGACAGGGAGAGCAAGCTCTCTCTTGGCACTTTGGATGTGGGACATACAGCGAGATGTTTGCTGCTTTTGCGTTTGGCTGTTGGGAGATTTACAGCACAAAGATATCTAGTTGATTTGAAGCAGTTCCGAGAAAGTCTAAACATAATCCTCACTTTTCCCTCCTGGCACTTTCCCTGTAGGAGATACCGCAAGACGTTTCTGTATATTGGGCACAGCGCTCTGTACGGTGTTAGCAGAGAGTTTCTCGGGACAGTGAAACCCTATATCAGAGACACTGAGAAGAAGCCCCAACGTTCCTTCCAGGCACTTTCAGTGTGGGTGCCTTCTCCACGTGGTTCCTGGTTTCACTGCAGCTCTGAAGAGAATGTTAGCAAAGAGGTAATCGGGACAGTGCAAACAGTACTCAAAGACAGGGAGAGCAAGCTCTCTCTTGGCACTTTGGATGTGGGACATACAGCGAGATGTTTGCTGCTTTTACATTTGGCTGTTGGGAGATTTACAGCACAAAGATATCTAGTTGATTTGAAGCAGTTCCGAGAAAGTCTAAACATAATCCTCACTTTTCCCTCCTGGCACTTTCCCTGTAGGAGATACCGCAAGACGTTTCTGTATATTGGGCACAGCGCTCTGCAGGGTGTTAGCAGAGACTTTCCCGGGACAGTGAAACCCTATATCAGAGACACTGAGAAGAAGCCCCAATGTTCCCTCCAGGCACTTTCAGTGTGGGTGCCTTCTCCACGTGGTTCCTGGTTTCACTGCAGCTCTGAAGAGAATGTTAGCAAAGAGGTAATCGGGACAGTGCAAACAGTACTCAAAGACAGGGAGAGCAAGCTCTCTCTTGGCACTTTGGATGTGGGACATACAGCGAGATGTTTGCTGCTTTTACGTTTGGCTGTTGGGAGATTTACAGCACAAAGATATCTAGTTGATTTGAAGCAGTTCCGAGAAAGTCTAAACATAATCCTCACTTTTCCCTCCTGGCACTTTCCCTGAAGGAGATACCGCAAGACGTTTCTGTATATTGGGCACAGCGCTCTGCACGGTGTTAGCAGAGACTTTCCCGGGACAGTGAAACCCTATATCAGAGACACTGAGAAGAAGCCCCAACGTTCCCTCCAGGCACTTTCAGTGTGGGTGCCTTCTCCACGTGGTTCCTGGTTTCACTGCAGCTCTGAAGAGAATGTTAGCAAAGAGGTAATCGGGACAGTGCAAACAGTACTCAAAGACAGGGAGAGCAAGCTCTCTCTTGGCACTTTGGATGTGGGACATACAGCGAGATGTTTGCTGCTTTTACGTTTGGCTGTTGGGAGATTTACAGCACAAAGATATCTAGTTGATTTGAAGCAGTTCCGAGAAAGTCTAAACATAATCCTCACTTTTCCCTCCTGGCACTTTCCCTGTAGGAGATACCGCAAGACGTTTCTGTATATTGGGCACAGCGCTCTGTATGGTGTTAGCAGAGAGTTTCCCGGGACAGTGAAACCCTATATCAGAGACACTGAGAAGAAGCCCCAACGTTCCTTCCAGGCACTTTCAGTGTGGGTGCCTTCTCCACGTGGTTCCTGGTTTCACTGCAGCTCTGAAGAGAATGTTAGCAAAGAGGTAATCGGGACAGTGCAAACAGTACTCAAAGACAGGGAGAGCAAGCTCTCTCTTGGCACTTTGGATGTGGGACATACAGCGAGATGTTTGCTGCTTTTGCGTTTGGCTGTTGGGAGATTTACAGCACAAAGATATCTAGTTGATTTGAAGCAGTTCCGAGAAAGTCTAAACATAATCCTCACTTTTCCCTCCTGGCACTTTCCCTGTAGGAGATACCGCAAGACGTTTCTGTAGATTGGGCACAGCGCTCTGTATGGTGTTAGCAGAGACTTTCCCGGGACAGTAAAACCCGACATCAGAGACACTGAGAAGAAGCCCCAACGTTCCTTCCAGGCACTTTCAGTGTGGGTGCCTTCTCCACGTGGTTCCTGGTTTCACTGCAGCTCTGAAGAGAATGTTAGCAAAGAGGTAATCGGGACAGTGCAAACAGTACTCAAAGACAGGGAGAGCAAGCTCTCTCTTGGCACTTTGGATGTGGGACATACAGCGAGATGTTTGCTGCTTTTGCGTTTGGCTGTTGGGAGATTTACAGCACAAAGATATCTAGTTGATTTGAAGCAGTTCCGAGAAAGTCTAAACATAATCCTCACTTTTCCCTCCTGGCACTTTCCCTGTAGGAGATACCGCAAGACGTTTCTGTAGATTGGGCACAGCGCTCTGTACGGTGTTAGCAGAGAGTTTCTCGGGACAGTGAAACCCTATATCAGAGACACTGAGAAGAAGCCCCAACGTTCCCTCCAGGCACTTTCAGTGTGGGTGCCTTCTCCACGTGGTTCCTGGTTTCACTGCAGCTCTGAAGAGAATGTTAGCAAAGAGGTAATCGGGACAGTGCAAACAGTACTCAAAGACAGGGAGAGCAAGCTCTCTCTTGGCACTTTGGATGTGGGACATACAGCGAGATGTTTGCTGCTTTTACATTTGGCTGTTGGGAGATTTACAGCACAAAGATATCTAGTTGATTTGAAGCAGTTCCGAGAAAGTCTAAACATAATCCTCACTTTTCCCTCCTGGCACTTTCCCTGTAGGAGATACCGCAAGACGTTTCTGTATATTGGGCACAGCGCTCTGTATGGTGTTAGCAGAGAGTTTCCCGGGACAGTGAAACCCTATATCAGAGACACTGAGAAGAAGCCCCAACGTTCCTTCCAGGCACTTTCAGTGTGGGTGCCTTCTCCACGTGGTTCCTGGTTTCACTGCAGCTCTGAAGAGAATGTTAGCAAAGAGGTAATCGGGACAGTGCAAACAGTACTCAAAGACAGGGAGAGCAAGCTCTCTCTTGGCACTTTGGATGTGGGACATACAGCGAGATGTTTGCTGCTTTTGCGTTTGGCTGTTGGGAGATTTACAGCACAAAGATATCTAGTTGATTTGAAGCAGTTCCGAGAAAGTCTAAACATAATCCTCACTTTTCCCTCCTGGCACTTTCCCTGTAGGAGATACCGCAAGACGTTTCTGTAGATTGGGCACAGCGCTCTGCAGGGTGTTAGCAGAGACTTTCCCGGGACAGTAAAACCCGACATCAGAGACACTGAGAAGAAGCCCCAATGTTCCCTCCAGGCACTTTCAGTGTGGGTGCCTTCTCCACGTGGTTCCTGGTTTCACTGCAGCTCTGAAGAGAATGTTAGTAAAGAGGTAATCGGGACAGTGCAAACAGTACTCAAAGACAGGGAGAGCAAGCTCTCTCTTGGCACTTTGGATGTGGGACATACAGCGAGATGTTTGCTGCTTTTACATTTGGCTGTTGGGAGATTTACGGCACAAAGATATCTAGTTGATTTGAAGCAGTTCCGAGAAAGTCTAAACATAATCCTCACTTTTCCCTCCTGGCACTTTCCCTGTAGGAGATACCGCAAGACGTTTCTGTATATTGGGCACAGAGCTCTGCAGGGTGTTAGCAGAGAGTTTCCCGGGACAGTGAAACCCTATATCTGAGACACTGAGAAGAAGCCCCAACGTTCCTTCCAGGCACTTTCAGTGTGGGTGCCTTCTCCACGTGGTTCCTGGTTTCACTGCAGCTCTGAAGAGAATGTTAGCAAAGAGGTAATCGGGACAGTGCAAACAGTACTCAAAGACAGGGAGAGCAAGCTCTCTCTTGGCACTTTGGATGTGGGACATACAGCGAGATGTTTGCTGCTTTTGCGTTTGGCTGTTGGGAGATTTACAGCACAAAGATATCTAGTTGATTTGAAGCAGTTCCGAGAAAGTCTAAACATAATCCTCACTTTTCCCTCCTGGCACTTTCCCTGTAGGAGATACCGCAAGACGTTTCTGTAGATTGGGCACAGCGCTGTGCAGGGTGTTAGCAGAGACTTTCCCGGGACAGTAAAACCCGACATCAGAGACACTGAGAAGAAGCCCCAACGTTCCTTCCAGGCACTTTCAGTGTGGGTGCCTTCTCCACGTGGTTCCTGGTTTCACTGCAGCTCTGAAGAGAATGTTAGCAAAGAGGTAATCGGGACAGTGCAAACAGTACTCAAAGACAGGGAGAGCAAGCTCTCTCTTGGCACTTTGGATGTGGGACATACAGCGAGATGTTTGCTGCTTTTGCGTTTGGCTGTTGGGAGATTTACAGCACAAAGATATCTAGTTGATTTGAAGCAGTTCCGAGAAAGTCTAAACATAATCCTCACTTTTCCCTCCTGGCACTTTCCCTGTAGGAGATACCGCAAGACGTTTCTGTATATTGGGCACAGCGCTCTGTACGGTGTTAGCAGAGAGTTTCTCGGGACAGTGAAACCCTATATCAGAGACACTGAGAAGAAGCCCCAATGTTCCCTCCAGGCACTTTCAGTGTGGGTGCCTTCTCCACGTGGTTCCTGGTTTCACTGCAGCTCTGAAGAGAATGTTAGCAAAGAGGTAATCGGGACAGTGCAAACAGTACTCAAAGACAGGGAGAGCAAGCTCTCTCTTGGCACTTTGGATGTGGGACATACAGCGAGATGTTTGCTGCTTTTGCGTTTGGCTGTTGGGAGATTTACAGCACAAAGATATCTAGTTGATTTGAAGCAGTTCCGAGAAAGTCTAAACATAATCCTCACTTTTCCCTCCTGGCACTTTCCCTGTAGGAGATACCGCAAGACGTTTCTGTAGATTGGGCACAGCGCTCTGTATGGTGTTAGCAGAGAGTTTCCCGGGACAGTGAAACCCTATATCAGAGACACTGAGAAGAAGCCCCAACGTTCCTTCCAGGCACTTTCAGTGTGGGTGCCTTCTCCACGTGGTTCCTGGTTTCACTGCAGCTCTGAAGAGAATGTTAGCAAAGAGGTAATCGGGACAGTGCAAACAGTACTCAAAGACAGGGAGAGCAAGCTCTCTCTTGGCACTTTGGATGTGGGACATACAGCGAGATGTTTGCTGCTTTTACATTTGGCTGTTGGGAGATTTACAGCACAAAGATATCTAGTTGATTTGAAGCAGTTCCGAGAAAGTCTAAACATAATCCTCACTTTTCCCTCCTGGCACTTTCCCTGTAGGAGATACCGCAAGACGTTTCTGTATATTGGGCACAGCGCTCTGCAGGGTGTTAGCAGAGACTTTCCCGGGACAGTGAAACCCTATATCAGAGACACTGAGAAGAAGCCCCAATGTTCCCTCCAGGCACTTTCAGTGTGGGTGCCTTCTCCACGTGGTTCCTGGTTTCACTGCAGCTCTGAAGAGAATGTTAGCAAAGAGGTAATCGGGACAGTGCAAACAGTACTCAAAGACAGGGAGAGCAAGCTCTCTCTTGGCACTTTGGATGTGGGACATACAGCGAGATGTTTGCTGCTTTTACGTTTGGCTGTTGGGAGATTTACAGCACAAAGATATCTAGTTGATTTGAAGCAGTTCCGAGAAAGTCTAAACATAATCCTCACTTTTCCCTCCTGGCACTTTCCCTGTAGGAGATACCGCAAGACGTTTCTGTATATTGGGCACAGCGCTCTGTATGGTGTTAGCAGAGAGTTTCCCGGGACAGTGAAACCCTATATCAGAGACACTGAGAAGAAGCCCCAACGTTCCCTCCAGGCACTTTCAGTGTGGGTGCCTTCTCCACGTGGTTCCTGGTTTCACTGCAGCTCTGAAGAGAATGTTAGCAAAGAGGTAATCGGGACAGTGCAAACAGTACTCAAAGACAGGGAGAGCAAGCTCTCTCTTGGCACTTTGGATGTGGGACATACAGCGAGATGTTTGCTGCTTTTGCGTTTGGCTGTTGGGAGATTTACAGCACAAAGATATCTAGTTGATTTGAAGCAGTTCCGAGAAAGTCTAAACATAATCCTCACTTTTCCCTCCTGGCACTTTCCCTGTAGGAGATACCGCAAGACGTTTCTGTAGATTGGGCACAGCGCTCTGCAGGGTGTTAGCAGAGACTTTCCCGGGACAGTAAAACCCGACATCAGAGACACTGAGAAGAAGCCCCAACGTTCCTTCCAGGCACTTTCAGTGTGGGTGCCTTCTCCACGTGGTTCCTGGTTTCACTGCAGCTCTGAAGAGAATGTTAGCAAAGAGGTAATCGGGACAGTGCAAACAGTACTCAAAGACAGGGAGAGCAAGCTCTCTCTTGGCACTTTGGATGTGGGACATACAGCGAGATGTTTGCTGCTTTTGCGTTTGGCTGTTGGGAGATTTACAGCACAAAGATATCTAGTTGATTTGAAGCAGTTCCGAGAAAGTCTAAACATAATCCTCACTTTTCCCTCCTGGCACTTTCCCTGAAGGAGATACCGCAAGACGTTTCTGTATATTGGGCACAGCGCTCTGCACGGTGTTAGCAGAGACTTTCCCGGGACAGTGAAACCCTATATCAGAGACACTGAGAAGAAGCCCCAACGTTCCCTCCAGGCACTTTCAGTGTGGGTGCCTTCTCCACGTGGTTCCTGGTTTCACTGCAGCTCTGAAGAGAATGTTAGCAAAGAGGTAATCGGGACAGTGCAAACAGTACTCAAAGACAGGGAGAGCAAGCTCTCTCTTGGCACTTTGGATGTGGGACATACAGCGAGATGTTTGCTGCTTTTACATTTGGCTGTTGGGAGATTTACAGCACAAAGATATCTAGTTGATTTGAAGCAGTTCCGAGAAAGTCTAAACATAATCCTCACTTTTCCCTCCTGGCACTTTCCCTGTAGGAGATACCGCAAGACGTTTCTGTATATTGGGCACAGCGCTCTGTATGGTGTTAGCAGAGAGTTTCCCGGGACAGTGAAACCCTATATCAGAGACACTGAGAAGAAGCCCCAACGTTCCTTCCAGGCACTTTCAGTGTGGGTGCCTTCTCCACGTGGTTCCTGGTTTCACTGCAGCTCTGAAGAGAATGTTAGCAAAGAGGTAATCGGGACAGTGCAAACAGTACTCAAAGACAGGGAGAGCAAGCTCTCTCTTGGCACTTTGGATGTGGGACATACAGCGAGATGTTTGCTGCTTTTGCGTTTGGCTGTTGGGAGATTTACAGCACAAAGATATCTAGTTGATTTGAAGCAGTTCCGAGAAAGTCTAAACATAATCCTCACTTTTCCCTCCTGGCACTTTCCCTGTAGGAGATACCGCAAGACGTTTCTGTATATTGGGCACAGCGCTCTGCAGGGTGTTAGCAGAGACTTTCCCGGGACAGTGAAACCCTATATCAGAGACACTGAGAAGAAGCCCCAATGTTCCCTCCAGGCACTTTCAGTGTGGGTGCCTTCTCCACGTGGTTCCTGGTTTCACTGCAGCTCTGAAGAGAATGTTAGCAAAGAGGTAATCGGGACAGTGCAAACAGTACTCAAAGACAGGGAGAGCAAGCTCTCTCTTGGCACTTTGGATGTGGGACATACAGCGAGATGTTTGCTGCTTTTACGTTTGGCTGTTGGGAGATTTACAGCACAAAGATATCTAGTTGATTTGAAGCAGTTCCGAGAAAGTCTAAACATAATCCTCACTTTTCCCTCCTGGCACTTTCCCTGTAGGAGATACCGCAAGACGTTTCTGTATATTGGGCACAGCGCTCTGTATGGTGTTAGCAGAGAGTTTCCCGGGACAGTGAAACCCTATATCAGAGACACTGAGAAGAAGCCCCAACGTTCCCTCCAGGCACTTTCAGTGTGGGTGCCTTCTCCACGTGGTTCCTGGTTTCACTGCAGCTCTGAAGAGAATGTTAGCAAAGAGGTAATCGGGACAGTGCAAACAGTACTCAAAGACAGGGAGAGCAAGCTCTCTCTTGGCACTTTGGATGTGGGACATACAGCGAGATGTTTGCTGCTTTTGCGTTTGGCTGTTGGGAGATTTACAGCACAAAGATATCTAGTTGATTTGAAGCAGTTCCGAGAAAGTCTAAACATAATCCTCACTTTTCCCTCCTGGCACTTTCCCTGTAGGAGATACCGCAAGACGTTTCTGTAGATTGGGCACAGCGCTCTGCAGGGTGTTAGCAGAGACTTTCCCGGGACAGTAAAACCCGACATCAGAGACACTGAGAAGAAGCCCCAACGTTCCTTCCAGGCACTTTCAGTGTGGGTGCCTTCTCCACGTGGTTCCTGGTTTCACTGCAGCTCTGAAGAGAATGTTAGCAAAGAGGTAATCGGGACAGTGCAAACAGTACTCAAAGACAGGGAGAGCAAGCTCTCTCTTGGCACTTTGGATGTGGGACATACAGCGAGATGTTTGCTGCTTTTGCGTTTGGCTGTTGGGAGATTTACAGCACAAAGATATCTAGTTGATTTGAAGCAGTTCCGAGAAAGTCTAAACATAATCCTCACTTTTCCCTCCTGGCACTTTCCCTGTAGGAGATACCGCAAGACGTTTCTGTATATTGGGCACAGCGCTCTGCACGGTGTTAGCAGAGACTTTCCCGGGACAGTGAAACCCTATATCAGAGACACTGAGAAGAAGCCCCAACGTTCCCTCCAGGCACTTTCAGTGTGGGTGCCTTCTCCACGTGGTTCCTGGTTTCACTGCAGCTCTGAAGAGAATGTTAGCAAAGAGGTAATCGGGACAGTGCAAACAGTACTCAAAGACAGGGAGAGCAAGCTCTCTCTTGGCACTTTGGATGTGGGACATACAGCGAGATGTTTGCTGCTTTTACATTTGGCTGTTGGGAGATTTACAGCACAAAGATATCTAGTTGATTTGAAGCAGTTCCGAGAAAGTCTAAACATAATCCTCACTTTTCCCTCCTGGCACTTTCCCTGTAGGAGATACCGCAAGACGTTTCTGTATATTGGGCACAGCGCTCTGTATGGTGTTAGCAGAGAGTTTCCCGGGACAGTGAAACCCTATATCAGAGACACTGAGAAGAAGCCCCAACGTTCCTTCCAGGCACTTTCAGTGTGGGTGCCTTCTCCACGTGGTTCCTGGTTTCACTGCAGCTCTGAAGAGAATGTTAGCAAAGAGGTAATCGGGACAGTGCAAACAGTACTCAAAGACAGGGAGAGCAAGCTCTCTCTTGGCACTTTGGATGTGGGACATACAGCGAGATGTTTGCTGCTTTTGCGTTTGGCTGTTGGGAGATTTACAGCACAAAGATATCTAGTTGATTTGAAGCAGTTCCGAGAAAGTCTAAACATAATCCTCACTTTTCCCTCCTGGCACTTTCCCTGTAGGAGATACCGCAAGACGTTTCTGTAGATTGGGCACAGCGCTCTGCAGGGTGTTAGCAGAGACTTTCCCGGGACAGTAAAACCCGACATCAGAGACACTGAGAAGAAGCCCCAACGTTCCTTCCAGGCACTTTCAGTGTGGGTGCCTTCTCCACGTGGTTCCTGGTTTCACTGCAGCTCTGAAGAGAATGTTAGCAAAGAGGTAATCGGGACAGTGCAAACAGTACTCAAAGACAGGGAGAGCAAGCTCTCTCTTGGCACTTTGGATGTGGGACATACAGCGAGATGTTTGCTGCTTTTGCGTTTGGCTGTTGGGAGATTTACAGCACAAAGATATCTAGTTGATTTGAAGCAGTTCCGAGAAAGTCTAAACATAATCCTCACTTTTCCCTCCTGGCACTTTCCCTGTAGGAGATACCGCAAGACGTTTCTGTATATTGGGCACAGCGCTCTGTACGGTGTTAGCAGAGAGTTTCTCGGGACAGTGAAACCCTATATCAGAGACACTGAGAAGAAGCCCCAATGTTCCCTCCAGGCACTTTCAGTGTGGGTGCCTTCTCCACGTGGTTCCTGGTTTCACTGCAGCTCTGAAGAGAATGTTAGCAAAGAGGTAATCGGGACAGTGCAAACAGTACTCAAAGACAGGGAGAGCAAGCTCTCTCTTGGCACTTTGGATGTGGGACATACAGCGAGATGTTTGCTGCTTTTACATTTGGCTGTTGGGAGATTTACAGCACAAAGATATCTAGTTGATTTGAAGCAGTTCCGAGAAAGTCTAAACATAATCCTCACTTTTCCCTCCTGGCACTTTCCCTGTAGGAGATACCGCAAGACGTTTCTGTATATTGGGCACAGCGCTCTGTATGGTGTTAGCAGAGAGTTTCCCGGGACAGTGAAACCCTATATCAGAGACACTGAGAAGAAGCCCCAACGTTCCTTCCAGGCACTTTCAGTGTGGGTGCCTTCTCCACGTGGTTCCTGGTTTCACTGCAGCTCTGAAGAGAATGTTAGCAAAGAGGTAATCGGGACAGTGCAAACAGTACTCAAAGACAGGGAGAGCAAGCTCTCTCTTGGCACTTTGGATGTGGGACATACAGCGAGATGTTTGCTGCTTTTACATTTGGCTGTTGGGAGATTTACAGCACAAAGATATCTAGTTGATTTGAAGCAGTTCCGAGAAAGTCTAAACATAATCCTCACTTTTCCCTCCTGGCACTTTCCCTGTAGGAGATACCGCAAGACGTTTCTGTATATTGGGCACAGCGCTCTGCAGGGTGTTAGCAGAGACTTTCCCGGGACAGTGAAACCCTATATCAGAGACACTGAGAAGAAGCCCCAATGTTCCCTCCAGGCACTTTCAGTGTGGGTGCCTTCTCCACGTGGTTCCTGGTTTCACTGCAGCTCTGAAGAGAATGTTAGCAAAGAGGTAATCGGGACAGTGCAAACAGTACTCAAAGACAGGGAGAGCAAGCTCTCTCTTGGCACTTTGGATGTGGGACATACAGCGAGATGTTTGCTGCTTTTACGTTTGGCTGTTGGGAGATTTACAGCACAAAGATATCTAGTTGATTTGAAGCAGTTCCGAGAAAGTCTAAA
This sequence comes from Chroicocephalus ridibundus, assembly GCF_963924245.1. Lineage (NCBI taxonomy): Eukaryota > Metazoa > Chordata > Aves > Charadriiformes > Laridae > Chroicocephalus > Chroicocephalus ridibundus. The sequence continues at coordinate 1,889,271 of NW_026961597.1, forward strand.
CATAATCCTCACTTTTCCCTCCTGGCACTTTCCCTGAAGGAGATACCGCAAGACGTTTCTGTATATTGGGCACAGCGCTCTGCACGGTGTTAGCAGAGACTTTCCCGGGACAGTGAAACCCTATATCAGAGACACTGAGAAGAAGCCCCAACGTTCCTTCCAGGCACTTTCAGTGTGGGTGCCTTCTCCACGTGGTTCCTGGTTTCACTGCAGCTCTGAAGAGAATGTTAGCAAAGAGGTAATCGGGACAGTGCAAACAGTACTCAAAGACAGGGAGAGCAAGCTCTCTCTTGGCACTTTGGATGTGGGACATACAGCGAGATGTTTGCTGCTTTTGCGTTTGGCTGTTGGGAGATTTACAGCACAAAGATATCTAGTTGATTTGAAGCAGTTCCGAGAAAGTCTAAACATAATCCTCACTTTTCCCTCCTGGCACTTTCCCTGTAGGAGATACCGCAAGACGTTTCTGTAGATTGGGCACAGCGCTCTGTATGGTGTTAGCAGAGACTTTCCCGGGACAGTAAAACCCGACATCAGAGACACTGAGAAGAAGCCCCAACGTTCCTTCCAGGCACTTTCAGTGTGGGTGCCTTCTCCACGTGGTTCCTGGTTTCACTGCAGCTCTGAAGAGAATGTTAGCAAAGAGGTAATCGGGACAGTGCAAACAGTACTCAAAGACAGGGAGAGCAAGCTCTCTCTTGGCACTTTGGATGTGGGACATACAGCGAGATGTTTGCTGCTTTTGCGTTTGGCTGTTGGGAGATTTACAGCACAAAGATATCTAGTTGATTTGAAGCAGTTCCGAGAAAGTCTAAACATAATCCTCACTTTTCCCTCCTGGCACTTTCCCTGTAGGAGATACCGCAAGACGTTTCTGTAGATTGGGCACAGCGCTCTGTACGGTGTTAGCAGAGAGTTTCTCGGGACAGTGAAACCCTATATCAGAGACACTGAGAAGAAGCCCCAACGTTCCCTCCAGGCACTTTCAGTGTGGGTGCCTTCTCCACGTGGTTCCTGGTTTCACTGCAGCTCTGAAGAGAATGTTAGCAAAGAGGTAATCGGGACAGTGCAAACAGTACTCAAAGACAGGGAGAGCAAGCTCTCTCTTGGCACTTTGGATGTGGGACATACAGCGAGATGTTTGCTGCTTTTACATTTGGCTGTTGGGAGATTTACAGCACAAAGATATCTAGTTGATTTGAAGCAGTTCCGAGAAAGTCTAAACATAATCCTCACTTTTCCCTCCTGGCACTTTCCCTGTAGGAGATACCGCAAGACGTTTCTGTATATTGGGCACAGCGCTCTGTATGGTGTTAGCAGAGAGTTTCCCGGGACAGTGAAACCCTATATCAGAGACACTGAGAAGAAGCCCCAACGTTCCTTCCAGGCACTTTCAGTGTGGGTGCCTTCTCCACGTGGTTCCTGGTTTCACTGCAGCTCTGAAGAGAATGTTAGCAAAGAGGTAATCGGGACAGTGCAAACAGTACTCAAAGACAGGGAGAGCAAGCTCTCTCTTGGCACTTTGGATGTGGGACATACAGCGAGATGTTTGCTGCTTTTGCGTTTGGCTGTTGGGAGATTTACAGCACAAAGATATCTAGTTGATTTGAAGCAGTTCCGAGAAAGTCTAAACATAATCCTCACTTTTCCCTCCTGGCACTTTCCCTGTAGGAGATACCGCAAGACGTTTCTGTAGATTGGGCACAGCGCTCTGCAGGGTGTTAGCAGAGACTTTCCCGGGACAGTAAAACCCGACATCAGAGACACTGAGAAGAAGCCCCAATGTTCCCTCCAGGCACTTTCAGTGTGGGTGCCTTCTCCACGTGGTTCCTGGTTTCACTGCAGCTCTGAAGAGAATGTTAGTAAAGAGGTAATCGGGACAGTGCAAACAGTACTCAAAGACAGGGAGAGCAAGCTCTCTCTTGGCACTTTGGATGTGGGACATACAGCGAGATGTTTGCTGCTTTTACATTTGGCTGTTGGGAGATTTACGGCACAAAGATATCTAGTTGATTTGAAGCAGTTCCGAGAAAGTCTAAACATAATCCTCACTTTTCCCTCCTGGCACTTTCCCTGTAGGAGATACCGCAAGACGTTTCTGTATATTGGGCACAGAGCTCTGCAGGGTGTTAGCAGAGAGTTTCCCGGGACAGTGAAACCCTATATCAGAGACACTGAGAAGAAGCCCCAACGTTCCTTCCAGGCACTTTCAGTGTGGGTGCCTTCTCCACGTGGTTCCTGGTTTCACTGCAGCTCTGAAGAGAATGTTAGCAAAGAGGTAATCGGGACAGTGCAAACAGTACTCAAAGACAGGGAGAGCAAGCTCTCTCTTGGCACTTTGGATGTGGGACATACAGCGAGATGTTTGCTGCTTTTGCGTTTGGCTGTTGGGAGATTTACAGCACAAAGATATCTAGTTGATTTGAAGCAGTTCCGAGAAAGTCTAAACATAATCCTCACTTTTCCCTCCTGGCACTTTCCCTGTAGGAGATACCGCAAGACGTTTCTGTAGATTGGGCACAGCGCTGTGCAGGGTGTTAGCAGAGACTTTCCCGGGACAGTAAAACCCGACATCAGAGACACTGAGAAGAAGCCCCAACGTTCCTTCCAGGCACTTTCAGTGTGGGTGCCTTCTCCACGTGGTTCCTGGTTTCACTGCAGCTCTGAAGAGAATGTTAGCAAAGAGGTAATCGGGACAGTGCAAACAGTACTCAAAGACAGGGAGAGCAAGCTCTCTCTTGGCACTTTGGATGTGGGACATACAGCGAGATGTTTGCTGCTTTTGCGTTTGGCTGTTGGGAGATTTACAGCACAAAGATATCTAGTTGATTTGAAGCAGTTCCGAGAAAGTCTAAACATAATCCTCACTTTTCCCTCCTGGCACTTTCCCTGTAGGAGATACCGCAAGACGTTTCTGTATATTGGGCACAGCGCTCTGTACGGTGTTAGCAGAGAGTTTCTCGGGACAGTGAAACCCTATATCAGAGACACTGAGAAGAAGCCCCAATGTTCCCTCCAGGCACTTTCAGTGTGGGTGCCTTCTCCACGTGGTTCCTGGTTTCACTGCAGCTCTGAAGAGAATGTTAGCAAAGAGGTAATCGGGACAGTGCAAACAGTACTCAAAGACAGGGAGAGCAAGCTCTCTCTTGGCACTTTGGATGTGGGACATACAGCGAGATGTTTGCTGCTTTTGCGTTTGGCTGTTGGGAGATTTACAGCACAAAGATATCTAGTTGATTTGAAGCAGTTCCGAGAAAGTCTAAACATAATCCTCACTTTTCCCTCCTGGCACTTTCCCTGTAGGAGATACCGCAAGACGTTTCTGTATATTGGGCACAGCGCTCTGTATGGTGTTAGCAGAGAGTTTCCCGGGACAGTGAAACCCTATATCAGAGACACTGAGAAGAAGCCCCAACGTTCCTTCCAGGCACTTTCAGTGTGGGTGCCTTCTCCACGTGGTTCCTGGTTTCACTGCAGCTCTGAAGAGAATGTTAGCAAAGAGGTAATCGGGACAGTGCAAACAGTACTCAAAGACAGGGAGAGCAAGCTCTCTCTTGGCACTTTGGATGTGGGACATACAGCGAGATGTTTGCTGCTTTTACATTTGGCTGTTGGGAGATTTACAGCACAAAGATATCTAGTTGATTTGAAGCAGTTCCGAGAAAGTCTAAACATAATCCTCACTTTTCCCTCCTGGCACTTTCCCTGTAGGAGATACCGCAAGACGTTTCTGTATATTGGGCACAGCGCTCTGCAGGGTGTTAGCAGAGACTTTCCCGGGACAGTGAAACCCTATATCAGAGACACTGAGAAGAAGCCCCAATGTTCCCTCCAGGCACTTTCAGTGTGGGTGCCTTCTCCACGTGGTTCCTGGTTTCACTGCAGCTCTGAAGAGAATGTTAGCAAAGAGGTAATCGGGACAGTGCAAACAGTACTCAAAGACAGGGAGAGCAAGCTCTCTCTTGGCACTTTGGATGTGGGACATACAGCGAGATGTTTGCTGCTTTTACGTTTGGCTGTTGGGAGATTTACAGCACAAAGATATCTAGTTGATTTGAAGCAGTTCCGAGAAAGTCTAAACATAATCCTCACTTTTCCCTCCTGGCACTTTCCCTGTAGGAGATACCGCAAGACGTTTCTGTAGATTGGGCACAGCGCTCTGTATGGTGTTAGCAGAGAGTTTCCCGGGACAGTGAAACCCTATATCAGAGACACTGAGAAGAAGCCCCAACGTTCCCTCCAGGCACTTTCAGTGTGGGTGCCTTCTCCACGTGGTTCCTGGTTTCACTGCAGCTCTGAAGAGAATGTTAGCAAAGAGGTAATCGGGACAGTGCAAACAGTACTCAAAGACAGGGAGAGCAAGCTCTCTCTTGGCACTTTGGATGTGGGACATACAGCGAGATGTTTGCTGCTTTTGCGTTTGGCTGTTGGGAGATTTACAGCACAAAGATATCTAGTTGATTTGAAGCAGTTCCGAGAAAGTCTAAACATAATCCTCACTTTTCCCTCCTGGCACTTTCCCTGTAGGAGATACCGCAAGACGTTTCTGTAGATTGGGCACAGCGCTCTGCAGGGTGTTAGCAGAGACTTTCCCGGGACAGTAAAACCCGACATCAGAGACACTGAGAAGAAGCCCCAACGTTCCTTCCAGGCACTTTCAGTGTGGGTGCCTTCTCCACGTGGTTCCTGGTTTCACTGCAGCTCTGAAGAGAATGTTAGCAAAGAGGTAATCGGGACAGTGCAAACAGTACTCAAAGACAGGGAGAGCAAGCTCTCTCTTGGCACTTTGGATGTGGGACATACAGCGAGATGTTTGCTGCTTTTGCGTTTGGCTGTTGGGAGATTTACAGCACAAAGATATCTAGTTGATTTGAAGCAGTTCCGAGAAAGTCTAAACATAATCCTCACTTTTCCCTCCTGGCACTTTCCCTGAAGGAGATACCGCAAGACGTTTCTGTATATTGGGCACAGCGCTCTGCACGGTGTTAGCAGAGACTTTCCCGGGACAGTGAAACCCTATATCAGAGACACTGAGAAGAAGGCCCAACGTTCCCTCCAGGCACTTTCAGTGTGGGTGCCTTCTCCACGTGGTTCCTGGTTTCACTGCAGCTCTGAAGAGAATGTTAGCAAAGAGGTAATCGGGACAGTGCAAACAGTACTCAAAGACAGGGAGAGCAAGCTCTCTCTTGGCACTTTGGATGTGGGACATACAGCGAGATGTTTGCTGCTTTTACATTTGGCTGTTGGGAGATTTACAGCACAAAGATATCTAGTTGATTTGAAGCAGTTCCGAGAAAGTCTAAACATAATCCTCACTTTTCCCTCCTGGCACTTTCCCTGTAGGAGATACCGCAAGACGTTTCTGTATATTGGGCACAGCGCTCTGTATGGTGTTAGCAGAGAGTTTCCCGGGACAGTGAAACCCTATATCAGAGACACTGAGAAGAAGCCCCAACGTTCCTTCCAGGCACTTTCAGTGTGGGTGCCTTCTCCACGTGGTTCCTGGTTTCACTGCAGCTCTGAAGAGAATGTTAGCAAAGAGGTAATCGGGACAGTGCAAACAGTACTCAAAGACAGGGAGAGCAAGCTCTCTCTTGGCACTTTGGATGTGGGACATACAGCGAGATGTTTGCTGCTTTTGCGTTTGGCTGTTGGGAGATTTACAGCACAAAGATATCTAGTTGATTTGAAGCAGTTCCGAGAAAGTCTAAACATAATCCTCACTTTTCCCTCCTGGCACTTTCCCTGTAGGAGATACCGCAAGACGTTTCTGTAGATTGGGCACAGCGCTCTGCAGGGTGTTAGCAGAGACTTTCCCGGGACAGTAAAACCCGACATCAGAGACACTGAGAAGAAGCCCCAACGTTCCTTCCAGGCACTTTCAGTGTGGGTGCCTTCTCCACGTGGTTCCTGGTTTCACTGCAGCTCTGAAGAGAATGTTAGCAAAGAGGTAATCGGGACAGTGCAAACAGTACTCAAAGACAGGGAGAGCAAGCTCTCTCTTGGCACTTTGGATGTGGGACATACAGCGAGATGTTTGCTGCTTTTGCGTTTGGCTGTTGGGAGATTTACAGCACAAAGATATCTAGTTGATTTGAAGCAGTTCCGAGAAAGTCTAAACATAATCCTCACTTTTCCCTCCTGGCACTTTCCCTGTAGGAGATACCGCAAGACGTTTCTGTATATTGGGCACAGCGCTCTGTACGGTGTTAGCAGAGAGTTTCTCGGGACAGTGAAACCCTATATCAGAGACACTGAGAAGAAGCCCCAATGTTCCCTCCAGGCACTTTCAGTGTGGGTGCCTTCTCCACGTGGTTCCTGGTTTCACTGCAGCTCTGAAGAGAATGTTAGCAAAGAGGTAATCGGGACAGTGCAAACAGTACTCAAAGACAGGGAGAGCAAGCTCTCTCTTGGCACTTTGGATGTGGGACATACAGCGAGATGTTTGCTGCTTTTACATTTGGCTGTTGGGAGATTTACAGCACAAAGATATCTAGTTGATTTGAAGCAGTTCCGAGAAAGTCTAAACATAATCCTCACTTTTCCCTCCTGGCACTTTCCCTGTAGGAGATACCGCAAGACGTTTCTGTATATTGGGCACAGCGCTCTGTATGGTGTTAGCAGAGAGTTTCCCGGGACAGTGAAACCCTATATCAGAGACACTGAGAAGAAGCCCCAACGTTCCTTCCAGGCACTTTCAGTGTGGGTGCCTTCTCCACGTGGTTCCTGGTTTCACTGCAGCTCTGAAGAGAATGTTAGCAAAGAGGTAATCGGGACAGTGCAAACAGTACTCAAAGACAGGGAGAGCAAGCTCTCTCTTGGCACTTTGGATGTGGGACATACAGCGAGATGTTTGCTGCTTTTACATTTGGCTGTTGGGAGATTTACAGCACAAAGATATCTAGTTGATTTGAAGCAGTTCCGAGAAAGTCTAAACATAATCCTCACTTTTCCCTCCTGGCACTTTCCCTGTAGGAGATACCGCAAGACGTTTCTGTATATTGGGCACAGCGCTCTGCAGGGTGTTAGCAGAGACTTTCCCGGGACAGTGAAACCCTATATCAGAGACACTGAGAAGAAGCCCCAATGTTCCCTCCAGGCACTTTCAGTGTGGGTGCCTTCTCCACGTGGTTCCTGGTTTCACTGCAGCTCTGAAGAGAATGTTAGCAAAGAGGTAATCGGGACAGTGCAAACAGTACTCAAAGACAGGGAGAGCAAGCTCTCTCTTGGCACTTTGGATGTGGGACATACAGCGAGATGTTTGCTGCTTTTACGTTTGGCTGTTGGGAGATTTACAGCACAAAGATATCTAGTTGATTTGAAGCAGTTCCGAGAAAGTCTAAACATAATCCTCACTTTTCCCTCCTGGCACTTTCCCTGAAGGAGATACCGCAAGACGTTTCTGTATATTGGGCACAGCGCTCTGCACGGTGTTAGCAGAGACTTTCCCGGGACAGTGAAACCCTATATCAGAGACACTGAGAAGAAGCCCCAACGTTCCCTCCAGGCACTTTCAGTGTGGGTGCCTTCTCCACGTGGTTCCTGGTTTCACTGCAGCTCTGAAGAGAATGTTAGCAAAGAGGTAATCGGGACAGTGCAAACAGTACTCAAAGACAGGGAGAGCAAGCTCTCTCTTGGCACTTTGGATGTGGGACATACAGCGAGATGTTTGCTGCTTTTACATTTGGCTGTTGGGATATTTACAGCACAAAGATATCTAGTTGATTTGAAGCAGTTCCGAGAAAGTCTAAACATAATCCTCACTTTTCCCTCCTGGCACTTTCCCTGTAGGAGATACCGCAAGACGTTTCTGTATATTGGGCACAGCGCTCTGTATGGTGTTAGCAGAGAGTTTCCCGGGACAGTGAAACCCTATATCAGAGACACTGAGAAGAAGCCCCAACGTTCCTTCCAGGCACTTTCAGTGTGGGTGCCTTCTCCACGTGGTTCCTGGTTTCACTGCAGCTCTGAAGAGAATGTTAGCAAAGAGGTAATCGGGACAGTGCAAACAGTACTCAAAGACAGGGAGAGCAAGCTCTCTCTTGGCACTTTGGATGTGGGACATACAGCGAGATGTTTGCTGCTTTTGCGTTTGGCTGTTGGGAGATTTACAGCACAAAGATATCTAGTTGATTTGAAGCAGTTCCGAGAAAGTCTAAACATAATCCTCACTTTTCCCTCCTGGCACTTTCCCTGTAGGAGATACCGCAAGACGTTTCTGTATATTGGGCACAGCGCTCTGTACGGTGTTAGCAGAGAGTTTCTCGGGACAGTGAAACCCTATATCAGAGACACTGAGAAGAAGCCCCAATGTTCCCTCCAGGCACTTTCAGTGTGGGTGCCTTCTCCACGTGGTTCCTGGTTTCACTGCAGCTCTGAAGAGAATGTTAGCAAAGAGGTAATCGGGACAGTGCAAACAGTACTCAAAGACAGGGAGAGCAAGCTCTCTCTTGGCACTTTGGATGTGGGACATACAGCGAGATGTTTGCTGCTTTTACATTTGGCTGTTGGGAGATTTACAGCACAAAGATATCTAGTTGATTTGAAGCAGTTCCGAGAAAGTCTAAACATAATCCTCACTTTTCCCTCCTGGCACTTTCCCTGTAGGAGATACCGCAAGACGTTTCTGTATATTGGGCACAGCGCTCTGTATGGTGTTAGCAGAGAGTTTCCCGGGACAGTGAAACCCTATATCAGAGACACTGAGAAGAAGCCCCAACGTTCCTTCCAGGCACTTTCAGTGTGGGTGCCTTCTCCACGTGGTTCCTGGTTTCACTGCAGCTCTGAAGAGAATGTTAGCAAAGAGGTAATCGGGACAGTGCAAACAGTACTCAAAGACAGGGAGAGCAAGCTCTCTCTTGGCACTTTGGATGTGGGACATACAGCGAGATGTTTGCTGCTTTTACATTTGGCTGTTGGGAGATTTACAGCACAAAGATATCTAGTTGATTTGAAGCAGTTCCGAGAAAGTCTAAACATAATCCTCACTTTTCCCTCCTGGCACTTTCCCTGAAGGAGATACCGCAAGACGTTTCTGTATATTGGGCACAGCGCTCTGCACGGTGTTAGCAGAGACTTTCCCGGGACAGTGAAACCCTATATCAGAGACACTGAGAAGAAGCCCCAACGTTCCCTCCAGGCACTTTCAGTGTGGGTGCCTTCTCCACGTGGTTCCTGGTTTCACTGCAGCTCTGAAGAGAATGTTAGCAAAGAGGTAATCGGGACAGTGCAAACAGTACTCAAAGACAGGGAGAGCAAGCTCTCTCTTGGCACTTTGGATGTGGGACATACAGCGAGATGTTTGCTGCTTTTACATTTGGCTGTTGGGAGATTTACAGCACAAAGATATCTAGTTGATTTGAAGCAGTTCCGAGAAAGTCTAAACATAATCCTCACTTTTCCCTCCTGGCACTTTCCCTGTAGGAGATACCGCAAGACGTTTCTGTAGATTGGGCACAGCGCTCTGTATGGTGTTAGCAGAGAGTTTCCCGGGACAGTGAAACCCTATATCAGAGACACTGAGAAGAAGCCCCAACGTTCCTTCCAGGCACTTTCAGTGTGGGTGCCTTCTCCACGTGGTTCCTGGTTTCACTGCAGCTCTGAAGAGAATGTTAGCAAAGAGGTAATCGGGACAGTGCAAACAGTACTCAAAGACAGGGAGAGCAAGCTCTCTCTTGGCACTTTGGATGTGGGACATACAGCGAGATGTTTGCTGCTTTTGCGTTTGGCTGTTGGGAGATTTACAGCACAAAGATATCTAGTTGATTTGAAGCAGTTCCGAGAAAGTCTAAACATAATCCTCACTTTTCCCTCCTGGCACTTTCCCTGTAGGAGATACCGCAAGACGTTTCTGTAGATTGGGCACAGCGCTCTGCAGGGTGTTAGCAGAGACTTTCCCGGGACAGTAAAACCCGACATCAGAGACATTGAGAAGAAGCCCCAATGTTCCCTCCAGGCACTTTCAGTGTGGGTGCCTTCTCCACGTGGTTCCTGGTTTCACTGCAGCTCTGAAGAGAATGTTAGTAAAGAGGTAATCGGGACAGTGCAAACAGTACTCAAAGACAGGGAGAGCAAGCTCTCTCTTGGCACTTTGGATGTGGGACATACAGCGAGATGTTTGCTGCTTTTACATTTGGCTGTTGGGAGATTTACGGCACAAAGATATCTAGTTGATTTGAAGCAGTTCCGAGAAAGTCTAAACATAATCCTCACTTTTCCCTCCTGGCACTTTCCCTGAAGGAGATACCGCAAGACGTTTCTGTATATTGGGCACAGAGCTCTGCAGGGTGTTAGCAGAGAGTTTCCCGGGACAGTGAAACCCTATATCAGAGACACTGAGAAGAAGCCCCAATGTTCCTTCCAGGCACTTTCAGTGTGGGTGCCTTCTCCACGTGGTTCCTGGTTTCACTGCAGCTCTGAAGAGAATGTTAGCAAAGAGGTAATCGGGACAGTGCAAACAGTACTCAAAGACAGGGAGAGCAAGCTCTCTCTTGGCACTTTGGATGTGGGACATACAGCGAGATGTTTGCTGCTTTTACATTTGGCTGTTGGGAGATTTACAGCACAGAGATATCTAGTTGATTTGAAGCAGTTCCGAGAAAGTCTAAACATAATCCTCACTTTTCCCTCCTGCACTTTCCCTGTAGGAGATACCGCAAGACGTTTCTGTATATTGGGCACAGCGCTGTGCAGGGTGTTAGCAGAGACTTTCCCGGGACAGTGAAACCCTATATCAGAGACACTGAGAAGAAGCCCCAACGTTCCTTCCAGGCACTTTCAGTGTGGGTGCCTTCTCCACGTGGTTCCTGGTTTCACTGCAGCTCTGAAGAGAATGTTAGCAAAGAGGTAATTGGGACAGTGCAAACAGTACTCAAAGACAGGGAGAGCAAGCTCTCTCTTGGCACTTTGGATGTGGGACATACAGCGAGATGTTTGCTGCTTTTACATTTGGCTGTTGGGAGATTTACAGCACAAAGATATCTAGTTGATTTGAAGCAGTTCCGAGAAAGTCTAAACATAATCCTCACTTTTCCCTCCTGGCACTTTCCCTGTAGGAGATACCGCAAGACGTTTCTGTATATTGGGCACAGCGCTCTGTATGGTGTTAGCAGAGAGTTTCCCGGGACAGTGAAACCCTATATCAGAGACACTGAGAAGAAGCCCCAACGTTCCTTCCAGGCACTTTCAGTGTGGGTGCCTTCTCCACGTGGTTCCTGGTTTCACTGCAGCTCTGAAGAGAATGTTAGCAAAGAGGTAATCGGGACAGTGCAAACAGTACTCAAAGACAGGGAGAGCAAGCTCTCTCTTGGCACTTTGGATGTGGGACATACAGCGAGATGTTTGCTGCTTTTGCGTTTGGCTGTTGGGAGATTTACAGCACAAAGATATCTAGTTGATTTGAAGCAGTTCCGAGAAAGTCTAAACATAAGCCTCACTTTTCCCTCCTGGCACTTTCCCTGTAGGAGATACCGCAAGACGTTTCTGTAGATTGGGCACAGCGCTCTGCAGGGTGTTAGCAGAGAGTTTCCCGGGACAGTGAAACCCTATATCAGAGACACTGAGAAGAAGCCCCAATGTTCCTTCCAGGCACTTTCAGTGTGGGTGCCTTCTCCACGTGGTTCCTGGTTTCACTGCAGCTCTGAAGAGAATGTTAGCAAAGAGGTAATCGGGACAGTGCAAACAGTACTCAAAGACAGGGAGAGCAAGCTCTCTCTTGGCACTTTGGATGTGGGACATACAGCGAGATGTTTGCTGCTTTTGCGTTTGGCTGTTGGGAGATTTACAGCACAAAGATATCTAGTTGATTTGAAGCAGTTCCGAGAAAGTCTAAACATAATCCTCACTTTTCCCTCCTGGCACTTTCCCTGTAGGAGATACCGCAAGACGTTTCTGTAGATTGGGCACAGCGCTCTGCAGGGTGTTAGCAGAGACTTTCCCGGGACAGTAAAACCCGACATCAGAGACACTGAGAAGAAGCCCCAATGTTCCCTCCAGGCACTTTCAGTGTGGGTGCCTTCTCCACGTGGTTCCTGGTTTCACTGCAGCTCTGAAGAGAATGTTAGCAAAGAGGTAATCGGGACAGTGCAAACAGTACTCAAAGACAGGGAGAGCAAGCTCTCTCTTGGCACTTTGGATGTGGGACATACAGCGAGATGTTTGCTGCTTTTACATTTGGCTGTTGGGAGATTTACAGCACAAAGATATCTAGTTGATTTGAAGCAGTTCCGAGAAAGTCTAAACATAATCCTCACTTTTCCCTCCTGGCACTTTCCCTGTAGGAGATACCGCAAGACGTTTCTGTATATTGGGCACAGCGCTCTGCAGGGTGTTAGCAGAGAGTTTCCCGGGACAGTGAAACCCTATATCAGAGACACTGAGAAGAAGCCCCAACGTTCCTTCCAGGCACTTTCAGTGTGGGTGCCTTCTCCACGTGGTTCCTGGTTTCACTGCAGCTCTGAAGAGAATGTTAGCAAAGAGGTAATCGGGACAGTGCAAACAGTACTCAAAGACAGGGAGAGCAAGCTCTCTCTTGGCACTTTGGATGTGGGACATACAGCGAGATGTTTGCTGCTTTTACATTTGGCTGTTGGGAGATTTACAGCACAAAGATATCTAGTTGATTTGAAGCAGTTCCGAGAAAGTCTAAACATAATCCTCACTTTTCCCTCCTGGCACTTTCCCTGTAGGAGATACCGCAAGACGTTTCTGTATATTGGGCACAGCGCTCTGCAGGGTGTTAGCAGAGACTTTCCCGGGACAGTGAAACCCTATATCAGAGACACTGAGAAGAAGCCCCAATGTTCCCTCCAGGCACTTTCAGTGTGGGTGCCTTCTCCACGTGGTTCCTGGTTTCACTGCAGCTCTGAAGAGAATGTTAGCAAAGAGGTAATCGGGACAGTGCAAACAGTACTCAAAGACAGGGAGAGCAAGCTCTCTCTTGGCACTTTGGATGTGGGACATACAGCGAGATGTTTGCTGCTTTTACGTTTGGCTGTTGGGAGATTTACAGCACAAAGATATCTAGTTGATTTGAAGCAGTTCCGAGAAAGTCTAAACATAATCCTCACTTTTCCCTCCTGGCACTTTCCCTGAAGGAGATACCGCAAGACGTTTCTGTATATTGGGCACAGCGCTCTGCACGGTGTTAGCAGAGACTTTCCCGGGACAGTGAAACCCTATATCAGAGACACTGAGAAGAAGCCCCAACGTTCCCTCCAGGCACTTTCAGTGTGGGTGCCTTCTCCACGTGGTTCCTGGTTTCACTGCAGCTCTGAAGAGAATGTTAGCAAAGAGGTAATCGGGACAGTGCAAACAGTACTCAAAGACAGGGAGAGCAAGCTCTCTCTTGGCACTTTGGATGTGGGACATACAGCGAGATGTTTGCTGCTTTTACATTTGGCTGTTGGGAGATTTACAGCACAAAGATATCTAGTTGATTTGAAGCAGTTCCGAGAAAGTCTAAACATAATCCTCACTTTTCCCTCCTGGCACTTTCCCTGTAGGAGATACCGCAAGACGTTTCTGTAGATTGGGCACAGCGCTCTGTATGGTGTTAGCAGAGAGTTTCCCGGGACAGTGAAACCCTATATCAGAGACACTGAGAAGAAGCCCCAACGTTCCTTCCAGGCACTTTCAGTGTGGGTGCCTTCTCCACGTGGTTCCTGGTTTCACTGCAGCTCTGAAGAGAATGTTAGCAAAGAGGTAATCGGGACAGTGCAAACAGTACTCAAAGACAGGGAGAGCAAGCTCTCTCTTGGCACTTTGGATGTGGGACATACAGCGAGATGTTTGCTGCTTTTGCGTTTGGCTGTTGGGAGATTTACAGCACAAAGATATCTAGTTGATTTGAAGCAGTTCCGAGAAAGTCTAAACATAATCCTCACTTTTCCCTCCTGGCACTTTCCCTGAAGGAGATACCGCAAGACGTTTCTGTATATTGGGCACAGAGCTCTGCAGGGTGTTAGCAGAGAGTTTCCCGGGACAGTGAAACCCTATATCAGAGACACTGAGAAGAAGCCCCAATGTTCCTTCCAGGCACTTTCAGTGTGGGTGCCTTCTCCACGTGGTTCCTGGTTTCACTGCAGCTCTGAAGAGAATGTTAGCAAAGAGGTAATCGGGACAGTGCAAACAGTACTCAAAGACAGGGAGAGCAAGCTCTCTCTTGGCACTTTGGATGTGGGACATACAGCGAGATGTTTGCTGCTTTTACATTTGGCTGTTGGGAGATTTACAGCACAGAGATATCTAGTTGATTTGAAGCAGTTCCGAGAAAGTCTAAACATAATCCTCACTTTTCCCTCCTGCACTTTCCCTGTAGGAGATACCGCAAGACGTTTCTGTATATTGGGCACAGCGCTCTGCACGGTGTTAGCAGAGACTTTCCCGGGACAGTGAAACCCTATATCAGAGACACTGAGAAGAAGCCCCAACGTTCCTTCCAGGCACTTTCAGTGTGGGTGCCTTCTCCACGTGGTTCCTGGTTTCACTGCAGCTCTGAAGAGAATGTTAGCAAAGAGGTAATTGGGACAGTGCAAACAGTACTCAAAGACAGGGAGAGCAAGCTCTCTCTTGGCACTTTGGATGTGGGACATACAGCGAGATGTTTGCTGCTTTTACATTTGGCTGTTGGGAGATTTACAGCACAAAGATATCTAGTTGATTTGAAGCAGTTCCGAGAAAGTCTAAACATAATCCTCACTTTTCCCTCCTGGCACTTTCCCTGTAGGAGATACCGCAAGACGTTTCTGTATATTGGGCACAGCGCTCTGTATGGTGTTAGCAGAGAGTTTCCCGGGACAGTGAAACCCTATATCAGAGACACTGAGAAGAAGCCCCAACGTTCCTTCCAGGCACTTTCAGTGTGGGTGCCTTCTCCACGTGGTTCCTGGTTTCACTGCAGCTCTGAAGAGAATGTTAGCAAAGAGGTAATCGGGACAGTGCAAACAGTACTCAAAGACAGGGAGAGCAAGCTCTCTCTTGGCACTTTGGATGTGGGACATACAGCGAGATGTTTGCTGCTTTTGCGTTTGGCTGTTGGGAGATTTACAGCACAAAGATATCTAGTTGATTTGAAGCAGTTCCGAGAAAGTCTAAACATAAGCCTCACTTTTCCCTCCTGGCACTTTCCCTGTAGGAGATACCGCAAGACGTTTCTGTAGATTGGGCACAGCGCTCTGCAGGGTGTTAGCAGAGAGTTTCCCGGGACAGTGAAACCCTATATCAGAGACACTGAGAAGAAGCCCCAATGTTCCTTCCAGGCACTTTCAGTGTGGGTGCCTTCTCCACGTGGTTCCTGGTTTCACTGCAGCTCTGAAGAGAATGTTAGCAAAGAGGTAATCGGGACAGTGCAAACAGTACTCAAAGACAGGGAGAGCAAGCTCTCTCTTGGCACTTTGGATGTGGGACATACAGCGAGATGTTTGCTGCTTTTGCGTTTGGCTGTTGGGAGATTTACAGCACAAAGATATCTAGTTGATTTGAAGCAGTTCCGAGAAAGTCTAAACATAATCCTCACTTTTCCCTCCTGGCACTTTCCCTGTAGGAGATACCGCAAGACGTTTCTGTAGATTGGGCACAGCGCTCTGCAGGGTGTTAGCAGAGACTTTCCCGGGACAGTAAAACCCGACATCAGAGACACTGAGAAGAAGCCCCAATGTTCCCTCCAGGCACTTTCAGTGTGGGTGCCTTCTCCACGTGGTTCCTGGTTTCACTGCAGCTCTGAAGAGAATGTTAGCAAAGAGGTAATCGGGACAGTGCAAACAGTACTCAAAGACAGGGAGAGCAAGCTCTCTCTTGGCACTTTGGATGTGGGACATACAGCGAGATGTTTGCTGCTTTTACATTTGGCTGTTGGGAGATTTACAGCACAAAGATATCTAGTTGATTTGAAGCAGTTCCGAGAAAGTCTAAACATAATCCTCACTTTTCCCTCCTGGCACTTTCCCTGTAGGAGATACCGCAAGACGTTTCTGTATATTGGGCACAGCGCTCTGCAGGGTGTTAGCAGAGAGTTTCCCGGGACAGTGAAACCCTATATCAGAGACACTGAGAAGAAGCCCCAACGTTCCTTCCAGGCACTTTCAGTGTGGGTGCCTTCTCCACGTGGTTCCTGGTTTCACTGCAGCTCTGAAGAGAATGTTAGCAAAGAGGTAATCGGGACAGTGCAAACAGTACTCAAAGACAGGGAGAGCAAGCTCTCTCTTGGCACTTTGGATGTGGGACATACAGCGAGATGTTTGCTGCTTTTACATTTGGCTGTTGGGAGATTTACAGCACAAAGATATCTAGTTGATTTGAAGCAGTTCCGAGAAAGTCTAAACATAATCCTCACTTTTCCCTCCTGCACTTTCCCTGTAGGAGATACCGCAAGACGTTTCTGTATATTGGGCACAGCGCTCTGCACGGTGTTAGCAGAGACTTTCCCGGGACAGTGAAACCCTATATCAGAGACACTGAGAAGAAGCCCCAACGTTCCCTCCAGGCACTTTCAGTGTGGGTGCCTTCTCCACGTGGTTCCTGGTTTCACTGCAGCTCTGAAGAGAATGTTAGCAAAGAGGTAATCGGGACAGTGCAAACAGTACTCAAAGACAGGGAGAGCAAGCTC
Organism: Chroicocephalus ridibundus; assembly: GCF_963924245.1. Lineage (NCBI taxonomy): Eukaryota > Metazoa > Chordata > Aves > Charadriiformes > Laridae > Chroicocephalus > Chroicocephalus ridibundus. Next base: position 1,905,874 of record NW_026961597.1, read on the forward strand.
TCTCTTGGCACTTTGGATGTGGGACATACAGCGAGATGTTTGCTGCTTTTACATTTGGCTGTTGGGAGATTTACGGCACAAAGATATCTAGTTGATTTGAAGCAGTTCCGAGAAAGTCTAAACATAATCCTCACTTTTCCCTCCTGGCACTTTCCCTGTAGGAGATACCGCAAGACGTTTCTGTATATTGGGCACAGCGCTCTGCAGGGTGTTAGCAGAGAGTTTCCCGGGACAGTGAAACCCTATATCAGAGACACTGAGAAGAAGCCCCAACGTTCCTTCCAGGCACTTTCAGTGTGGGTGCCTTCTCCACGTGGTTCCTGGTTTCACTGCAGCTCTGAAGAGAATGTTAGCAAAGAGGTAATCGGGACAGTGCAAACAGTACTCAAAGACAGGGAGAGCAAGCTCTCTCTTGGCACTTTGGATGTGGGACATACAGCGAGATGTTTGCTGCTTTTACATTTGGCTGTTGGGAGATTTACAGCACAAAGATATCTAGTTGATTTGAAGCAGTTCCGAGAAAGTCTAAACATAATCCTCACTTTTCCCTCCTGCACTTTCCCTGTAGGAGATACCGCAAGACGTTTCTGTATATTGGGCACAGCGCTCTGCACGGTGTTAGCAGAGACTTTCCCGGGACAGTGAAACCCTATATCAGAGACACTGAGAAGAAGCCCCAACGTTCCTTCCAGGCACTTTCAGTGTGGGTGCCTTCTCCACGTGGTTCCTGGTTTCACTGCAGCTCTGAAGAGAATGTTAGCAAAGAGGTAATCGGGACAGTGCAAACAGTACTCAAAGACAGGGAGAGCAAGCTCTCTCTTGGCACTTTGGATGTGGGACATACAGCGAGATGTTTGCTGCTTTTACATTTGGCTGTTGGGAGATTTACGGCACAAAGATATCTAGTTGATTTGAAGCAGTTCCGAGAAAGTCTAAACATAATCCTCACTTTTCCCTCCTGGCACTTTCCCTGTAGGAGATACCGCAAGACGTTTCTGTATATTGGGCACAGCGCTCTGCAGGGTGTTAGCAGAGAGTTTCCCGGGACAGTGAAACCCTATATCAGAGACACTGAGAAGAAGCCCCAACGTTCCTTCCAGGCACTTTCAGTGTGGGTGCCTTCTCCACGTGGTTCCTGGTTTCACTGCAGCTCTGAAGAGAATGTTAGCAAAGAGGTAATCGGGACAGTGCAAACAGTACTCAAAGACAGGGAGAGCAAGCTCTCTCTTGGCACTTTGGATGTGGGACATACAGCGAGATGTTTGCTGCTTTTGCGTTTGGCTGTTGGGAGATTTACAGCACAAAGATATCTAGTTGATTTGAAGCAGTTCCGAGAAAGTCTAAACATAAGCCTCACTTTTCCCTCCTGGCACTTTCCCTGTAGGAGATACCGCAAGACGTTTCTGTAGATTGGGCACAGCGCTCTGTATGGTGTTAGCAGAGAGTTTCCCGGGACAGTGAAACCCTATATCAGAGACACTGAGAAGAAGCCCCAACGTTCCTTCCAGGCACTTTCAGTGTGGGTGCCTTCTCCACGTGGTTCCTGGTTTCACTGCAGCTCTGAAGAGAATGTTAGCAAAGAGGTAATCGGGACAGTGCAAACAGTACTCAAAGACAGGGAGAGCAAGCTCTCTCTTGGCACTTTGGATGTGGGACATACAGCGAGATGTTTGCTGCTTTTGCGTTTGGCTGTTGGGAGATTTACAGCACAAAGATATCTAGTTGATTTGAAGCAGTTCCGAGAAAGTCTAAACATAAGCCTCACTTTTCCCTCCTGGCACTTTCCCTGTAGGAGATACCGCAAGACGTTTCTGTAGATTGGGCACAGCGCTCTGCAGGGTGTTAGCAGAGACTTTCCCGGGACAGTGAAACCCTATATCAGAGACACTGAGAAGAAGCCCCAATGTTCCTTCCAGGCACTTTCAGTGTGGGTGCCTTCTCCACGTGGTTCCTGGTTTCACTGCAGCTCTGAAGAGAATGTTAGCAAAGAGGTAATCGGGACAGTGCAAACAGTACTCAAAGACAGGGAGAGCAAGCTCTCTCTTGGCACTTTGGATGTGGGACATACAGCGAGATGTTTGCTGCTTTTGCGTTTGGCTGTTGGGAGATTTACAGCACAAAGATATCTAGTTGATTTGAAGCAGTTCCGAGAAAGTCTAAACATAATCCTCACTTTTCCCTCCTGGCACTTTCCCTGTAGGAGATACCGCAAGACGTTTCTGTAGATTGGGCACAGCGCTCTGCAGGGTGTTAGCAGAGACTTTCCCGGGACAGTAAAACCCGACATCAGAGACACTGAGAAGAAGCCCCAATGTTCCCTCCAGGCACTTTCAGTGTGGGTGCCTTCTCCACGTGGTTCCTGGTTTCACTGCAGCTCTGAAGAGAATGTTAGCAAAGAGGTAATCGGGACAGTGCAAACAGTACTCAAAGACAGGGAGAGCAAGCTCTCTCTTGGCACTTTGGATGTGGGACATACAGCGAGATGTTTGCTGCTTTTACATTTGGCTGTTGGGAGATTTACAGCACAAAGATATCTAGTTGATTTGAAGCAGTTCCGAGAAAGTCTAAACATAATCCTCACTTTTCCCTCCTGGCACTTTCCCTGTAGGAGATACCGCAAGACGTTTCTGTAGATTGGGCACAGCGCTCTGTATGGTGTTAGCAGAGAGTTTCCCGGGACAGTGAAACCCTATATCAGAGACACTGAGAAGAAGCCCCAACGTTCCTTCCAGGCACTTTCAGTGTGGGTGCCTTCTCCACGTGGTTCCTGGTTTCACTGCAGCTCTGAAGAGAATGTTAGCAAAGAGGTAATCGGGACAGTGCAAACAGTACTCAAAGACAGGGAGAGCAAGCTCTCTCTTGGCACTTTGGATGTGGGACATACAGCGAGATGTTTGCTGCTTTTGCGTTTGGCTGTTGGGAGATTTACAGCACAAAGATATCTAGTTGATTTGAAGCAGTTCCGAGAAAGTCTAAACATAAGCCTCACTTTTCCCTCCTGGCACTTTCCCTGTAGGAGATACCGCAAGACGTTTCTGTAGATTGGGCACAGCGCTCTGCAGGGTGTTAGCAGAGACTTTCCCGGGACAGTGAAACCCTATATCAGAGACACTGAGAAGAAGCCCCAATGTTCCTTCCAGGCACTTTCAGTGTGGGTGCCTTCTCCACGTGGTTCCTGGTTTCACTGCAGCTCTGAAGAGAATGTTAGCAAAGAGGTAATCGGGACAGTGCAAACAGTACTCAAAGACAGGGAGAGCAAGCTCTCTCTTGGCACTTTGGATGTGGGACATACAGCGAGATGTTTGCTGCTTTTGCGTTTGGCTGTTGGGAGATTTACAGCACAAAGATATCTAGTTGATTTGAAGCAGTTCCGAGAAAGTCTAAACATAATCCTCACTTTTCCCTCCTGGCACTTTCCCTGTAGGAGATACCGCAAGACGTTTCTGTAGATTGGGCACAGCGCTCTGCAGGGTGTTAGCAGAGACTTTCCCGGGACAGTAAAACCCTATATCAGAGACACTGAGAAGAAGCCCCAATGTTCCCTCCAGGCACTTTCAGTGTGGGTGCCTTCTCCACGTGGTTCCTGGTTTCACTGCAGCTCTGAAGAGAATGTTAGCAAAGAGGTAATCGGGACAGTGCAAACAGTACTCAAAGACAGGGAGAGCAAGCTCTCTCTTGGCACTTTGGATGTGGGACATACAGCGAGATGTTTGCTGCTTTTACATTTGGCTGTTGGGAGATTTACAGCACAAAGATATCTAGTTGATTTGAAGCAGTTCCGAGAAAGTCTAAACATAATCCTCACTTTTCCCTCCTGGCACTTTCCCTGTAGGAGATACCGCAAGACGTTTCTGTATATTGGGCACAGCGCTCTGCAGGGTGTTAGCAGAGAGTTTCCCGGGACAGTGAAACCCTATATCAGAGACACTGAGAAGAAGCCCCAACGTTCCTTCCAGGCACTTTCAGTGTGGGTGCCTTCTCCACGTGGTTCCTGGTTTCACTGCAGCTCTGAAGAGAATGTTAGCAAAGAGGTAATCGGGACAGTGCAAACAGTACTCAAAGACAGGGAGAGCAAGCTCTCTCTTGGCACTTTGGATGTGGGACATACAGCGAGATGTTTGCTGCTTTTACATTTGGCTGTTGGGAGATTTACAGCACAAAGATATCTAGTTGATTTGAAGCAGTTCCGAGAAAGTCTAAACATAATCCTCACTTTTCCCTCCTGCACTTTCCCTGTAGGAGATACCGCAAGACGTTTCTGTATATTGGGCACAGCGCTCTGCACGGTGTTAGCAGAGACTTTCCCGGGACAGTGAAACCCTATATCAGAGACACTGAGAAGAAGCCCCAACGTTCCCTCCAGGCACTTTCAGTGTGGGTGCCTTCTCCACGTGGTTCCTGGTTTCACTGCAGCTCTGAAGAGAATGTTAGCAAAGAGGTAATCGGGACAGTGCAAACAGTACTCAAAGACAGGGAGAGCAAGCTCTCTCTTGGCACTTTGGATGTGGGACATACAGCGAGATGTTTGCTGCTTTTACATTTGGCTGTTGGGAGATTTACGGCACAAAGATATCTAGTTGATTTGAAGCAGTTCCGAGAAAGTCTAAACATAATCCTCACTTTTCCCTCCTGGCACTTTCCCTGTAGGAGATACCGCAAGACGTTTCTGTATATTGGGCACAGCGCTCTGCAGGGTGTTAGCAGAGAGTTTCCCGGGACAGTGAAACCCTATATCAGAGACACTGAGAAGAAGCCCCAACGTTCCTTCCAGGCACTTTCAGTGTGGGTGCCTTCTCCACGTGGTTCCTGGTTTCACTGCAGCTCTGAAGAGAATGTTAGCAAAGAGGTAATCGGGACAGTGCAAACAGTACTCAAAGACAGGGAGAGCAAGCTCTCTCTTGGCACTTTGGATGTGGGACATACAGCGAGATGTTTGCTGCTTTTACATTTGGCTGTTGGGAGATTTACAGCACAAAGATATCTAGTTGATTTGAAGCAGTTCCGAGAAAGTCTAAACATAATCCTCACTTTTCCCTCCTGGCACTTTCCCTGTAGGAGATACCGCAAGACGTTTCTGTATATTGGGCACAGCGCTCTGCACGGTGTTAGCAGAGACTTTCCCGGGACAGTGAAACCCTATATCAGAGACACTGAGAAGAAGCCCCAACGTTCCTTCCAGGCACTTTCAGTGTGGGTGCCTTCTCCACGTGGTTCCTGGTTTCACTGCAGCTCTGAAGAGAATGTTAGCAAAGAGGTAATCGGGACAGTGCAAACAGTACTCAAAGACAGGGAGAGCAAGCTCTCTCTTGGCACTTTGGATGTGGGACATACAGCGAGATGTTTGCTGCTTTTACATTTGGCTGTTGGGAGATTTACAGCACAAAGATATCTAGTTGATTTGAAGCAGTTCCGAGAAAGTCTAAACATAATCCTCACTTTTCCCTCCTGGCACTTTCCCTGTAGGAGATACCGCAAGACGTTTCTGTATATTGGGCACAGCGCTCTGTATGGTGTTAGCAGAGAGTTTCCCGGGACAGTGAAACCCTATATCAGAGACACTGAGAAGAAGCCCCAACGTTCCTTCCAGGCACTTTCAGTGTGGGTGCCTTCTCCACGTGGTTCCTGGTTTCACTGCAGCTCTGAAGAGAATGTTAGCAAAGAGGTAATCGGGACAGTGCAAACAGTACTCAAAGACAGGGAGAGCAAGCTCTCTCTTGGCACTTTGGATGTGGGACATACAGCGAGATGTTTGCTGCTTTTGCGTTTGGCTGTTGGGAGATTTACAGCACAAAGATATCTAGTTGATTTGAAGCAGTTCCGAGAAAGTCTAAACATAAGCCTCACTTTTCCCTCCTGGCACTTTCCCTGTAGGAGATACCGCAAGACGTTTCTGTAGATTGGGCACAGCGCTCTGCAGGGTGTTAGCAGAGAGTTTCCTGGGACAGTGAAACCCTATGTCAGAGACTCTGAGAAGAAGCCCCAATGTTCCCTCCAGGCACTTTCAGTGTGGGTGCCTTCTCCACGTGGTTCCTGGTTTCACTGCAGCTCTGAAGAGAATGTTAGCAAAGAGGTAATCGGGACAGTGCAAACAGTACTCAAAGACAGGGAGAGCAAGCTCTCTCTTGGCACTTTGGATGTGGGACATACAGCGAGATGTTTGCTGCTTTTACATTTGGCTGTTGGGAGATTTACGGCACAAAGATATCTAGTTGATTTGAAGCAGTTCCGAGAAAGTCTAAACATAATCCTCACTTTTCCCTCCTGGCACTTTCCCTGTAGGAGATACCGCAAGACGTTTCTGTAGATTGGGCACAGCGCTCTGCAGGGTGTTAGCAGAGACTTTCCCGGGACAGTGAAACCCTATATCAGAGACACTGAGAAGAAGCCCCAATGTTCCTTCCAGGCACTTTCAGTGTGGGTGCCTTCTCCACGTGGTTCCTGGTTTCACTGCAGCTCTGAAGAGAATGTTAGCAAAGAGGTAATCGGGACAGTGCAAACAGTACTCAAAGACAGGGAGAGCAAGCTCTCTCTTGGCACTTTGGATGTGGGACATACAGCGAGATGTTTGCTGCTTTTGCGTTTGGCTGTTGGGAGATTTACAGCACAAAGATATCTAGTTGATTTGAAGCAGTTCCGAGAAAGTCTAAACATAATCCTCACTTTTCCCTCCTGGCACTTTCCCTGTAGGAGATACCGCAAGACGTTTCTGTAGATTGGGCACAGCGCTCTGCAGGGTGTTAGCAGAGAGTTTCCCGGGACAGTGAAACCCTATATCAGAGACACTGAGAAGAAGCCCCAATGTTCCCTCCAGGCACTTTCAGTGTGGGTGCCTTCTCCACGTGGTTCCTGGTTTCACTGCAGCTCTGAAGAGAATGTTAGCAAAGAGGTAATCGGGACAGTGCAAACAGTACTCAAAGACAGGGAGAGCAAGCTCTCTCTTGGCACTTTGGATGTGGGACATACAGCGAGATGTTTGCTGCTTTTACATTTGGCTGTTGGGAGATTTACAGCACAAAGATATCTAGTTGATTTGAAGCAGTTCCGAGAAAGTCTAAACATAATCCTCACTTTTCCCTCCTGGCACTTTCCCTGTAGGAGATACCGCAAGACGTTTCTGTATATTGGGCACAGCGCTCTGCAGGGTGTTAGCAGAGAGTTTCCCGGGACAGTGAAACCCTATATCAGAGACACTGAGAAGAAGCCCCAACGTTCCTTCCAGGCACTTTCAGTGTGGGTGCCTTCTCCACGTGGTTCCTGGTTTCACTGCAGCTCTGAAGAGAATGTTAGCAAAGAGGTAATCGGGACAGTGCAAACAGTACTCAAAGACAGGGAGAGCAAGCTCTCTCTTGGCACTTTGGATGTGGGACATACAGCGAGATGTTTGCTGCTTTTACATTTGGCTGTTGGGAGATTTACAGCACAAAGATATCTAGTTGATTTGAAGCAGTTCCGAGAAAGTCTAAGCATAATCCTCACTTTTCCCTCCTGGCACTTTCCGTGTGGGAGATATAGCAGGATGTATATTGGTTTTGAGGACAAGTCAATGGACAGTGTAGGGAGAAAAGTTCCTGGCTCCTTGAATGCCGTTTCTGGAGACACTGCGATCAATGTGGGAGATATGTCAAGATGTGTGTTGGTTTTGAGGACGGCTCTCTGGAGTGTCTTAGCAAAGAGGTCCCAGGGATAATCAGAGCAATTCTCAGAGACACTGAGAACAAGCTCCACAATTCCTCCTGGCACTTTCCCTGTAGGAGATACCGCAAGACGTTTCTGTAGATTGGGCACAGAGCTCTGCAGGGTGTTAGCAGAGACTTTCCCGGGACAGTAAAACCCGACATCAGAGACATTGAGAAGAAGCCCCAATGTTCCCTCCAGGCACTTTCAGTGTGGGTGCCTTCTCCACGTGGTTCCTGGTTTCACTGCAGCTCTGAAGAGAATGTTAGCAAAGAGGTAATCGGGACAGTGCAAACAGTACTCAAAGACAGGGAGAGCAAGCTCTCTCTTGGCACTTTGGATGTGGGACATACAGCGAGATGTTTGCTGCTTTTGCGTTTGGCTGTTGGGAGATTTACAGCACAAAGATATCTAGTTGATTTGAAGCAGTTCCGAGAAAGTCTAAACATAAGCCTCACTTTTCCCTCCTGGCACTTTCCCTGTAGGAGATACCGCAAGACGTTTCTGTAGATTGGGCACAGCGCTCTGCAGGGTGTTAGCAGAGACTTTCCCGGGACAGTGAAACCCTATATCAGAGACACTGAGAAGAAGCCCCAATGTTCCTTCCAGGCACTTTCAGTGTGGGTGCCTTCTCCACGTGGTTCCTGGTTTCACTGCAGCTCTGAAGAGAATGTTAGCAAAGAGGTAATCGGGACAGTGCAAACAGTACTCAAAGACAGGGAGAGCAAGCTCTCTCTTGGCACTTTGGATGTGGGACATACAGCGAGATGTTTGCTGCTTTTACATTTGGCTGTTGGGAGATTTACAGCACAAAGATATCTAGTTGATTTGAAGCAGTTCCGAGAAAGTCTAAACATAATCCTCACTTTTCCCTCCTGGCACTTTCCCTGTAGGAGATACCGCAAGACGTTTCTGTATATTGGGCACAGCGCTCTGCAGGGTGTTAGCAGAGAGTTTGCCGGGACAGTGAAACCCTATATCAGAGACACTGAGAAGAAGCCCCAACGTTCCTTCCAGGCACTTTCAGTGTGGGTGCCTTCTCCACGTGGTTCCTGGTTTCACTGCAGCTCTGAAGAGAATGTTAGCAAAGAGGTAATCGGGACAGTGCAAACAGTACTCAAAGACAGGGAGAGCAAGCTCTCTCTTGGCACTTTGGATGTGGGACATACAGCGAGATGTTTGCTGCTTTTACATTTGGCTGTTGGGAGATTTACAGCACAAAGATATCTAGTTGATTTGAAGCAGTTCCGAGAAAGTCTAAACATAATCCTCACTTTTCCCTCCTGCACTTTCCCTGTAGGAGATACCGCAAGACGTTTCTGTATATTGGGCACAGTGCTCTGCACGGTGTTAGCAGAGACTTTCCCGGGACAGTGAAACCCTATATCAGAGACACTGAGAAGAAGCCCCAACGTTCCCTCCAGGCACTTTCAGTGTGGGTGCCTTCTCCACGTGGTTCCTGGTTTCACTGCAGCTCTGAAGAGAATGTTAGCAAAGAGGTAATCGGGACAGTGCAAACAGTACTCAAAGACAGGGAGAGCAAGCTCTCTCTTGGCACTTTGGATGTGGGACATACAGCGAGATGTTTGCTGCTTTTACATTTGGCTGTTGGGAGATTTACGGCACAAAGATATCTAGTTGATTTGAAGCAGTTCCGAGAAAGTCTAAACATAATCCTCACTTTTCCCTCCTGGCACTTTCCCTGTAGGAGATACCGCAAGACGTTTCTGTAGATTGGGCACAGCGCTCTGTATGGTGTTAGCAGAGAGTTTCCCGGGACAGTGAAACCCTATATCAGAGACACTGAGAAGAAGCCCCAACGTTCCTTCCAGGCACTTTCAGTGTGGGTGCCTTCTCCACGTGGTTCCTGGTTTCACTGCAGCTCTGAAGAGAATGTTAGCAAAGAGGTAATCGGGACAGTGCAAACAGTACTCAAAGACAGGGAGAGCAAGCTCTCTCTTGGCACTTTGGATGTGGGACATACAGCGAGATGTTTGCTGCTTTTGCGTTTGGCTGTTGGGAGATTTACAGCACAAAGATATCTAGTTGATTTGAAGCAGTTCCGAGAAAGTCTAAACATAAGCCTCACTTTTCCCTCCTGGCACTTTCCCTGTAGGAGATACCGCAAGACGTTTCTGTAGATTGGGCACAGCGCTCTGCAGGGTGTTAGCAGAGACTTTCCCGGGACAGTGAAACCCTATATCAGAGACACTGAGAAGAAGCCCCAATGTTCCTTCCAGGCACTTTCAGTGTGGGTGCCTTCTCCACGTGGTTCCTGGTTTCACTGCAGCTCTGAAGAGAATGTTAGCAAAGAGGTAATCGGGACAGTGCAAACAGTACTCAAAGACAGGGAGAGCAAGCTCTCTCTTGGCACTTTGGATGTGGGACATACAGCGAGATGTTTGCTGCTTTTGCGTTTGGCTGTTGGGAGATTTACAGCACAAAGATATCTAGTTGATTTGAAGCAGTTCCGAGAAAGTCTAAACATAATCCTCACTTTTCCCTCCTGGCACTTTCCCTGTAGGAGATACCGCAAGACGTTTCTGTAGATTGGGCACAGCGCTCTGCAGGGTGTTAGCAGAGACTTTCCCGGGACAGTAAAACCCGACATCAGAGACACTGAGAAGAAGCCCCAATGTTCCCTCCAGGCACTTTCAGTGTGGGTGCCTTCTCCACGTGGTTCCTGGTTTCACTGCAGCTCTGAAGAGAATGTTAGCAAAGAGGTAATCGGGACAGTGCAAACAGTACTCAAAGACAGGGAGAGCAAGCTCTCTCTTGGCACTTTGGATGTGGGACATACAGCGAGATGTTTGCTGCTTTTACATTTGGCTGTTGGGAGATTTACAGCACAAAGATATCTAGTTGATTTGAAGCAGTTCCGAGAAAGTCTAAACATAATCCTCACTTTTCCCTCCTGGCACTTTCCCTGTAGGAGATACCGCAAGACGTTTCTGTATATTGGGCACAGCGCTCTGCAGGGTGTTAGCAGAGAGTTTCCCGGGACAGTGAAACCCTATATCAGAGACACTGAGAAGAAGCCCCAACGTTCCTTCCAGGCACTTTCAGTGTGGGTGCCTTCTCCACGTGGTTCCTGGTTTCACTGCAGCTCTGAAGAGAATGTTAGCAAAGAGGTAATCGGGACAGTGCAAACAGTACTCAAAGACAGGGAGAGCAAGCTCTCTCTTGGCACTTTGGATGTGGGACATACAGCGAGATGTTTGCTGCTTTTACATTTGGCTGTTGGGAGATTTACAGCACAAAGATATCTAGTTGATTTGAAGCAGTTCCGAGAAAGTCTAAACATAATCCTCACTTTTCCCTCCTGCACTTTCCCTGTAGGAGATACCGCAAGACGTTTCTGTATATTGGGCACAGCGCTCTGCACGGTGTTAGCAGAGACTTTCCCGGGACAGTGAAACCCTATATCAGAGACACTGAGAAGAAGCCCCAACGTTCCCTCCAGGCACTTTCAGTGTGGGTGCCTTCTCCACGTGGTTCCTGGTTTCACTGCAGCTCTGAAGAGAATGTTAGCAAAGAGGTAATCGGGACAGTGCAAACAGTACTCAAAGACAGGGAGAGCAAGCTCTCTCTTGGCACTTTGGATGTGGGACATACAGCGAGATGTTTGCTGCTTTTACATTTGGCTGTTGGGAGATTTACGGCACAAAGATATCTAGTTGATTTGAAGCAGTTCCGAGAAAGTCTAAACATAATCCTCACTTTTCCCTCCTGGCACTTTCCCTGTAGGAGATACCGCAAGACGTTTCTGTATATTGGGCACAGCGCTCTGCAGGGTGTTAGCAGAGAGTTTCCCGGGACAGTGAAACCCTATATCAGAGACACTGAGAAGAAGCCCCAACGTTCCTTCCAGGCACTTTCAGTGTGGGTGCCTTCTCCACGTGGTTCCTGGTTTCACTGCAGCTCTGAAGAGAATGTTAGCAAAGAGGTAATCGGGACAGTGCAAACAGTACTCAAAGACAGGGAGAGCAAGCTCTCTCTTGGCACTTTGGATGTGGGACATACAGCGAGATGTTTGCTGCTTTTACATTTGGCTGTTGGGAGATTTACAGCACAAAGATATCTAGTTGATTTGAAGCAGTTCCGAGAAAGTCTAAACATAATCCTCACTTTTCCCTCCTGGCACTTTCCCTGTAGGAGATACCGCAAGACGTTTCTGTATATTGGGCACAGCGCTCTGCACGGTGTTAGCAGAGACTTTCCCGGGACAGTGAAACCCTATATCAGAGACACTGAGAAGAAGCCCCAACGTTCCTTCCAGGCACTTTCAGTGTGGGTGCCTTCTCCACGTGGTTCCTGGTTTCACTGCAGCTCTGAAGAGAATGTTAGCAAAGAGGTAATCGGGACAGTGCAAACAGTACTCAAAGACAGGGAGAGCAAGCTCTCTCTTGGCACTTTGGATGTGGGACATACAGCGAGATGTTTGCTGCTTTTACATTTGGCTGTTGGGAGATTTACAGCACAAAGATATCTAGTTGATTTGAAGCAGTTCCGAGAAAGTCTAAACATAATCCTCACTTTTCCCTCCTGGCACTTTCCCTGTAGGAGATACCGCAAGACGTTTCTGTATATTGGGCACAGCGCTCTGTATGGTGTTAGCAGAGAGTTTCCCGGGACAGTGAAACCCTATATCAGAGACACTGAGAAGAAGCCCCAACGTTCCTTCCAGGCACTTTCAGTGTGGGTGCCTTCTCCACGTGGTTCCTGGTTTCACTGCAGCTCTGAAGAGAATGTTAGCAAAGAGGTAATCGGGACAGTGCAAACAGTACTCAAAGACAGGGAGAGCAAGCTCTCTCTTGGCACTTTGGATGTGGGACATACAGCGAGATGTTTGCTGCTTTTGCGTTTGGCTGTTGGGAGATTTACAGCACAAAGATATCTAGTTGATTTGAAGCAGTTCCGAGAAAGTCTAAACATAAGCCTCACTTTTCCCTCCTGGCACTTTCCCTGTAGGAGATACCGCAAGACGTTTCTGTAGATTGGGCACAGCGCTCTGCAGGGTGTTAGCAGAGAGTTTCCTGGGACAGTGAAACCCTATGTCAGAGACTCTGAGAAGAAGCCCCAATGTTCCCTCCAGGCACTTTCAGTGTGGGTGCCTTCTCCACGTGGTTCCTGGTTTCACTGCAGCTCTGAAGAGAATGTTAGCAAAGAGGTAATCGGGACAGTGCAAACAGTACTCAAAGACAGGGAGAGCAAGCTCTCTCTTGGCACTTTGGATGTGGGACATACAGCGAGATGTTTGCTGCTTTTACATTTGGCTGTTGGGAGATTTACGGCACAAAGATATCTAGTTGATTTGAAGCAGTTCCGAGAAAGTCTAAACATAATCCTCACTTTTCCCTCCTGGCACTTTCCCTGTAGGAGATACCGCAAGACGTTTCTGTAGATTGGGCACAGCGCTCTGCAGGGTGTTAGCAGAGACTTTCCCGGGACAGTGAAACCCTATATCAGAGACACTGAGAAGAAGCCCCAATGTTCCTTCCAGGCACTTTCAGTGTGGGTGCCTTCTCCACGTGGTTCCTGGTTTCACTGCAGCTCTGAAGAGAATGTTAGCAAAGAGGTAATCGGGACAGTGCAAACAGTACTCAAAGACAGGGAGAGCAAGCTCTCTCTTGGCACTTTGGATGTGGGACATACAGCGAGATGTTTGCTGCTTTTGCGTTTGGCTGTTGGGAGATTTACAGCACAAAGATATCTAGTTGATTTGAAGCAGTTCCGAGAAAGTCTAAACATAATCCTCACTTTTCCCTCCTGGCACTTTCCCTGTAGGAGATACCGCAAGACGTTTCTGTAGATTGGGCACAGCGCTCTGCAGGGTGTTAGCAGAGAGTTTCCCGGGACAGTGAAACCCTATATCAGAGACACTGAGAAGAAGCCCCAATGTTCCCTCCAGGCACTTTCAGTGTGGGTGCCTTCTCCACGTGGTTCCTGGTTTCACTGCAGCTCTGAAGAGAATGTTAGCAAAGAGGTAATCGGGACAGTGCAAACAGTACTCAAAGACAGGGAGAGCAAGCTCTCTCTTGGCACTTTGGATGTGGGACATACAGCGAGATGTTTGCTGCTTTTACATTTGGCTGTTGGGAGATTTACAGCACAAAGATATCTAGTTGATTTGAAGCAGTTCCGAGAAAGTCTAAACATAATCCTCACTTTTCCCTCCTGGCACTTTCCCTGTAGGAGATACCGCAAGACGTTTCTGTATATTGGGCACAGCGCTCTGCAGGGTGTTAGCAGAGACTTTCCCGGGACAGTGAAACCCTATATCAGAGACACTGAGAAGAAGCCCCAACGTTCCTTCCAGGCACTTTCAGTGTGGGTGCCTTCTCCACGTGGTTCCTGGTTTCACTGCAGCTCTGAAGAGAATGTTAGCAAAGAGGTAATCGGGACAGTGCAAACAGTACTCAAAGACAGGGAGAGCAAGCTCTCTCTTGGCACTTTGGATGTGGGACATACAGCGAGATGTTTGCTGCTTTTACATTTGGCTGTTGGGAGATTTACAGCACAAAGATATCTAGTTGATTTGAAGCAGTTCCGAGAAAGTCTAAGCATAATCCTCACTTTTCCCTCCTGGCACTTTCCGTGTGGGAGATATAGCAGGATGTATATTGGTTTTGAGGACAACTCAATGGACAGTGTAGGGAGAAAAGTTCCTGGCTCCTTGAATGCCGTTTCTGGAGACACTGCGATCAATGTGGGAGATATGTCAAGATGTGTGTTGGTTTTGAGGACGGCTCTCTGGAGTGTCTTAGCAAAGAGGTCCCAGGGATAATCAGAGCAATTCTCAGAGACACTGAGAACAAGCTCCACAATTCCTCCTGGCACTTTCCCTGTAGGAGATACCGCAAGACGTTTCTGTAGATTGGGCACAGAGCTCTGCAGGGTGTTAGCAGAGACTTTCCCGGGACAGTAAAACCCGACATCAGAGACATTGAGAAGAAGCCCCAATGTTCCCTCCAGGCACTTTCAGTGTGGGTGCCTTCTCCACGTGGTTCCTGGTTTCACTGCAGCTCTGAAGAGAATGTTAGCAAAGAGGTAATCGGGACAGTGCAAACAGTACTCAAAGACAGGGAGAGCAAGCTCTCTCTTGGCACTTTGGATGTGGGACATACAGCGAGATGTTTGCTGCTTTTGCGTTTGGCTGTTGGGAGATTTACAGCACAAAGATATCTAGTTGATTTGAAGCAGTTCCGAGAAAGTCTAAACATAAGCCTCACTTTTCCCTCCTGGCACTTTCCCTGTAGGAGATACCGCAAGACGTTTCTGTAGATTGGGCACAGCGCTCTGCAGGGTGTTAGCAGAGACTTTCCCGGGACAGTGAAACCCTATATCAGAGACACTGAGAAGAAGCCCCAATGTTCCTTCCAGGCACTTTCAGTGTGGGTGCCTTCTCCACGTGGTTCCTGGTTTCACTGCAGCTCTGAAGAGAATGTTAGCAAAGAGGTAATCGGGACAGTGCAAACAGTACTCAAAGACAGGGAGAGCAAGCTCTCTCTTGGCACTTTGGATGTGGGACATACAGCGAGATGTTTGCTGCTTTTGCGTTTGGCTGTTGGGAGATTTACAGCACAAAGATATCTAGTTGATTTGAAGCAGTTCCGAGAAAGTCTAAACATAATCCTCACTTTTCCCTCCTGGCACTTTCCCTGTAGGAGATACCGCAAGACGTTTCTGTAGATTGGGCACAGCGCTCTGCAGGGTGTTAGCAGAGACTTTCCCGGGACAGTAAAACCCGACATCAGAGACACTGAGAAGAAGCCCCAATGTTCCCTCCAGGCACTTTCAGTGTGGGTGCCTTCTCCACGTGGTTCCTGGTTTCACTGCAGCTCTGAAGAGAATGTTAGCAAAGAGGTAATCGGGACAGTGCAAACAGTACTCAAAGACAGGGAGAGCAAGCTCTCTCTTGGCACTTTGGATGTGGGACATACAGCGAGATGTTTGCTGCTTTTACATTTGGCTGTTGGGAGATTTACAGCACAAAGATATCTAGTTGATTTGAAGCAGTTCCGAGAAAGTCTAAACATAATCCTCACTTTTCCCTCCTGGCACTTTCCCTGTAGGAGATACCGCAAGACGTTTCTGTATATTGGGCACAGCGCTCTGCAGGGTGTTAGCAGAGAGTTTCCCGGGACAGTGAAACCCTATATCAGAGACACTGAGAAGAAGCCCCAACGTTCCTTCCAGGCACTTTCAGTGTGGGTGCCTTCTCCACGTGGTTCCTGGTTTCACTGCAGCTCTGAAGAGAATGTTAGCAAAGAGGTAATCGGGACAGTGCAAACAGTACTCAAAGACAGGGAGAGCAAGCTCTCTCTTGGCACTTTGGATGTGGGACATACAGCGAGATGTTTGCTGCTTTTACATTTGGCTGTTGGGAGATTTACAGCACAAAGATATCTAGTTGATTTGAAGCAGTTCCGAGAAAGTCTAAACATAATCCTCACTTTTCCCTCCTGCACTTTCCCTGTAGGAGATACCGCAAGACGTTTCTGTATATTGGGCACAGCGCTCTGCACGGTGTTAGCAGAGACTTTCCCGGGACAGTGAAACCCTATATCAGAGACACTGAGAAGAAGCCCCAACGTTCCCTCCAGGCACTTTCAGTGTGGGTGCCTTCTCCACGTGGTTCCTGGTTTCACTGCAGCTCTGAAGAGAATGTTAGCAAAGAGGTAATCGGGACAGTGCAAACAGTACTCAAAGACAGGGAGAGCAAGCTCTCTCTTGGCACTTTGGATGTGGGACATACAGCGAGATGTTTGCTGCTTTTACATTTGGCTGTTGGGAGATTTACGGCACAAAGATATCTAGTTGATTTGAAGCAGTTCCGAGAAAGTCTAAACATAATCCTCACTTTTCCCTCCTGGCACTTTCCCTGTAGGAGATACCGCAAGACGTTTCTGTATATTGGGCACAGCGCTCTGCAGGGTGTTAGCAGAGAGTTTCCCGGGACAGTGAAACCCTATATCAGAGACACTGAGAAGAAGCCCCAACGTTCCTTCCAGGCACTTTCAGTGTGGGTGCCTTCTCCACGTGGTTCCTGGTTTCACTGCAGCTCTGAAGAGAATGTTAGCAAAGAGGTAATCGGGACAGTGCAAACAGTACTCAAAGACAGGGAGAGCAAGCTCTCTCTTGGCACTTTGGATGTGGGACATACAGCGAGATGTTTGCTGCTTTTACATTTGGCTGTTGGGAGATTTACAGCACAAAGATATCTAGTTGATTTGAAGCAGTTCCGAGAAAGTCTAAACATAATCCTCACTTTTCCCTCCTGCACTTTCCCTGTAGGAGATACCGCAAGACGTTTCTGTATATTGGGCACAGCGCTCTGCACGGTGTTAGCAGAGACTTTCCCGGGACAGTGAAACCCTATATCAGAGACACTGAGAAGAAGCCCCAACGTTCCTTCCAGGCACTTTCAGTGTGGGTGCCTTCTCCACGTGGTTCCTGGTTTCACTGCAGCTCTGAAGAGAATGTTAGCAAAGAGGTAATCGGGACAGTGCAAACAGTACTCAAAGACAGGGAGAGCAAGCTCTCTCTTGGCACTTTGGATGTGGGACATACAGCGAGATGTTTGCTGCTTTTACATTTGGCTGTTGGGAGATTTACAGCACAAAGATATCTAGTTGATTTGAAGCAGTTCCGAGAAAGTCTAAACATAATCCTCACTTTTCCCTCCTGGCACTTTCCCTGTAGGAGATACCGCAAGACGTTTCTGTATATTGGGCACAGCGCTCTGTATGGTGTTAGCAGAGAGTTTCCCGGGACAGTGAAACCCTATATCAGAGACACTGAGAAGAAGCCCCAACGTTCCTTCCAGGCACTTTCAGTGTGGGTGCCTTCTCCACGTGGTTCCTGGTTTCACTGCAGCTCTGAAGAGAATGTTAGCAAAGAGGTAATCGGGACAGTGCAAACAGTACTCAAAGACAGGGAGAGCAAGCTCTCTCTTGGCACTTTGGATGTGGGACATACAGCGAGATGTTTGCTGCTTTTGCGTTTGGCTGTTGGGAGATTTACAGCACAAAGATATCTAGTTGATTTGAAGCAGTTCCGAGAAAGTCTAAACATAAGCCTCACTTTTCCCTCCTGGCACTTTCCCTGTAGGAGATACCGCAAGACGTTTCTGTAGATTGGGCACAGCGCTCTGCAGGGTGTTAGCAGAGAGTTTCCTGGGACAGTGAAACCCTATGTCAGAGACTCTGAGAAGAAGCCCCAATGTTCCCTCCAGGCACTTTCAGTGTGGGTGCCTTCTCCACGTGGTTCCTGGTTTCACTGCAGCTCTGAAGAGAATGTTAGCAAAGAGGTAATCGGGACAGTGCAAACAGTACTCAAAGACAGGGAGAGCAAGCTCTCTCTTGGCACTTTGGATGTGGGACATACAGCGAGATGTTTGCTGCTTTTACATTTGGCTGTTGGGAGATTTACGGCACAAAGATATCTAGTTGATTTGAAGCAGTTCCGAGAAAGTCTAAACATAATCCTCACTTTTCCCTCCTGGCACTTTCCCTGTAGGAGATACCGCAAGACGTTTCTGTAGATTGGGCACAGCGCTCTGCAGGGTGTTAGCAGAGACTTTCCCGGGACAGTGAAACCCTATATCAGAGACACTGAGAAGAAGCCCCAATGTTCCTTCCAGGCACTTTCAGTGTGGGTGCCTTCTCCACGTGGTTCCTGGTTTCACTGCAGCTCTGAAGAGAATGTTAGCAAAGAGGTAATCGGGACAGTGCAAACAGTACTCAAAGACAGGGAGAGCAAGCTCTCTCTTGGCACTTTGGATGTGGGACATACAGCGAGATGTTTGCTGCTTTTGCGTTTGGCTGTTGGGAGATTTACAGCACAAAGATATCTAGTTGATTTGAAGCAGTTCCGAGAAAGTCTAAACATAATCCTCACTTTTCCCTCCTGGCACTTTCCCTGTAGGAGATACCGCAAGACGTTTCTGTAGATTGGGCACAGCGCTCTGCAGGGTGTTAGCAGAGACTTTCCCGGGACAGTGAAACCCTATATCAGAGACACTGAGAAGAAGCCCCAATGTTCCTTCCAGGCACTTTCAGTGTGGGTGCCTTCTCCACGTGGTTCCTGGTTTCACTGCAGCTCTGAAGAGAATGTTAGCAAAGAGGTAATCGGGACAGTGCAAACAGTACTCAAAGACAGGGAGAGCAAGCTCTCTCTTGGCACTTTGGATGTGGGACATACAGCGAGATGTTTGCTGCTTTTGCGTTTGGCTGTTGGGAGATTTACAGCACAAAGATATCTAGTTGATTTGAAGCAGTTCCGAGAAAGTCTAAACATAATCCTCACTTTTCCCTCCTGGCACTTTCCCTGTAGGAGATACCGCAAGACGTTTCTGTAGATTGGGCACAGCGCTCTGCAGGGTGTTAGCAGAGACTTTCCCGGGACAGTAAAACCCGACATCAGAGACACTGAGAAGAAGCCCCAACGTTCCCTCCAGGCACTTTCAGTGTGGGTGCCTTCTCCACGTGGTTCCTGGTTTCACTGCAGCTCTGAAGAGAATGTTAGCAAAGAGGTAATCGGGACAGTGCAAACAGTACTCAAAGACAGGGAGAGCAAGCTCTCTCTTGGCACTTTGGATGTGGGACATACAGCGAGATGTTTGCTGCTTTTGCGTTTGGCTGTTGGGAGATTTACAGCACAAAGATATCTAGTTGATTTGAAGCAGTTCCGAGAAAGTCTAAACATAATCCTCACTTTTCCCTCCTGGCACTTTCCCTGTAGGAGATACCGCAAGACGTTTCTGTAGATTGGGCACAGCGCTCTGCAGGGTGTTAGCAGAGACTTTCCCGGGACAGTAAAACCCGACATCAGAGACACTGAGAAGAAGCCCCAATGTTCCCTCCAGGCACTTTCAGTGTGGGTGCCTTCTCCACGTGGTTCCTGGTTTCACTGCAGCTCTGAAGAGAATGTTAGCAAAGAGGTAATCGGGACAGTGCAAACAGTACTCAAAGACAGGGAGAGCAAGCTCTCTCTTGGCACTTTGGATGTGGGACATACAGCGAGATGTTTGCTGCTTTTGCGTTTGGCTGTTGGGAGATTTACAGCACAAAGATATCTAGTTGATTTGAAGCAGTTCCGAGAAAGTCTAAACATAATCCTCACTTTTCCCTCCTGGCACTTTCCCTGTAGGAGATACCGCAAGACGTTTCTGTAGATTGGGCACAGCGCTCTGCAGGGTGTTAGCAGAGACTTTCCCGGGACAGTAAAACCCGACATCAGAGACACTGAGAAGAAGCCCCAACGTTCCTTCCAGGCACTTTCAGTGTGGGTGCCTTCTCCACGTGGTTCCTGGTTTCACTGCAGCTCTGAAGAGAATGTTAGCAAAGAGGTAATCGGGACAGTGCAAACAGTACTCAAAGACAGGGAGAGCAAGCTCTCTCTTGGCACTTTGGATGTGGGACATACAGCGAGATGTTTGCTGCTTTTACATTTGGCTGTTGGGAGATTTACAGCACAAAGATATCTAGTTGATTTGAAGCAGTTCCGAGAAAGTCTAAACATAATCCTCACTTTTCCCTCCTGCACTTTCCCTGTAGGAGATACCGCAAGACGTTTCTGTATATTGGGCACAGCGCTCTGCACGGTGTTAGCAGAGACTTTCCCGGGACAGTGAAACCCTATATCAGAGACACTGAGAAGAAGCCCCAACGTTCCCTCCAGGCACTTTCAGTGTGGGTGCCTTCTCCACGTGGTTCCTGGTTTCACTGCAGCTCTGAAGAGAATGTTAGCAAAGAGGTAATCGGGACAGTGCAAACAGTACTCAAAGACAGGGAGAGCAAGCTCTCTCTTGGCACTTTGGATGTGGGACATACAGCGAGATGTTTGCTGCTTTTACATTTGGCTGTTGGGAGATTTACGGCACAAAGATATCTAGTTGATTTGAAGCAGTTCCGAGAAAGTCTAAACATAATCCTCACTTTTCCCTCCTGGCACTTTCCCTGTAGGAGATACCGCAAGACGTTTCTGTATATTGGGCACAGCGCTCTGCAGGGTGTTAGCAGAGAGTTTCCCGGGACAGTGAAACCCTATATCAGAGACACTGAGAAGAAGCCCCAACGTTCCTTCCAGGCACTTTCAGTGTGGGTGCCTTCTCCACGTGGTTCCTGGTTTCACTGCAGCTCTGAAGAGAATGTTAGCAAAGAGGTAATCGGGACAGTGCAAACAGTACTCAAAGACAGGGAGAGCAAGCTCTCTCTTGGCACTTTGGATGTGGGACATACAGCGAGATGTTTGCTGCTTTTACATTTGGCTGTTGGGAGATTTACAGCACAAAGATATCTAGTTGATTTGAAGCAGTTCCGAGAAAGTCTAAACATAATCCTCACTTTTCCCTCCTGGCACTTTCCCTGTAGGAGATACCGCAAGACGTTTCTGTATATTGGGCACAGCGCTCTGTATGGTGTTAGCAGAGAGTTTCCCGGGACAGTGAAACCCTATATCAGAGACACTGAGAAGAAGCCCCAACGTTCCTTCCAGGCACTTTCAGTGTGGGTGCCTTCTCCACGTGGTTCCTGGTTTCACTGCAGCTCTGAAGAGAATGTTAGCAAAGAGGTAATCGGGACAGTGCAAACAGTACTCAAAGACAGGGAGAGCAAGCTCTCTCTTGGCACTTTGGATGTGGGACATACAGCGAGATGTTTGCTGCTTTTGCGTTTGGCTGTTGGGAGATTTACAGCACAAAGATATCTAGTTGATTTGAAGCAGTTCCGAGAAAGTCTAAACATAAGCCTCACTTTTCCCTCCTGGCACTTTCCCTGTAGGAGATACCGCAAGACGTTTCTGTAGATTGGGCACAGCGCTCTGCAGGGTGTTAGCAGAGAGTTTCCTGGGACAGTGAAACCCTATGTCAGAGACACTGAGAAGAAGCCCCAATGTTCCCTCCAGGCACTTTCAGTGTGGGTGCCTTCTCCACGTGGTTCCTGGTTTCACTGCAGCTCTGAAGAGAATGTTAGCAAAGAGGTAATCGGGACAGTGCAAACAGTACTCAAAGACAGGGAGAGCAAGCTCTCTCTTGGCACTTTGGATGTGGGACATACAGCGAGATGTTTGCTGCTTTTACATTTGGCTGTTGGGAGATTTACGGCACAAAGATATCTAGTTGATTTGAAGCAGTTCCGAGAAAGTCTAAACATAATCCTCACTTTTCCCTCCTGGCACTTTCCCTGTAGGAGATACCGCAAGACGTTTCTGTAGATTGGGCACAGCGCTCTGCAGGGTGTTAGCAGAGACTTTCCCGGGACAGTGAAACCCTATATCAGAGACACTGAGAAGAAGCCCCAATGTTCCTTCCAGGCACTTTCAGTGTGGGTGCCTTCTCCACGTGGTTCCTGGTTTCACTGCAGCTCTGAAGAGAATGTTAGCAAAGAGGTAATCGGGACAGTGCAAACAGTACTCAAAGACAGGGAGAGCAAGCTCTCTCTTGGCACTTTGGATGTGGGACATACAGCGAGATGTTTGCTGCTTTTGCGTTTGGCTGTTGGGAGATTTACAGCACAAAGATATCTAGTTGATTTGAAGCAGTTCCGAGAAAGTCTAAACATAATCCTCACTTTTCCCTCCTGGCACTTTCCCTGTAGGAGATACCGCAAGACGTTTCTGTAGATTGGGCACAGCGCTCTGCAGGGTGTTAGCAGAGAGTTTCCCGGGACAGTGAAACCCTATATCAGAGACACTGAGAAGAAGCCCCAATGTTCCCTCCAGGCACTTTCAGTGTGGGTGCCTTCTCCACGTGGTTCCTGGTTTCACTGCAGCTCTGAAGAGAATGTTAGCAAAGAGGTAATCGGGACAGTGCAAACAGTACTCAAAGACAGGGAGAGCAAGCTCTCTCTTGGCACTTTGGATGTGGGACATACAGCGAGATGTTTGCTGCTTTTACATTTGGCTGTTGGGAGATTTACAGCACAAAGATATCTAGTTGATTTGAAGCAGTTCCGAGAAAGTCTAAACATAATCCTCACTTTTCCCTCCTGGCACTTTCCCTGTAGGAGATACCGCAAGACGTTTCTGTATATTGGGCACAGCGCTCTGCAGGGTGTTAGCAGAGAGTTTCCCGGGACAGTGAAACCCTATATCAGAGACACTGAGAAGAAGCCCCAACGTTCCTTCCAGGCACTTTCAGTGTGGGTGCCTTCTCCACGTGGTTCCTGGTTTCACTGCAGCTCTGAAGAGAATGTTAGCAAAGAGGTAATCGGGACAGTGCAAACAGTACTCAAAGACAGGGAGAGCAAGCTCTCTCTTGGCACTTTGGATGTGGGACATACAGCGAGATGTTTGCTGCTTTTACATTTGGCTGTTGGGAGATTTACAGCACAAAGATATCTAGTTGATTTGAAGCAGTTCCGAGAAAGTCTAAGCATAATCCTCACTTTTCCCTCCTGGCACTTTCCGTGTGGGAGATATAGCAGGATGTATATTGGTTTTGAGGACAACTCAATGGACAGTGTAGGGAGAAAAGTTCCTGGCTCCTTGAATGCCGTTTCTGGAGACACTGCGATCAATGTGGGAGATATGTCAAGATGTGTGTTGGTTTTGAGGACGGCTCTCTGGAGTGTCTTAGCAAAGAGGTCCCAGGGATAATCAGAGCAATTCTCAGAGACACTGAGAACAAGCTCCACAATTCCTCCTGGCACTTTCCCTGTAGGAGATACCGCAAGACGTTTCTGTAGATTGGGCACAGAGCTCTGCAGGGTGTTAGCAGAGAGTTTCCCGGGACAGTGAAACCCTATATCAGAGACACTGAGAAGAAGCCCCAATGTTCCTTCCAGGCACTTTCAGTGTGGGTGCCTTCTCCACGTGGTTCCTGGTTTCACTGCAGCTCTGAAGAGAATGTTAGCAAAGAGGTAATCGGGACAGTGCAAACAGTACTCAAAGACAGGGAGAGCAAGATCTCTCTTGGCACTTTGGATGTGGGACATACAGCGAGATGTTTGCTGCTTTTACATTTGGCTGTTGGGAGATTTACAGCACAAAGATATCTAGTTGATTTGAAGCAGTTCCGAGAAAGTCTAAACATAATCCTCACTTTTCCCTCCTGCACTTTCCCTGTAGGAGATACCGCAAGACGTTTCTGTATATTGGGCACAGCGCTCTGCACGGTGTTAGCAGAGAGTTTCCCGGGACAGTGAAACCCTATGTCAGAGACACTGAGAAGAAGCCCCAACGTTCCTTCCAGGCACTTTCAGTGTGGGTGCCTTCTCCACGTGGTTCCTGGTTTCACTGCAGCTCTGAAGAGAATGTTAGCAAAGAGGTAATCGGGACAGTGCAAACAGTACTCAAAGACAGGGAGAGCAAGCTCTCTCTTGGCACTTTGGATGTGGGACATACAGCGAGATGTTTGCTGCTTTTGCGTTTGGCTGTTGGGAGATTTACAGCACAAAGATATCTAGTTGATTTGAAGCAGTTCCGAGAAAGTCTAAACATAAGCCTCACTTTTCCCTCCTGGCACTTTCCCTGTAGGGGATACCGCAAGACGTTTCTGTATATTGGGCACAGCGCTCTGCAGGGTGTTAGCAGAGAGTTTCCCGGGACAGTGAAACCCTATATCAGAGACACTGAGAAGAAGCCCCAACGTTCCTTCCAGGCACTTTCAGTGTGGGTGCCTTCTCTACGTGGTTCCTGGTTTCACTGCAGCTCTGAAGAGAATGTTAGCAAAGAGGTAATCGGGACAGTGCAAACAGTACTCAAAGACAGGGAGAGCAAGCTCTCTCTTGGCACTTTGGATGTGGGACATACAGCGAGGTGTTTGCTGCTTTTGCGTTTGGCTGTTGGGAGATTTACAGCACAAAGATATCTAGTTGATTTGAAGCAGTTCCGAGAAAGTCTAAACATAATCCTCACTTTTCCCTCCTGGCACTTTCCCTGTAGGAGATACCGCAAGACGTTTCTGTAGATTGGGCACAGCGCTCTGCAGGGTGTTAGCAGAGACTTTCCCGGGACAGTAAAACCCGACATCAGAGACACTGAGAAGAAGCCCCAATGTTCCCTCCAGGCACTTTCAGTGTGGGTGCCTTCTCCACGTGGTTCCTGGTTTCACTGCAGCTCTGAAGAGAATGTTAGCAAAGAGGTAATCGGGACAGTGCAAACAGTACTCAAAGACAGGGAGAGCAAGCTCTCTCTTGGCACTTTGGATGTGGGACATACAGCGAGATGTTTGCTGCTTTTGCGTTTGGCTGTTGGGAGATTTACAGCACAAAGATATCTAGTTGATTTGAAGCAGTTCCGAGAAAGTCTAAGCATAATCCTCACTTTTCCCTCCTGGCACTTTCCGTGTGGGAGATATAGCAGGATGTATATTGGTTTTGAGGACAACTCAATGGACAGTGTAGGGAGAAAAGTTCCTGGCTCCTTGAATGCCGTTTCTGGAGACACTGCGATCAATGTGGGAGATATGTCAAGATGTGTGTTGGTTTTGAGGACGGCTCTCTGGAGTGTCTTAGCAAAGAGGTCCCAGGGATAATCAGAGCAATTCTCAGAGACACTGAGAACAAGCTCCACAATTCCTCCTGGCACTTTCCCTGTAGGAGATACCGCAAGACGTTTCTGTAGATTGGGCACAGAGCTCTGCAGGGTGTTAGCAGAGAGTTTCCCGGGACAGTGAAACCCTATATCAGAGACACTGAGAAGAAGCCCCAATGTTCCTTCCAGGCACTTTCAGTGTGGGTGCCTTCTCCACGTGGTTCCTGGTTTCACTGCAGCTCTGAAGAGAATGTTAGCAAAGAGGTAATCGGGACAGTGCAAACAGTACTCAAAGACAGGGAGAGCAAGCTCTCTCTTGGCACTTTGGATGTGGGACATACAGCGAGATGTTTGCTGCTTTTACATTTGGCTGTTGGGAGATTTACAGCACAAAGATATCTAGTTGATTTGAAGCAGTTCCGAGAAAGTCTAAACATAATCCTCACTTTTCCCTCCTGCACTTTCCCTGTAGGAGATACCGCAAGACGTTTCTGTATATTGGGCACAGCGCTCTGCACGGTGTTAGCAGAGAGTTTCCCGGGACAGTGAAACCCTATGTCAGAGACACTGAGAAGAAGCCCCAACGTTCCTTCCAGGCACTTTCAGTGTGGGTGCCTTCTCCACGTGGTTCCTGGTTTCACTGCAGCTCTGAAGAGAATGTTAGCAAAGAGGTAATCGGGACAGTGCAAACAGTACTCAAAGACAGGGAGAGCAAGCTCTCTCTTGGCACTTTGGATGTGGGACATACAGCGAGATGTTTGCTGCTTTTGCGTTTGGCTGTTGGGAGATTTACAGCACAAAGATATCTAGTTGATTTGAAGCAGTTCCGAGAAAGTCTAAACATAAGCCTCACTTTTCCCTCCTGGCACTTTCCCTGTAGGGGATACCGCAAGACGTTTCTGTATATTGGGCACAGCGCTCTGCACGGTGTTAGCAGAGAGTTTCCCGGGACAGTGAAACCCTATATCAGAGACACTGAGAAGAAGCCCCAACGTTCCTTCCAGGCACTTTCAGTGTGGGTGCCTTCTCTACGTGGTTCCTGGTTTCACTGCAGCTCTGAAGAGAATGTTAGCAAAGAGGTAATCGGGACAGTGCAAACAGTACTCAAAGACAGGGAGAGCAAGCTCTCTCTTGGCACTTTGGATGTGGGACATACAGCGAGGTGTTTGCTGCTTTTGCGTTTGGCTGTTGGGAGATTTACAGCACAAAGATATCTAGTTGATTTGAAGCAGTTCCGAGAAAGTCTAAACATAATCCTCACTTTTCCCTCCTGGCACTTTCCCTGTAGGAGATACCGCAAGACGTTTCTGTAGATTGGGCACAGCGCTCTGCAGGGTGTTAGCAGAGACTTTCCCGGGACAGTAAAACCCGACATCAGAGACACTGAGAAGAAGCCCCAATGTTCCCTCCAGGCACTTTCAGTGTGGGTGCCTTCTCCACGTGGTTCCTGGTTTCACTGCAGCTCTGAAGAGAATGTTAGCAAAGAGGTAATCGGGACAGTGCAAACAGTACTCAAAGACAGGGAGAGCAAGCTCTCTCTTGGCACTTTGGATGTGGGACATACAGCGAGATGTTTGCTGCTTTTGCGTTTGGCTGTTGGGAGATTTACAGCACAAAGATATCTAGTTGATTTGAAGCAGTTCCGAGAAAGTCTAAGCATAATCCTCACTTTTCCCTCCTGGCACTTTCCGTGTGGGAGATATAGCAGGATGTATATTGGTTTTGAGGACAACTCAATGGACAGTGTAGGGAGAAAAGTTCCTGGCTCCTTGAATGCCGTTTCTGGAGACACTGCGATCAATGTGGGAGATATGTCAAGATGTGTGTTGGTTTTGAGGACGGCTCTCTGGAGTGTCTTAGCAAAGAGGTCCCAGGGATAATCAGAGCAATTCTCAGAGACACTGAGAACAAGCTCCACAATTCCTCCTGGCACTTTCCCTGTAGGAGATACCGCAAGACGTTTCTGTAGATTGGGCACAGAGCTCTGCAGGGTGTTAGCAGAGAGTTTCCCGGGACAGTGAAACCCTATATCAGAGACACTGAGAAGAAGCCCCAATGTTCCTTCCAGGCACTTTCAGTGTGGGTGCCTTCTCCACGTGGTTCCTGGTTTCACTGCAGCTCTGAAGAGAATGTTAGCAAAGAGGTAATCGGGACAGTGCAAACAGTACTCAAAGACAGGGAGAGCAAGCTCTCTCTTGGCACTTTGGATGTGGGACATACAGCGAGATGTTTGCTGCTTTTACATTTGGCTGTTGGGAGATTTACAGCACAAAGATATCTAGTTGATTTGAAGCAGTTCCGAGAAAGTCTAAACATAATCCTCACTTTTCCCTCCTGCACTTTCCCTGTAGGAGATACCGCAAGACGTTTCTGTATATTGGGCACAGCGCTCTGCACGGTGTTAGCAGAGAGTTTCCCGGGACAGTGAAACCCTATGTCAGAGACACTGAGAAGAAGCCCCAACGTTCCTTCCAGGCACTTTCAGTGTGGGTGCCTTCTCCACGTGGTTCCTGGTTTCACTGCAGCTCTGAAGAGAATGTTAGCAAAGAGGTAATCGGGACAGTGCAAACAGTACTCAAAGACAGGGAGAGCAAGCTCTCTCTTGGCACTTTGGATGTGGGACATACAGCGAGATGTTTGCTGCTTTTGCGTTTGGCTGTTGGGAGATTTACAGCACAAAGATATCTAGTTGATTTGAAGCAGTTCCGAGAAAGTCTAAACATAAGCCTCACTTTTCCCTCCTGGCACTTTCCCTGTAGGGGATACCGCAAGACGTTTCTGTATATTGGGCACAGCGCTCTGCACGGTGTTAGCAGAGAGTTTCCCGGGACAGTGAAACCCTATATCAGAGACACTGAGAAGAAGCCCCAACGTTCCTTCCAGGCACTTTCAGTGTGGGTGCCTTCTCTACGTGGTTCCTGGTTTCACTGCAGCTCTGAAGAGAATGTTAGCAAAGAGGTAATCGGGACAGTGCAAACAGTACTCAAAGACAGGGAGAGCAAGCTCTCTCTTGGCACTTTGGATGTGGGACATACAGCGAGGTGTTTGCTGCTTTTGCGTTTGGCTGTTGGGAGATTTACAGCACAAAGATATCTAGTTGATTTGAAGCAGTTCCGAGAAAGTCTAAACATAATCCTCACTTTTCCCTCCTGGCACTTTCCCTGTAGGAGATACCGCAAGACGTTTCTGTAGATTGGGCACAGCGCTCTGCAGGGTGTTAGCAGAGACTTTCCCGGGACAGTAAAACCCGACATCAGAGACACTGAGAAGAAGCCCCAATGTTCCCTCCAGGCACTTTCAGTGTGGGTGCCTTCTCCACGTGGTTCCTGGTTTCACTGCAGCTCTGAAGAGAATGTTAGCAAAGAGGTAATCGGGACAGTGCAAACAGTACTCAAAGACAGGGAGAGCAAGCTCTCTCTTGGCACTTTGGATGTGGGACATACAGCGAGATGTTTGCTGCTTTTGCGTTTGGCTGTTGGGAGATTTACAGCACAAAGATATCTAGTTGATTTGAAGCAGTTCCGAGAAAGTCTAAGCATAATCCTCACTTTTCCCTCCTGGCACTTTCCGTGTGGGAGATATAGCAGGATGTATATTGGTTTTGAGGACAACTCAATGGACAGTGTAGGGAGAAAAGTTCCTGGCTCCTTGAATGCCGTTTCTGGAGACACTGCGATCAATGTGGGAGATATGTCAAGATGTGTGTTGGTTTTGAGGACGGCTCTCTGGAGTGTCTTAGCAAAGAGGTCCCAGGGATAATCAGAGCAATTCTCAGAGACACTGAGAACAAGCTCCACAATTCCTCCTGGCACTTTCCCTGTAGGAGATACCGCAAGACGTTTCTGTAGATTGGGCACAGAGCTCTGCAGGGTGTTAGCAGAGAGTTTCCCGGGACAGTGAAACCCTATATCAGAGACACTGAGAAGAAGCCCCAATGTTCCTTCCAGGCACTTTCAGTGTGGGTGCCTTCTCCACGTGGTTCCTGGTTTCACTGCAGCTCTGAAGAGAATGTTAGCAAAGAGGTAATCGGGACAGTGCAAACAGTACTCAAAGACAGGGAGAGCAAGCTCTCTCTTGGCACTTTGGATGTGGGACATACAGCGAGATGTTTGCTGCTTTTACATTTGGCTGTTGGGAGATTTACAGCACAAAGATATCTAGTTGATTTGAAGCAGTTCCGAGAAAGTCTAAACATAATCCTCACTTTTCCCTCCTGCACTTTCCCTGTAGGAGATACCGCAAGACGTTTCTGTATATTGGGCACAGCGCTCTGCACGGTGTTAGCAGAGAGTTTCCCGGGACAGTGAAACCCTATGTCAGAGACACTGAGAAGAAGCCCCAACGTTCCTTCCAGGCACTTTCAGTGTGGGTGCCTTCTCCACGTGGTTCCTGGTTTCACTGCAGCTCTGAAGAGAATGTTAGCAAAGAGGTAATCGGGACAGTGCAAACAGTACTCAAAGACAGGGAGAGCAAGCTCTCTCTTGGCACTTTGGATGTGGGACATACAGCGAGATGTTTGCTGCTTTTGCGTTTGGCTGTTGGGAGATTTACAGCACAAAGATATCTAGTTGATTTGAAGCAGTTCCGAGAAAGTCTAAACATAAGCCTCACTTTTCCCTCCTGGCACTTTCCCTGTAGGGGATACCGCAAGACGTTTCTGTATATTGGGCACAGCGCTCTGCACGGTGTTAGCAGAGAGTTTCCCGGGACAGTGAAACCCTATATCAGAGACACTGAGAAGAAGCCCCAACGTTCCTTCCAGGCACTTTCAGTGTGGGTGCCTTCTCTACGTGGTTCCTGGTTTCACTGCAGCTCTGAAGAGAATGTTAGCAAAGAGGTAATCGGGACAGTGCAAACAGTACTCAAAGACAGGGAGAGCAAGCTCTCTCTTGGCACTTTGGATGTGGGACATACAGCGAGGTGTTTGCTGCTTTTGCATTTGGCTGTTGGGAGATTTACAGCACAAAGATATCTAGTTGATTTGAAGCAGTTCCGAGAAAGTCTAAACATAAGCCTCACTTTTCCCTCCTGGCACTTTCCCTGTAGGGGATACCGCAAGACGTTTCTGTATATTGGGCACAGCGCTCTGCACGGTGTTAGCAGAGAGTTTCCCGGGACAGTGAAACCCTATATCAGAGACACTGAGAAGAAGCCCCAACGTTCCTTCCAGGCACTTTCAGTGTGGGTGCCTTCTCTACGTGGTTCCTGGTTTCACTGCAGCTCTGAAGAGAATGTTAGCAAAGAGGTAATCGGGACAGTGCAAACAGTACTCAAAGACAGGGAGAGCAAGCTCTCTCTTGGCACTTTGGATGTGGGACATACAGCGAGGTGTTTGCTGCTTTTGCGTTTGGCTGTTGGGAGATTTACAGCACAAAGATATCTAGTTGATTTGAAGCAGTTCCGAGAAAGTCTAAACATAATCCTCACTTTTCCCTCCTGGCACTTTCCCTGTAGGAGATACCGCAAGACGTTTCTGTAGATTGGGCACAGCGCTCTGCAGGGTGTTAGCAGAGACTTTCCCGGGACAGTAAAACCCGACATCAGAGACACTGAGAAGAAGCCCCAATGTTCCCTCCAGGCACTTTCAGTGTGGGTGCCTTCTCCACGTGGTTCCTGGTTTCACTGCAGCTCTGAAGAGAATGTTAGCAAAGAGGTAATCGGGACAGTGCAAACAGTACTCAAAGACAGGGAGAGCAAGCTCTCTCTTGGCACTTTGGATGTGGGACATACAGCGAGATGTTTGCTGCTTTTGCGTTTGGCTGTTGGGAGATTTACAGCACAAAGATATCTAGTTGATTTGAAGCAGTTCCGAGAAAGTCTAAGCATAATCCTCACTTTTCCCTCCTGGCACTTTCCGTGTGGGAGATATAGCAGGATGTATATTGGTTTTGAGGACAACTCAATGGACAGTGTAGGGAGAAAAGTTCCTGGCTCCTTGAATGCCGTTTCTGGAGACACTGCGATCAATGTGGGAGATATGTCAAGATGTGTGTTGGTTTTGAGGACGGCTCTCTGGAGTGTCTTAGCAAAGAGGTCCCAGGGATAATCAGAGCAATTCTCAGAGACACTGAGAACAAGCTCCACAATTCCTCCAGGCACTTTCCCTGTAGGAGATACCGCAAGACGTTTCTGTAGATTGGGCACAGAGCTCTGCAGGGTGTTAGCAGAGAGTTTCCCGGGACAGTGAAACCCTATATCAGAGACACTGAGAAGAAGCCCCAATGTTCCTTCCAGGCACTTTCAGTGTGGGTGCCTTCTCCACGTGGTTCCTGGTTTCACTGCAGCTCTGAAGAGAATGTTAGCAAAGAGGTAATCGGGACAGTGCAAACAGTACTCAAAGACAGGGAGAGCAAGCTCTCTCTTGGCACTTTGGATGTGGGACATACAGCGAGATGTTTGCTGCTTTTACATTTGGCTGTTGGGAGATTTACAGCACAAAGATATCTAGTTGATTTGAAGCAGTTCCGAGAAAGTCTAAACATAATCCTCACTTTTCCCTCCTGCACTTTCCCTGTAGGAGATACCGCAAGACGTTTCTGTATATTGGGCACAGCGCTCTGCACGGTGTTAGCAGAGAGTTTCCCGGGACAGTGAAACCCTATGTCAGAGACACTGAGAAGAAGCCCCAACGTTCCTTCCAGGCACTTTCAGTGTGGGTGCCTTCTCCACGTGGTTCCTGGTTTCACTGCAGCTCTGAAGAGAATGTTAGCAAAGAGGTAATCGGGACAGTGCAAACAGTACTCAAAGACAGGGAGAGCAAGCTCTCTCTTGGCACTTTGGATGTGGGACATACAGCGAGATGTTTGCTGCTTTTGCGTTTGGCTGTTGGGAGATTTACAGCACAAAGATATCTAGTTGATTTGAAGCAGTTCCGAGAAAGTCTAAACATAAGCCTCACTTTTCCCTCCTGGCACTTTCCCTGTAGGGGATACCGCAAGACGTTTCTGTATATTGGGCACAGCGCTCTGCACGGTGTTAGCAGAGAGTTTCCCGGGACAGTGAAACCCTATATCAGAGACACTGAGAAGAAGCCCCAACGTTCCTTCCAGGCACTTTCAGTGTGGGTGCCTTCTCTACGTGGTTCCTGGTTTCACTGCAGCTCTGAAGAGAATGTTAGCAAAGAGGTAATCGGGACAGTGCAAACAGTACTCAAAGACAGGGAGAGCAAGCTCTCTCTTGGCACTTTGGATGTGGGACATACAGCGAGGTGTTTGCTGCTTTTGCGTTTGGCTGTTGGGAGATTTACAGCACAAAGATATCTAGTTGATTTGAAGCAGTTCCGAGAAAGTCTAAACATAATCCTCACTTTTCCCTCCTGGCACTTTCCCTGTAGGAGATACCGCAAGACGTTTCTGTAGATTGGGCACAGCGCTCTGCAGGGTGTTAGCAGAGACTTTCCCGGGACAGTAAAACCCGACATCAGAGACACTGAGAAGAAGCCCCAATGTTCCCTCCAGGCACTTTCAGTGTGGGTGCCTTCTCCACGTGGTTCCTGGTTTCACTGCAGCTCTGAAGAGAATGTTAGCAAAGAGGTAATCGGGACAGTGCAAACAGTACTCAAAGACAGGGAGAGCAAGCTCTCTCTTGGCACTTTGGATGTGGGACATACAGCGAGATGTTTGCTGCTTTTGCGTTTGGCTGTTGGGAGATTTACAGCACAAAGATATCTAGTTGATTTGAAGCAGTTCCGAGAAAGTCTAAGCATAATCCTCACTTTTCCCTCCTGGCACTTTCCGTGTGGGAGATATAGCAGGATGTATATTGGTTTTGAGGACAACTCAATGGACAGTGTAGGGAGAAAAGTTCCTGGCTCCTTGAATGCCGTTTCTGGAGACACTGCGATCAATGTGGGAGATATGTCAAGATGTGTGTTGGTTTTGAGGACGGCTCTCTGGAGTGTCTTAGCAAAGAGGTCCCAGGGATAATCAGAGCAATTCTCAGAGACACTGAGAACAAGCTCCACAATTCCTCCTGGCACTTTCCCTGTAGGAGATACCGCAAGACGTTTCTGTAGATTGGGCACAGAGCTCTGCAGGGTGTTAGCAGAGAGTTTCCCGGGACAGTGAAACCCTATATCAGAGACACTGAGAAGAAGCCCCAATGTTCCTTCCAGGCACTTTCAGTGTGGGTGCCTTCTCCACGTGGTTCCTGGTTTCACTGCAGCTCTGAAGAGAATGTTAGCAAAGAGGTAATCGGGACAGTGCAAACAGTACTCAAAGACAGGGAGAGCAAGCTCTCTCTTGGCACTTTGGATGTGGGACATACAGCGAGATGTTTGCTGCTTTTACATTTGGCTGTTGGGAGATTTACAGCACAAAGATATCTAGTTGATTTGAAGCAGTTCCGAGAAAGTCTAAACATAATCCTCACTTTTCCCTCCTGCACTTTCCCTGTAGGAGATACCGCAAGACGTTTCTGTATATTGGGCACAGCGCTCTGCACGGTGTTAGCAGAGAGTTTCCCGGGACAGTGAAACCCTATGTCAGAGACACTGAGAAGAAGCCCCAACGTTCCTTCCAGGCACTTTCAGTGTGGGTGCCTTCTCCACGTGGTTCCTGGTTTCACTGCAGCTCTGAAGAGAATGTTAGCAAAGAGGTAATCGGGACAGTGCAAACAGTACTCAAAGACAGGGAGAGCAAGCTCTCTCTTGGCACTTTGGATGTGGGACATACAGCGAGATGTTTGCTGCTTTTGCGTTTGGCTGTTGGGAGATTTACAGCACAAAGATATCTAGTTGATTTGAAGCAGTTCCGAGAAAGTCTAAACATAAGCCTCACTTTTCCCTCCTGGCACTTTCCCTGTAGGGGATACCGCAAGACGTTTCTGTATATTGGGCACAGCGCTCTGCACGGTGTTAGCAGAGAGTTTCCCGGGACAGTGAAACCCTATATCAGAGACACTGAGAAGAAGCCCCAACGTTCCTTCCAGGCACTTTCAGTGTGGGTGCCTTCTCTACGTGGTTCCTGGTTTCACTGCAGCTCTGAAGAGAATGTTAGCAAAGAGGTAATCGGGACAGTGCAAACAGTACTCAAAGACAGGGAGAGCAAGCTCTCTCTTGGCACTTTGGATGTGGGACATACAGCGAGGTGTTTGCTGCTTTTGCATTTGGCTGTTGGGAGATTTACAGCACAAAGATATCTAGTTGATTTGAAGCAGTTCCGAGAAAGTCTAAACATAAGCCTCACTTTTCCCTCCTGGCACTTTCCCTGTAGGGGATACCGCAAGACGTTTCTGTATATTGGGCACAGCGCTCTGCACGGTGTTAGCAGAGAGTTTCCCGGGACAGTGAAACCCTATATCAGAGACACTGAGAAGAAGCCCCAACGTTCCTTCCAGGCACTTTCAGTGTGGGTGCCTTCTCTACGTGGTTCCTGGTTTCACTGCAGCTCTGAAGAGAATGTTAGCAAAGAGGTAATCGGGACAGTGCAAACAGTACTCAAAGACAGGGAGAGCAAGCTCTCTCTTGGCACTTTGGATGTGGGACATACAGCGAGGTGTTTGCTGCTTTTGCGTTTGGCTGTTGGGAGATTTACAGCACAAAGATATCTAGTTGATTTGAAGCAGTTCCGAGAAAGTCTAAACATAATCCTCACTTTTCCCTCCTGGCACTTTCCCTGTAGGAGATACCGCAAGACGTTTCTGTAGATTGGGCACAGCGCTCTGCAGGGTGTTAGCAGAGACTTTCCCGGGACAGTAAAACCCGACATCAGAGACACTGAGAAGAAGCCCCAATGTTCCCTCCAGGCACTTTCAGTGTGGGTGCCTTCTCCACGTGGTTCCTGGTTTCACTGCAGCTCTGAAGAGAATGTTAGCAAAGAGGTAATCGGGACAGTGCAAACAGTACTCAAAGACAGGGAGAGCAAGCTCTCTCTTGGCACTTTGGATGTGGGACATACAGCGAGATGTTTGCTGCTTTTGCGTTTGGCTGTTGGGAGATTTACAGCACAAAGATATCTAGTTGATTTGAAGCAGTTCCGAGAAAGTCTAAGCATAATCCTCACTTTTCCCTCCTGGCACTTTCCGTGTGGGAGATATAGCAGGATGTATATTGGTTTTGAGGACAACTCAATGGACAGTGTAGGGAGAAAAGTTCCTGGCTCCTTGAATGCCGTTTCTGGAGACACTGCGATCAATGTGGGAGATATGTCAAGATGTGTGTTGGTTTTGAGGACGGCTCTCTGGAGTGTCTTAGCAAAGAGGTCCCAGGGATAATCAGAGCAATTCTCAGAGACACTGAGAACAAGCTCCACAATTCCTCCAGGCACTTTCCCTGTAGGAGATACCGCAAGACGTTTCTGTAGATTGGGCACAGAGCTCTGCAGGGTGTTAGCAGAGAGTTTCCCGGGACAGTGAAACCCTATGTCAGAGACACTGAGAAGAAGCCCCAATGTTCCCTCCAGGCACTTTCAGTGTGGGTGCCTTCTCCACGTGGTTCCTGGTTTCACTGCAGCTCTGAAGAGAATGTTAGCAAAGAGGTAATCGGGACAGTGCAAACAGTACTCAAAGACAGGGAGAGCAAGCTCTCTCTTGGCACTTTGGATGTGGGACATACAGCGAGATGTTTGCTGCTTTTACATTTGGCTGTTGGGAGATTTACAGCACAAAGATATCTAGTTGATTTGAAGCAGTTCCGAGAAAGTCTAAACATAATCCTCACTTTTCCCTCCTGCACTTTCCCTGTAGGAGATACCGCAAGACGTTTCTGTATATTGGGCACAGCGCTCTGCACGGTGTTAGCAGAGAGTTTCCCGGGACAGTGAAACCCTATGTCAGAGACACTGAGAAGAAGCCCCAACGTTCCTTCCAGGCACTTTCAGTGTGGGTGCCTTCTCCACGTGGTTCCTGGTTTCACTGCAGCTCTGAAGAGAATGTTAGCAAAGAGGTAATCGGGACAGTGCAAACAGTACTCAAAGACAGGGAGAGCAAGCTCTCTCTTGGCACTTTGGATGTGGGACATACAGCGAGATGTTTGCTGCTTTTGCGTTTGGCTGTTGGGAGATTTACAGCACAAAGATATCTAGTTGATTTGAAGCAGTTCCGAGAAAGTCTAAACATAAGCCTCACTTTTCCCTCCTGGCACTTTCCCTGTAGGGGATACCGCAAGACGTTTCTGTATATTGGGCACAGCGCTCTGCACGGTGTTAGCAGAGAGTTTCCCGGGACAGTGAAACCCTATATCAGAGACACTGAGAAGAAGCCCCAACGTTCCTTCCAGGCACTTTCAGTGTGGGTGCCTTCTCTACGTGGTTCCTGGTTTCACTGCAGCTCTGAAGAGAATGTTAGCAAAGAGGTAATCGGGACAGTGCAAACAGTACTCAAAGACAGGGAGAGCAAGCTCTCTCTTGGCACTTTGGATGTGGGACATACAGCGAGGTGTTTGCTGCTTTTGCGTTTGGCTGTTGGGAGATTTACAGCACAAAGATATCTAGTTGATTTGAAGCAGTTCCGAGAAAGTCTAAACATAATCCTCACTTTTCCCTCCTGGCACTTTCCCTGTAGGAGATACCGCAAGACGTTTCTGTATATTGGGCACAGCGCTCTGTATGGTGTTAGCAGAGACTTTCCCGGGACAGTGAAACCCTATATCAGAGACACTGAGAAGAAGCCCCAACGTTCCTTCCAGGCACTTTCAGTGTGGGTGCCTTCTCCACGTGGTTCCTGGTTTCACTGCAGCTCTGAAGAGAATGTTAGCAAAGAGGTAATCGGGACAGTGCAAACAGTACTCAAAGACAGGGAGAGCAAGCTCTCTCTTGGCACTTTGGATGTGGGACATACAGCGAGATGTTTGCTGCTTTTGCGTTTGGCTGTTGGGAGATTTACAGCACAAAGATATCTAGTTGATTTGAAGCAGTTCCGAGAAAGTCTAAACATAAGCCTCACTTTTCCCTCCTGGCACTTTCCCTGTAGGGGATACCGCAAGACGTTTCTGTATATTGGGCACAGCGCTCTGCACGGTGTTAGCAGAGAGTTTCCCGGGACAGTGAAACCCTATATCAGAGACACTGAGAAGAAGCCCCAACGTTCCTTCCAGGCACTTTCAGTGTGGGTGCCTTCTCTACGTGGTTCCTGGTTTCACTGCAGCTCTGAAGAGAATGTTAGCAAAGAGGTAATCGGGACAGTGCAAACAGTACTCAAAGACAGGGAGAGCAAGCTCTCTCTTGGCACTTTGGATGTGGGACATACAGCGAGGTGTTTGCTGCTTTTGCGTTTGGCTGTTGGGAGATTTACAGCACAAAGATATCTAGTTGATTTGAAGCAGTTCCGAGAAAGTCTAAACATAATCCTCACTTTTCCCTCCTGGCACTTTCCCTGTAGGAGATACCGCAAGACGTTTCTGTAGATTGGGCACAGCGCTCTGCAGGGTGTTAGCAGAGACTTTCCCGGGACAGTAAAACCCGACATCAGAGACACTGAGAAGAAGCCCCAATGTTCCCTCCAGGCACTTTCAGTGTGGGTGCCTTCTCCACGTGGTTCCTGGTTTCACTGCAGCTCTGAAGAGAATGTTAGCAAAGAGGTAATCGGGACAGTGCAAACAGTACTCAAAGACAGGGAGAGCAAGCTCTCTCTTGGCACTTTGGATGTGGGACATACAGCGAGATGTTTGCTGCTTTTGCGTTTGGCTGTTGGGAGATTTACAGCACAAAGATATCTAGTTGATTTGAAGCAGTTCCGAGAAAGTCTAAACATAATCCTCACTTTTCCCTCCTGGCACTTTCCGTGTGGGAGATATAGCAGGATGTATATTGGTTTTGAGGACAACTCAATGGACAGTGTAGGGAGAAAAGTTCCTGGCTCCTTGAATGCCGTTTCTGGAGACACTGCGATCAATGTGGGAGATATGTCAAGATGTGTGTTGGTTTTGAGGACGGCTCTCTGGAGTGTCTTAGCAAAGAGGTCACAGGGATAATCAGAGCAATTCTCAGAGACACTGAGAACAAGCTCCACAATTCCTCCTGGCACTTTCCCTGTAGGAGATACCGCAAGACGTTTCTGTAGATTGGGCACAGAGCTCTGCAGGGTGTTAGCAGAGAGTTTCCCGGGACAGTGAAACCCTATATCAGAGACACTGAGAAGAAGCCCCAATGTTCCTTCCAGGCACTTTCAGTGTGGGTGCCTTCTCCACGTGATTCCTGGTTTCACTGCAGCTCTGAAGAGAATGTTAGCAAAGAGGTAATCGGGACAGTGCAAACAGTACTCAAAGACAGGGAGAGCAAGATCTCTCTTGGCACTTTGGATGTGGGACATACAGCGAGATGTTTGCTGCTTTTACATTTGGCTGTTGGGAGATTTACAGCACAAAGATATCTAGTTGATTTGAAGCAGTTCCGAGAAAGTCTAAACATAATCCTCACTTTTCCCTCCTGCACTTTCCCTGTAGGAGATACCGCAAGACGTTTCTGTATATTGGGCACAGCGCTCTGCACGGTGTTAGCAGAGAGTTTCCCGGGACAGTGAAACCCTATGTCAGAGACACTGAGAAGAAGCCCCAACGTTCCTTCCAGGCACTTTCAGTGTGGGTGCCTTCTCCACGTGGTTCCTGGTTTCACTGCAGCTCTGAAGAGAATGTTAGCAAAGAGGTAATCGGGACAGTGCAAACAGTACTCAAAGACAGGGAGAGCAAGCTCTCTCTTGGCACTTTGGATGTGGGACATACAGCGAGATGTTTGCTGCTTTTGCGTTTGGCTGTTGGGAGATTTACAGCACAAAGATATCTAGTTGATTTGAAGCAGTTCCGAGAAAGTCTAAACATAAGCCTCACTTTTCCCTCCTGGCACTTTCCCTGTAGGGGATACCGCAAGACGTTTCTGTATATTGGGCTCAGCGCTCTGCACGGTGTTAGCAGAGAGTTTCCCGGGACAGTGAAACCCTATATCAGAGACACTGAGAAGAAGCCCCAACGTTCCTTCCAGGCACTTTCAGTGTGGGTGCCTTCTCCACGTGGTTCCTGGTTTCACTGCAGCTCTGAAGAGAATGTTAGCAAAGAGGTAATCGGGACAGTGCAAACAGTACTCAAAGACAGGGAGAGCAAGCTCTCTCTTGGCACTTTGGATGTGGGACATACAGCGAGATGTTTGCTGCTTTTGCGTTTGGCTGTTGGGAGATTTACAGCACAAAGATATCTAGTTGATTTGAAGCAGTTCCGAGAAAGTCTAAACATAATCCTCACTTTTCCCTCCTGGCACTTTCCGTGTGGGAGATATAGCAGGATGTATATTGGTTTTGAGGACAACTCAATGGACAGTGTAGGGAGAAAAGTTCCTGGCTCCTTGAATGCCGTTTCTGGAGACACTGCGATCAATGTGGGAGATATGTCAAGATGTGTGTTGGTTTTGAGGACGGCTCTCTGGAGTGTCTTAGCAAAGAGGTCACAGGGATAATCAGAGCAATTCTCAGAGACACTGAGAACAAGCTCCACAATTCCTCCTGGCACTTTCCCTGTAGGAGATACCGCAAGACGTTTCTGTAGATTGGGCACAGAGCTCTGCAGGGTGTTAGCAGAGAGTTTCCCGGGACAGTGAAACCCTATATCAGAGACACTGAGAAGAAGCCCCAATGTTCCTTCCAGGCACTTTCAGTGTGGGTGCCTTCTCCACGTGATTCCTGGTTTCACTGCAGCTCTGAAGAGAATGTTAGCAAAGAGGTAATCGGGACAGTGCAAACAGTACTCAAAGACAGGGAGAGCAAGATCTCTCTTGGCACTTTGGATGTGGGACATACAGCGAGATGTTTGCTGCTTTTACATTTGGCTGTTGGGAGATTTACAGCACAAAGATATCTAGTTGATTTGAAGCAGTTCCGAGAAAGTCTAAACATAATCCTCACTTTTCCCTCCTGCACTTTCCCTGTAGGAGATACCGCAAGACGTTTCTGTATATTGGGCACAGCGCTCTGCACGGTGTTAGCAGAGAGTTTCCCGGGACAGTGAAACCCTATGTCAGAGACACTGAGAAGAAGCCCCAACGTTCCTTCCAGGCACTTTCAGTGTGGGTGCCTTCTCCACGTGGTTCCTGGTTTCACTGCAGCTCTGAAGAGAATGTTAGCAAAGAGGTAATCGGGACAGTGCAAACAGTACTCAAAGACAGGGAGAGCAAGCTCTCTCTTGGCACTTTGGATGTGGGACATACAGCGAGATGTTTGCTGCTTTTGCGTTTGGCTGTTGGGAGATTTACAGCACAAAGATATCTAGTTGATTTGAAGCAGTTCCGAGAAAGTCTAAACATAAGCCTCACTTTTCCCTCCTGGCACTTTCCCTGTAGGGGATACCGCAAGACGTTTCTGTATATTGGGCTCAGCGCTCTGCACGGTGTTAGCAGAGAGTTTCCCGGGACAGTGAAACCCTATATCAGAGACACTGAGAAGAAGCCCCAACGTTCCTTCCAGGCACTTTCAGTGTGGGTGCCTTCTCTACGTGGTTCCTGGTTTCACTGCAGCTCTGAAGAGAATGTTAGCAAAGAGGTAATCGGGACAGTGCAAACAGTACTCAAAGACAGGGAGAGCAAGCTCTCTCTTGGCACTTTGGATGTGGGACATACAGCGAGATGTTTGCTGCTTTTACATTTGGCTGTTGGGAGATTTACAGCACAAAGATATCTAGTTGATTTGAAGCAGTTCCGAGAAAGTCTAAACATAATCCTCACTTTTCCCTCCTGGCACTTTCCCTGTAGGAGATACCGCAAGACGTTTCTGTATATTGGGCACAGCGCTCTGTACGGTGTTAGCAGAGAGTTTCTCGGGACAGTGAAACCCTATATCAGAGACACTGAGAAGAAGCCCCAATGTTCCCTCCAGGCACTTTCAGTGTGGGTGCCTTCTCCACGTGGTTCCTGGTTTCACTGCAGCTCTGAAGAGAATGTTAGCAAAGAGGTAATCGGGACAGTGCAAACAGTACTCAAAGACAGGGAGAGCAAGCTCTCTCTTGGCACTTTGGATGTGGGACATACAGCGAGATGTTTGCTGCTTTTACATTTGGCTGTTGGGAGATTTACGGCACAAAGATATCTAGTTGATTTGAAGCAGTTCCGAGAAAGTCTAAACATAATCCTCACTTTTCCCTCCTGGCACTTTCCCTGTAGGAGATATCGCAAGACGTTTCTGTATATTGGGCACAGCGCTCTGTATGGTGTTAGCAGAGAGTTTCCCGGGACAGTGAAACCCTATATCAGAGACACTGAGAAGAAGCCCCAACGTTCCTTCCAGGCACTTTCAGTGTGGGTGCCTTCTCCACGTGGTTCCTGGTTTCACTGCAGCTCTGAAGAGAATGTTAGCAAAGAGGTAATCGGGACAGTGCAAACAGTACTCAAAGACAGGGAGAGCAAGCTCTCTCTTGGCACTTTGGATGTGGGACATACAGCGAGATGTTTGCTGCTTTTGCGTTTGGCTGTTGGGAGATTTACAGCACAAAGATATCTAGTTGATTTGAAGCAGTTCCGAGAAAGTCTAAACATAAGCCTCACTTTTCCCTCCTGGCACTTTCCCTGTAGGAGATACCGCAAGACGTTTCTGTAGATTGGGCACAGCGCTCTGCAGGGTGTTAGCAGAGAGTTTCCTGGGACAGTGAAACCCTATGTCAGAGACACTGAGAGAAGCCCCAATGTTCCCTCCAGGCACTTTCAGTGTGGGTGCCTTCTCTACGTGGTTCCTGGTTTCACTGCAGCTCTGAAGAGAATGTTAGCAAAGAGGTAATCGGGACAGTGCAAACAGTACTCAAAGACAGGGAGAGCAAGCTCTCTCTTGGCACTTTGGATGTGGGACATACAGCGAGATGTTTGCTGCTTTTACATTTGGCTGTTGGGAGATTTACGGCACAAAGATATCTAGTTGATTTGAAGCAGTTCCGAGAAAGTCTAAACATAATCCTCACTTTTCCCTCCTGGCACTTTCCCTGTAGGAGATACCGCAAGACGTTTCTGTATATTGGGCACAGAGCTCTGCAGGGTGTTAGCAGAGAGTTTCCCGGGACAGTGAAACCCTATATCAGAGACACTGAGAAGAAGCCCCAATGTTCCTTCCAGGCACTTTCAGTGTGGGTGCCTTCTCCACGTGGTTCCTGGTTTCACTGCAGCTCTGAAGAGAATGTTAGCAAAGAGGTAATCGGGACAGTGCAAACAGTACTCAAAGACAGGGAGAGCAAGCTCTCTCTTGGCACTTTGGATGTGGGACATACAGCGAGATGTTTGCTGCTTTTACATTTGGCTGTTGGGAGATTTACAGCACAAAGATATCTAGTTGATTTGAAGCAGTTCCGAGAAAGTCTAAACATAATCCTCACTTTTCCCTCCTGGCACTTTCCCTGTAGGAGATACCGCAAGACGTTTCTGTATATTGGGCACAGAGCTCTGCAGGGTGTTAGCAGAGAGTTTCCCGGGACAGTGAAACCCTATATCAGAGACACTGAGAAGAAGCCCCAATGTTCCTTCCAGGCACTTTCAGTGTGGGTGCCTTCTCCACGTGGTTCCTGGTTTCACTGCAGCTCTGAAGAGAATGTTAGCAAAGAGGTAATCGGGACAGTGCAAACAGTACTCAAAGACAGGGAGAGCAAGCTCTCTCTTGGCACTTTGGATGTGGGACATACAGCGAGATGTTTGCTGCTTTTACATTTGGCTGTTGGGAGATTTACAGCACAAAGATATCTAGTTGATTTGAAGCAGTTCCGAGAAAGTCTAAACATAATCCTCACTTTTCCCTCCTGCACTTTCCCTGTAGGAGATACCGCAAGACGTTTCTGTATATTGGGCACAGCGCTCTGCACGGTGTTAGCAGAGAGTTTCCCGGGACAGTGAAACCCTATGTCAGAGACACTGAGAAGAAGCCCCAATGTTCCCTCCAGGCACTTTCAGTGTGGGTGCCTTCTCCACGTGGTTCCTGGTTTCACTGCAGCTCTGAAGAGAATGTTAGCAAAGAGGTAATCGGGACAGTGCAAACAGTACTCAAAGACAGGGAGAGCAAGCTCTCTCTTGGCACTTTGGATGTGGGACATACAGCGAGATGTTTGCTGCTTTTACATTTGGCTGTTGGGAGATTTACAGCACAAAGATATCTAGTTGATTTGAAGCAGTTCCGAGAAAGTCTAAACATAAGCCTCACTTTTCCCTCCTGGCACTTTCCCTGTAGGAGATACCGCAAGACGTTTCTGTATATTGGGCACAGAGCTCTGCAGGGTGTTAGCAGAGAGTTTCCCGGGACAGTGAAACCCTATATCAGAGACACTGAGAAGAAGCCCCAATGTTCCTTCCAGGCACTTTCAGTGTGGGTGCCTTCTCCACGTGGTTCCTGGTTTCACTGCAGCTCTGAAGAGAATGTTAGCAAAGAGGTAATCGGGACAGTGCAAACAGTACTCAAAGACAGGGAGAGCAAGCTCTCTCTTGGCACTTTGGATGTGGGACATACAGCGAGATGTTTGCTGCTTTTACATTTGGCTGTTGGGAGATTTACGGCACAAAGATATCTAGTTGATTTGAAGCAGTTCCGAGAAAGTCTAAACATAATCCTCACTTTTCCCTCCTGGCACTTTCCCTGTAGGAGATACCGCAAGACGTTTCTGTATATTGGGCACAGCGCTCTGTATGGTGTTAGCAGAGAGTTTCCCGGGACAGTGAAACCCTATATCAGAGACACTGAGAAGAAGCCCCAACGTTCCTTCCAGGCACTTTCAGTGTGGGTGCCTTCTCCACGTGGTTCCTGGTTTCACTGCAGCTCTGAAGAGAATGTTAGCAAAGAGGTAATCGGGACAGTGCAAACAGTACTCAAAGACAGGGAGAGCAAGCTCTCTCTTGGCACTTTGGATGTGGGACATACAGCGAGATGTTTGCTGCTTTTGCGTTTGGCTGTTGGGAGATTTACAGCACAAAGATATCTAGTTGATTTGAAGCAGTTCCGAGAAAGTCTAAACATAAGCCTCACTTTTCCCTCCTGGCACTTTCCGTGTGGGAGATATAGCAGGATGTATATTGGTTTTGAGGACAACTCAATGGACAGTGTAGGGAGAAAAGTTCCTGGCTCCTTGAATGCCGTTTCTGGAGACACTGCGATCAATGTGGGAGATATGTCAAGATGTGTGTTGGTTTTGAGGACGGCTCTCTGGAGTGTCTTAGCAAAGAGGTCCCAGGGATAATCAGAGCAATTCTCAGAGACACTGAGAACAAGCTCCACAATTCCTCCTGGCACTTTCCCTGTAGGAGATACCGCAAGACGTTTCTGTAGATTGGGCACAGAGCTCTGCAGGGTGTTAGCAGAGAGTTTCCCGGGACAGTGAAACCCTATATCAGAGACACTGAGAAGAAGCCCCAATGTTCCTTCCAGGCACTTTCAGTGTGGGTGCCTTCTCCACGTGGTTCCTGGTTTCACTGCAGCTCTGAAGAGAATGTTAGCAAAGAGGTAATCGGGACAGTGCAAACAGTACTCAAAGACAGGGAGAGCAAGATCTCTCTTGGCACTTTGGATGTGGGACATACAGCGAGATGTTTGCTGCTTTTACATTTGGCTGTTGGGAGATTTACAGCACAAAGATATCTAGTTGATTTGAAGCAGTTCCGAGAAAGTCTAAACATAATCCTCACTTTTCCCTCCTGCACTTTCCCTGTAGGAGATACCGCAAGACGTTTCTGTATATTGGGCACAGCGCTCTGCACGGTGTTAGCAGAGAGTTTCCCGGGACAGTGAAACCCTATGTCAGAGACACTGAGAAGAAGCCCCAACGTTCCTTCCAGGCACTTTCAGTGTGGGTGCCTTCTCCACGTGGTTCCTGGTTTCACTGCAGCTCTG
This sequence comes from Chroicocephalus ridibundus, assembly GCF_963924245.1. Taxonomy (NCBI): domain Eukaryota; kingdom Metazoa; phylum Chordata; class Aves; order Charadriiformes; family Laridae; genus Chroicocephalus; species Chroicocephalus ridibundus. Next base: position 1,950,787 of record NW_026961597.1, read on the forward strand.
AAGAGAATGTTAGCAAAGAGGTAATCGGGACAGTGCAAACAGTACTCAAAGACAGGGAGAGCAAGCTCTCTCTTGGCACTTTGGATGTGGGACATACAGCGAGATGTTTGCTGCTTTTGCGTTTGGCTGTTGGGAGATTTACAGCACAAAGATATCTAGTTGATTTGAAGCAGTTCCGAGAAAGTCTAAACATAAGCCTCACTTTTCCCTCCTGGCACTTTCCCTGTAGGGGATACCGCAAGACGTTTCTGTATATTGGGCACAGCGCTCTGCAGGGTGTTAGCAGAGACTTTCCCGGGACAGTAAAACCCGACATCAGAGACACTGAGAAGAAGCCCCAATGTTCCCTCCAGGCACTTTCAGTGTGGGTGCCTTCTCCACGTGGTTCCTGGTTTCACTGCAGCTCTGAAGAGAATGTTAGCAAAGAGGTAATCGGGACAGTGCAAACAGTACTCAAAGACAGGGAGAGCAAGCTCTCTCTTGGCACTTTGGATGTGGGACATACAGCGAGATGTTTGCTGCTTTTGCGTTTGGCTGTTGGGAGATTTACAGCACAAAGATATCTAGTTGATTTGAAGCAGTTCCGAGAAAGTCTAAACATAATCCTCACTTTTCCCTCCTGGCACTTTCCGTGTGGGAGATATAGCAGGATGTATATTGGTTTTGAGGACAACTCAATGGACAGTGTAGGGAGAAAAGTTCCTGGCTCCTTGAATGCCGTTTCTGGAGACACTGCGATCAATGTGGGAGATATGTCAAGATGTGTGTTGGTTTTGAGGACGGCTCTCTGGAGTGTCTTAGCAAAGAGGTCCCAGGGATAATCAGAGCAATTCTCAGAGACACTGAGAACAAGCTCCACAATTCCTCCTGGCACTTTCCCTGTAGGAGATACCGCAAGACGTTTCTGTAGATTGGGCACAGAGCTCTGCAGGGTGTTAGCAGAGAGTTTCCCGGGACAGTGAAACCCTATATCAGAGACACTGAGAAGAAGCCCCAATGTTCCTTCCAGGCACTTTCAGTGTGGGTGCCTTCTCCACGTGGTTCCTGGTTTCACTGCAGCTCTGAAGAGAATGTTAGCAAAGAGGTAATCGGGACAGTGCAAACAGTACTCAAAGACAGGGAGAGCAAGATCTCTCTTGGCACTTTGGATGTGGGACATACAGCGAGATGTTTGCTGCTTTTACATTTGGCTGTTGGGAGATTTACAGCACAAAGATATCTAGTTGATTTGAAGCAGTTCCGAGAAAGTCTAAACATAATCCTCACTTTTCCCTCCTGCACTTTCCCTGTAGGAGATACCGCAAGACGTTTCTGTAGATTGGGCACAGCGCTCTGCACGGTGTTAGCAGAGAGTTTCCCGGGACAGTGAAACCCTATGTCAGAGACACTGAGAAGAAGCCCCAACGTTCCTTCCAGGCACTTTCAGTGTGGGTGCCTTCTCCACGTGGTTCCTGGTTTCACTGCAGCTCTGAAGAGAATGTTAGCAAAGAGGTAATCGGGACAGTGCAAACAGTACTCAAAGACAGGGAGAGCAAGCTCTCTCTTGGCACTTTGGATGTGGGACATACAGCGAGATGTTTGCTGCTTTTGCGTTTGGCTGTTGGGAGATTTACAGCACAAAGATATCTAGTTGATTTGAAGCAGTTCCGAGAAAGTCTAAACATAAGCCTCACTTTTCCCTCCTGGCACTTTCCCTGTAGGGGATACCGCAAGACGTTTCTGTATATTGGGCACAGCGCTCTGCACGGTGTTAGCAGAGAGTTTCCCGGGACAGTGAAACCCTATATCAGAGACACTGAGAAGAAGCCCCAACGTTCCTTCCAGGCACTTTCAGTGTGGGTGCCTTCTCCACGTGGTTCCTGGTTTCACTGCAGCTCTGAAGAGAATGTTAGCAAAGAGGTAATCGGGACAGTGCAAACAGTACTCAAAGACAGGGAGAGCAAGCTCTCTCTTGGCACTTTGGATGTGGGACATACAGCGAGATGTTTGCTGCTTTTACATTTGGCTGTTGGGAGATTTACAGCACAAAGATATCTAGTTGATTTGAAGCAGTTCCGAGAAAGTCTAAACATAATCCTCACTTTTCCCTCCTGGCACTTTCCCTGTAGGAGATACCGCAAGACGTTTCTGTATATTGGGCACAGCGCTCTGTACGGTGTTAGCAGAGAGTTTCTCGGGACAGTGAAACCCTATATCAGAGACACTGAGAAGAAGCCCCAATGTTCCCTCCAGGCACTTTCAGTGTGGGTGCCTTCTCCACGTGGTTCCTGGTTTCACTGCAGCTCTGAAGAGAATGTTAGCAAAGAGGTAATCGGGACAGTGCAAACAGTACTCAAAGACAGGGAGAGCAAGCTCTCTCTTGGCACTTTGGATGTGGGACATACAGCGAGATGTTTGCTGCTTTTACATTTGGCTGTTGGGAGATTTACGGCACAAAGATATCTAGTTGATTTGAAGCAGTTCCGAGAAAGTCTAAACATAATCCTCACTTTTCCCTCCTGGCACTTTCCCTGTAGGAGATATCGCAAGACGTTTCTGTATATTGGGCACAGCGCTCTGTATGGTGTTAGCAGAGAGTTTCCCGGGACAGTGAAACCCTATATCAGAGACACTGAGAAGAAGCCCCAACGTTCCTTCCAGGCACTTTCAGTGTGGGTGCCTTCTCCACGTGGTTCCTGGTTTCACTGCAGCTCTGAAGAGAATGTTAGCAAAGAGGTAATCGGGACAGTGCAAACAGTACTCAAAGACAGGGAGAGCAAGCTCTCTCTTGGCACTTTGGATGTGGGACATACAGCGAGATGTTTGCTGCTTTTGCGTTTGGCTGTTGGGAGATTTACAGCACAAAGATATCTAGTTGATTTGAAGCAGTTCCGAGAAAGTCTAAACATAAGCCTCACTTTTCCCTCCTGGCACTTTCCCTGTAGGAGATACCGCAAGACGTTTCTGTAGATTGGGCACAGCGCTCTGCAGGGTGTTAGCAGAGAGTTTCCTGGGACAGTGAAACCCTATGTCAGAGACACTGAGAGAAGCCCCAATGTTCCCTCCAGGCACTTTCAGTGTGGGTGCCTTCTCTACGTGGTTCCTGGTTTCACTGCAGCTCTGAAGAGAATGTTAGCAAAGAGGTAATCGGGACAGTGCAAACAGTACTCAAAGACAGGGAGAGCAAGCTCTGTCTTGGCACTTTGGATGTGGGACATACAGCGAGATGTTTGCTGCTTTTACATTTGGCTGTTGGGAGATTTACGGCACAAAGATATCTAGTTGATTTGAAGCAGTTCCGAGAAAGTCTAAACATAATCCTCACTTTTCCCTCCTGGCACTTTCCCTGTAGGAGATACCGCAAGACGTTTCTGTATATTGGGCACAGAGCTCTGCAGGGTGTTAGCAGAGAGTTTCCCGGGACAGTGAAACCCTATATCAGAGACACTGAGAAGAAGCCCCAATGTTCCTTCCAGGCACTTTCAGTGTGGGTGCCTTCTCCACGTGGTTCCTGGTTTCACTGCAGCTCTGAAGAGAATGTTAGCAAAGAGGTAATCGGGACAGTGCAAACAGTACTCAAAGACAGGGAGAGCAAGCTCTCTCTTGGCACTTTGGATGTGGGACATACAGCGAGATGTTTGCTGCTTTTACATTTGGCTGTTGGGAGATTTACAGCACAAAGATATCTAGTTGATTTGAAGCAGTTCCGAGAAAGTCTAAACATAATCCTCACTTTTCCCTCCTGGCACTTTCCCTGTAGGAGATACCGCAAGACGTTTCTGTATATTGGGCACAGAGCTCTGCAGGGTGTTAGCAGAGAGTTTCCCGGGACAGTGAAACCCTATATCAGAGACACTGAGAAGAAGCCCCAATGTTCCTTCCAGGCACTTTCAGTGTGGGTGCCTTCTCCACGTGGTTCCTGGTTTCACTGCAGCTCTGAAGAGAATGTTAGCAAAGAGGTAATCGGGACAGTGCAAACAGTACTCAAAGACAGGGAGAGCAAGCTCTCTCTTGGCACTTTGGATGTGGGACATACAGCGAGATGTTTGCTGCTTTTACATTTGGCTGTTGGGAGATTTACAGCACAAAGATATCTAGTTGATTTGAAGCAGTTCCGAGAAAGTCTAAACATAATCCTCACTTTTCCCTCCTGCACTTTCCCTGTAGGAGATACCGCAAGACGTTTCTGTATATTGGGCACAGCGCTCTGCACGGTGTTAGCAGAGAGTTTCCCGGGACAGTGAAACCCTATGTCAGAGACACTGAGAAGAAGCCCCAATGTTCCCTCCAGGCACTTTCAGTGTGGGTGCCTTCTCCACGTGGTTCCTGGTTTCACTGCAGCTCTGAAGAGAATGTTAGCAAAGAGGTAATCGGGACAGTGCAAACAGTACTCAAAGACAGGGAGAGCAAGCTCTCTCTTGGCACTTTGGATGTGGGACATACAGCGAGATGTTTGCTGCTTTTACATTTGGCTGTTGGGAGATTTACAGCACAAAGATATCTAGTTGATTTGAAGCAGTTCCGAGAAAGTCTAAACATAAGCCTCACTTTTCCCTCCTGGCACTTTCCCTGTAGGAGATACCGCAAGACGTTTCTGTATATTGGGCACAGAGCTCTGCAGGGTGTTAGCAGAGAGTTTCCCGGGACAGTGAAACCCTATATCAGAGACACTGAGAAGAAGCCCCAATGTTCCTTCCAGGCACTTTCAGTGTGGGTGCCTTCTCCACGTGGTTCCTGGTTTCACTGCAGCTCTGAAGAGAATGTTAGCAAAGAGGTAATCGGGACAGTGCAAACAGTACTCAAAGACAGGGAGAGCAAGCTCTCTCTTGGCACTTTGGATGTGGGACATACAGCGAGATGTTTGCTGCTTTTACATTTGGCTGTTGGGAGATTTACGGCACAAAGATATCTAGTTGATTTGAAGCAGTTCCGAGAAAGTCTAAACATAATCCTCACTTTTCCCTCCTGGCACTTTCCCTGTAGGAGATACCGCAAGACGTTTCTGTATATTGGGCACAGCGCTCTGTATGGTGTTAGCAGAGAGTTTCCCGGGACAGTGAAACCCTATATCAGAGACACTGAGAAGAAGCCCCAACGTTCCTTCCAGGCACTTTCAGTGTGGGTGCCTTCTCCACGTGGTTCCTGGTTTCACTGCAGCTCTGAAGAGAATGTTAGCAAAGAGGTAATCGGGACAGTGCAAACAGTACTCAAAGACAGGGAGAGCAAGCTCTCTCTTGGCACTTTGGATGTGGGACATACAGCGAGATGTTTGCTGCTTTTGCGTTTGGCTGTTGGGAGATTTACAGCACAAAGATATCTAGTTGATTTGAAGCAGTTCCGAGAAAGTCTAAACATAAGCCTCACTTTTCCCTCCTGGCACTTTCCGTGTGGGAGATATAGCAGGATGTATATTGGTTTTGAGGACAACTCAATGGACAGTGTAGGGAGAAAAGTTCCTGGCTCCTTGAATGCCGTTTCTGGAGACACTGCGATCAATGTGGGAGATATGTCAAGATGTGTGTTGGTTTTGAGGACGGCTCTCTGGAGTGTCTTAGCAAAGAGGTCCCAGGGATAATCAGAGCAATTCTCAGAGACACTGAGAACAAGCTCCACAATTCCTCCTGGCACTTTCCCTGTAGGAGATACCGCAAGACGTTTCTGTAGATTGGGCACAGAGCTCTGCAGGGTGTTAGCAGAGAGTTTCCCGGGACAGTGAAACCCTATATCAGAGACACTGAGAAGAAGCCCCAATGTTCCTTCCAGGCACTTTCAGTGTGGGTGCCTTCTCCACGTGGTTCCTGGTTTCACTGCAGCTCTGAAGAGAATGTTAGCAAAGAGGTAATCGGGACAGTGCAAACAGTACTCAAAGACAGGGAGAGCAAGATCTCTCTTGGCACTTTGGATGTGGGACATACAGCGAGATGTTTGCTGCTTTTACATTTGGCTGTTGGGAGATTTACAGCACAAAGATATCTAGTTGATTTGAAGCAGTTCCGAGAAAGTCTAAACATAATCCTCACTTTTCCCTCCTGCACTTTCCCTGTAGGAGATACCGCAAGACGTTTCTGTATATTGGGCACAGCGCTCTGCACGGTGTTAGCAGAGAGTTTCCCGGGACAGTGAAACCCTATGTCAGAGACACTGAGAAGAAGCCCCAACGTTCCTTCCAGGCACTTTCAGTGTGGGTGCCTTCTCCACGTGGTTCCTGGTTTCACTGCAGCTCTGAAGAGAATGTTAGCAAAGAGGTAATCGGGACAGTGCAAACAGTACTCAAAGACAGGGAGAGCAAGCTCTCTCTTGGCACTTTGGATGTGGGACATACAGCGAGATGTTTGCTGCTTTTGCGTTTGGCTGTTGGGAGATTTACAGCACAAAGATATCTAGTTGATTTGAAGCAGTTCCGAGAAAGTCTAAACATAAGCCTCACTTTTCCCTCCTGGCACTTTCCCTGTAGGGGATACCGCAAGACGTTTCTGTATATTGGGCACAGCGCTCTGCACGGTGTTAGCAGAGAGTTTCCCGGGACAGTGAAACCCTATATCAGAGACACTGAGAAGAAGCCCCAACGTTCCTTCCAGGCACTTTCAGTGTGGGTGCCTTCTCTACGTGGTTCCTGGTTTCACTGCAGCTCTGAAGAGAATGTTAGCAAAGAGGTAATCGGGACAGTGCAAACAGTACTCAAAGACAGGGAGAGCAAGCTCTCTCTTGGCACTTTGGATGTGGGACATACAGCGAGGTGTTTGCTGCTTTTGCGTTTGGCTGTTGGGAGATTTACAGCACAAAGATATCTAGTTGATTTGAAGCAGTTCCGAGAAAGTCTAAACATAATCCTCACTTTTCCCTCCTGGCACTTTCCCTGTAGGAGATACCGCAAGACGTTTCTGTAGATTGGGCACAGCGCTCTGCAGGGTGTTAGCAGAGACTTTCCCGGGACAGTAAAACCCGACATCAGAGACACTGAGAAGAAGCCCCAATGTTCCCTCCAGGCACTTTCAGTGTGGGTGCCTTCTCCACGTGGTTCCTGGTTTCACTGCAGCTCTGAAGAGAATGTTAGCAAAGAGGTAATCGGGACAGTGCAAACAGTACTCAAAGACAGGGAGAGCAAGCTCTCTCTTGGCACTTTGGATGTGGGACATACAGCGAGATGTTTGCTGCTTTTGCGTTTGGCTGTTGGGAGATTTACAGCACAAAGATATCTAGTTGATTTGAAGCAGTTCCGAGAAAGTCTAAGCATAATCCTCACTTTTCCCTCCTGCACTTTCCCTGTAGGAGATACCGCAAGACGTTTCTGTATATTGGGCACAGCGCTCTGCACGGTGTTAGCAGAGAGTTTCCCGGGACAGTGAAACCCTATGTCAGAGACACTGAGAAGAAGCCCCAATGTTCCCTCCAGGCACTTTCAGTGTGGGTGCCTTCTCCACGTGGTTCCTGGTTTCACTGCAGCTCTGAAGAGAATGTTAGCAAAGAGGTAATCGGGACAGTGCAAACAGTACTCAAAGACAGGGAGAGCAAGCTCTCTCTTGGCACTTTGGATGTGGGACATACAGCGAGATGTTTGCTGCTTTTACATTTGGCTGTTGGGAGATTTACAGCACAAAGATATCTAGTTGATTTGAAGCAGTTCCGAGAAAGTCTAAACATAAGCCTCACTTTTCCCTCCTGGCACTTTCCCTGTAGGAGATACCGCAAGACGTTTCTGTATATTGGGCACAGAGCTCTGCAGGGTGTTAGCAGAGAGTTTCCCGGGACAGTGAAACCCTATATCAGAGACACTGAGAAGAAGCCCCAATGTTCCTTCCAGGCACTTTCAGTGTGGGTGCCTTCTCCACGTGGTTCCTGGTTTCACTGCAGCTCTGAAGAGAATGTTAGCAAAGAGGTAATCGGGACAGTGCAAACAGTACTCAAAGACAGGGAGAGCAAGCTCTCTCTTGGCACTTTGGATGTGGGACATACAGCGAGATGTTTGCTGCTTTTACATTTGGCTGTTGGGAGATTTACAGCACAAAGATATCTAGTTGATTTGAAGCAGTTCCGAGAAAGTCTAAACATAATCCTCACTTTTCCCTCCTGCACTTTCCCTGTAGGAGATACCGCAAGACGTTTCTGTATATTGGGCACAGCGCTCTGCACGGTGTTAGCAGAGAGTTTCCCGGGACAGTGAAACCCTATGTCAGAGACACTGAGAAGAAGCCCCAGTGTTCCCTCCAGGCACTTTCAGTGTGGGTGCCTTCTCCACGTGGTTCCTGGTTTCACTGCAGCTCTGAAGAGAATGTTAGCAAAGAGGTAATCGGGACAGTGCAAACAGTACTCAAAGACAGGGAGAGCAAGCTCTCTCTTGGCACTTTGGATGTGGGACATACAGCGAGATGTTTGCTGCTTTTGCGTTTGGCTGTTGGGAGATTTACAGCACAAAGATATCTAGTTGATTTGAAGCAGTTCCGAGAAAGTCTAAACATAATCCTCACTTTTCCCTCCTGGCACTTTCCCTGTAGGAGATACCGCAAGACGTTTCTGTATATTGGGCACAGCGCTCTGCACGGTGTTAGCAGAGAGTTTCCCGGGACAGTGAAACCCTATATCAGAGACACTGAGAAGAAGCCCCAATGTTCCTTCCAGGCACTTTCAGTGTGGGTGCCTTCTCCACGTGGTTCCTGGTTTCACTGCAGCTCTGAAGAGAATGTTAGCAAAGAGGTAATCGGGACAGTGCAAACAGTACTCAAAGACAGGGAGAGCAAGCTCTCTCTTGGCACTTTGGATGTGGGACATACAGCGAGATGTTTGCTGCTTTTACATTTGGCTGTTGGGAGATTTACAGCACAAAGATATCTAGTTGATTTGAAGCAGTTCCGAGAAAGTCTAAACATAATCCTCACTTTTCCCTCCTGCACTTTCCCTGTAGGAGATACCGCAAGACGTTTCTGTATATTGGGCACAGCGCTCTGCACGGTGTTAGCAGAGAGTTTCCCGGGACAGTGAAACCCTATGTCAGAGACACTGAGAAGAAGCCCCAATGTTCCCTCCAGGCACTTTCAGTGTGGGTGCCTTCTCCACGTGGTTCCTGGTTTCACTGCAGCTCTGAAGAGAATGTTAGCAAAGAGGTAATCGGGACAGTGCAAACAGTACTCAAAGACAGGGAGAGCAAGCTCTCTCTTGGCACTTTGGATGTGGGACATACAGCGAGATGTTTGCTGCTTTTGCGTTTGGCTGTTGGGAGATTTACAGCACAAAGATATCTAGTTGATTTGAAGCAGTTCCGAGAAAGTCTAAACATAATCCTCACTTTTCCCTCCTGGCACTTTCCCTGTAGGGGATACCGCAAGACGTTTCTGTATATTGGGCACAGCGCTCTGCAGGGTGTTAGCAGAGACTTTCCCGGGACAGTGAAACCCTATATCAGAGACACTGAGAAGAAGCCCCAACGTTCCTTCCAGGCACTTTCAGTGTGGGTGCCTTCTCCACGTGGTTCCTGGTTTCACTGCAGCTCTGAAGAGAATGTTAGCAAAGAGGTAATCGGGACAGTGCAAACAGTACTCAAAGACAGGGAGAGCAAGCTCTCTCTTGGCACTTTGGATGTGGGACATACAGCGAGATGTTTGCTGCTTTTACATTTGGCTGTTGGGAGATTTACAGCACAAAGATATCTAGTTGATTTGAAGCAGTTCCGAGAAAGTCTAAACATAATCCTCACTTTTCCCTCCTGGCACTTTCCCTGTAGGAGATACCGCAAGACGTTTCTGTATATTGGGCACAGCGCTCTGTATGGTGTTAGCAGAGAGTTTCCCGGGACAGTGAAACCCTATATCAGAGACACTGAGAAGAAGCCCCAACGTTCCTTCCAGGCACTTTCAGTGTGGGTGCCTTCTCCACGTGGTTCCTGGTTTCACTGCAGCTCTGAAGAGAATGTTAGCAAAGAGGTAATCGGGACAGTGCAAACAGTACTCAAAGACAGGGAGAGCAAGCTCTCTCTTGGCACTTTGGATGTGGGACATACAGCGAGATGTTTGCTGCTTTTGCGTTTGGCTGTTGGGAGATTTACAGCACAAAGATATCTAGTTGATTTGAAGCAGTTCCGAGAAAGTCTAAACATAAGCCTCACTTTTCCCTCCTGGCACTTTCCCTGTAGGAGATACCGCAAGACGTTTCTGTAGATTGGGCACAGCGCTCTGCACGGTGTTAGCAGAGAGTTTCCCGGGACAGTGAAACCCTATGTCAGAGACACTGAGAAGAAGCCCCAATGTTCCCTCCAGGCACTTTCAGTGTGGGTGCCTTCTCCACGTGGTTCCTGGTTTCACTGCAGCTCTGAAGAGAATGTTAGCAAAGAGGTAATCGGGACAGTGCAAACAGTACTCAAAGACAGGGAGAGCAAGCTCTCTCTTGGCACTTTGGATGTGGGACATACAGCGAGATGTTTGCTGCTTTTACATTTGGCTGTTGGGAGATTTACGGCACAAAGATATCTAGTTGATTTGAAGCAGTTCCGAGAAAGTCTAAACATAATCCTCACTTTTCCCTCCTGGCACTTTCCCTGTAGGAGATACCGCAAGACGTTTCTGTATATTGGGCACAGAGCTCTGCAGGGTGTTAGCAGAGAGTTTCCCGGGACAGTGAAACCCTATATCAGAGACACTGAGAAGAAGCCCCAATGTTCCTTCCAGGCACTTTCAGTGTGGGTGCCTTCTCCACGTGGTTCCTGGTTTCACTGCGGCTCTGAAGAGAATGTTAGCAAAGAGGTAATCGGGACAGTGCAAACAGTACTCAAAGACAGGGAGAGCAAGCTCTCTCTTGGCACTTTGGATGTGGGACATACAGCGAGATGTTTGCTGCTTTTGCGTTTGGCTGTTGGGAGATTTACAGCACAAAGATATCCAGTTGATTTGAAGCAGTTCCGAGAAAGTCTAAGCATAATCCTCACTTTTCCCTCCTGGCACTTTCCGTGTGGGAGATATAGCAGGATGTATATTGGTTTTGAGGACAACTCAATGGACAGTGTAGGGAGAAAAGTTCCTGGCTCCTTGAATGCCGTTTCTGGAGACACTGCGATCAATGTGGGAGATATGTCAAGATGTGTGTTGGTTTTGAGGACGGCTCTCTGGAGTGTCTTAGCAAAGAGGTCACAGGGATAATCAGAGCAATTCTCAGAGACACTGAGAACAAGCTCCACAATTCCTCCTGGCACTTTCCCTGTAGGAGATACCGCAAGACGTTTCTGTAGATTGGGCACAGCGCTCTGCAGGGTGTTAGCAGAGACTTTCCTGGGACAGTGATACCCTATGTCAGAGACACTGAGAAGAAGCCCCAATGTTCCCTCCAGGCACTTTCAGTGTGGGTGCCTTCTCCACGTGGTTCCTGGTTTCACTGCAGCTCTGAAGAGAATGTTAGCAAAGAGGTAATCGGGACAGTGCAAACAGTACTCAAAGACAGGGAGAGCAAGCTCTCTCTTGGCACTTTGGATGTGGGACATACAGCGAGATGTTTGCTGCTTTTACGTTTGGCTGTTGGGAGATTTACGGCACAAAGATATCTAGTTGATTTGAAGCAGTTCCGAGAAAGTCTAAACATAATCCTCACTTTTCCCTCCTGCACTTTCCCTGTAGGAGATACCGCAAGACGTTTCTGTATATTGGGCACAGCGCTCTGCAGGGTGTTAGCAGAGAGTTTCCCGGGACAGTGAAACCCTATGTCAGAGACACTGAGAAGAAGCCCCAACGTTCCTTCCAGGCACTTTCAGTGTGGGTGCCTTCTCCACGTGGTTCCTGGTTTCACTGCAGCTCTGAAGAGAATGTTAGCAAAGAGGTAATCGGGACAGTGCAAACAGTACTCAAAGACAGGGAGAGCAAGCTCTCTCTTGGCACTTTGGATGTGGGACATACAGCGAGATGTTTGCTGCTTTTGCGTTTGGCTGTTGGGAGATTTACAGCACAAAGATATCTAGTTGATTTGAAGCAGTTCCGAGAAAGTCTAAACATAAGCCTCACTTTTCCCTCCTGGCACTTTCCCTGTAGGGGATACCGCAAGACGTTTCTGTATATTGGGCACAGCGCTCTGCACGGTGTTAGCAGAGAGTTTCCCGGGACAGTGAAACCCTATATCAGAGACACTGAGAAGAAGCCCCAACGTTCCTTCCAGGCACTTTCAGTGTGGGTGCCTTCTCTACGTGGTTCCTGGTTTCACTGCAGCTCTGAAGAGAATGTTAGCAAAGAGGTAATCGGGACAGTGCAAACAGTACTCAAAGACAGGGAGAGCAAGCTCTCTCTTGGCACTTTGGATGTGGGACATACAGCGAGGTGTTTGCTGCTTTTGCGTTTGGCTGTTGGGAGATTTACAGCACAAAGATATCTAGTTGATTTGAAGCAGTTCCGAGAAAGTCTAAGCATAATCCTCACTTTTCCCTCCTGGCACTTTCCGTGTGGGAGATATAGCAGGATGTATATTGGTTTTGAGGACAACTCAATGGACAGTGTAGGGAGAAAAGTTCCTGGCTCCTTGAATGCCGTTTCTGGAGACACTGCGATCAATGTGGGAGATATGTCAAGATGTGTGTTGGTTTTGAGGACTGCTCTCTGGAGTGTCTTAGCAAAGAGGTCCCAGGGATAATCAGAGCAATTCTCAGAGACACTGAGAACAAGCTCCACAATTCCTCCTGGCACTTTCCCTGTAGGAGATACCGCAAGACGTTTCTGTATATTGGGCACAGCGCTCTGCAGGGTGTTAGCAGAGACTTTCCTGGGACAGTGATACCCTATGTCAGAGACACTGAGAAGAAGCCCCAATGTTCCCTCCAGGCACTTTCAGTGTGGGTGCCTTCTCCACGTGGTTCCTGGTTTCACTGCAGCTCTGAAGAGAATGTTAGCAAAGAGGTAATCGGGACAGTGCAAACAGTACTCAAAGACAGGGAGAGCAAGCTCTCTCTTGGCACTTTGGATGTGGGACATACAGCGAGATGTTTGCTGCTTTTACGTTTGGCTGTTGGGAGATTTACGGCACAAAGATATCTAGTTGATTTGAAGCAGTTCCGAGAAAGTCTAAACATAATCCTCACTTTTCCCTCCTGGCACTTTCCCTGTAGGAGATACCGCAAGACGTTTCTGTATATTGGGCACAGAGCTCTGCAGGGTGTTAGCAGAGAGTTTCCCGGGACAGTGAAACCCTATATCAGAGACACTGAGAAGAAGCCCCAATGTTCCTTCCAGGCACTTTCAGTGTGGGTGCCTTCTCCACGTGGTTCCTGGTTTCACTGCAGCTCTGAAGAGAATGTTAGCAAAGAGGTAATCGGGACAGTGCAAACAGTACTCAAAGACAGGGAGAGCAAGCTCTCTCTTGGCACTTTGGATGTGGGACATACAGCGAGATGTTTGCTGCTTTTGCGTTTGGCTGTTGGGAGATTTACAGCACAAAGATATCTAGTTGATTTGAAGCAGTTCCGAGAAAGTCTAAGCATAATCCTCACTTTTCCCTCCTGGCACTTTCCGTGTGGGAGATATAGCAGGATGTATATTGGTTTTGAGGACAACTCAATGGACAGTGTAGGGAGAAAAGTTCCTGGCTCCTTGAATGCCGTTTCTGGAGACACTGCGATCAATGTGGGAGATATGTCAAGATGTGTGTTGGTTTTGAGGACGGCTCTCTGGAGTGTCTTAGCAAAGAGGTCACAGGGATAATCAGAGCAATTCTCAGAGACACTGAGAACAAGCTCCACAATTCCTCCTGGCACTTTCCCTGTAGGAGATACCGCAAGACGTTTCTGTAGATTGGGCACAGCGCTCTGCAGGGTGTTAGCAGAGACTTTCCTGGGACAGTGAAACCCGACATCAGAGACACTGAGAAGAAGCCCCAATGTTCCCTCCAGGCACTTTCAGTGTGGGTGCCTTCTCCACGTGGTTCCTGGTTTCACTGCAGCTCTGAAGAGAATGTTAGCAAAGAGGTAATCGGGACAGTGCAAACAGTACTCAAAGACAGGGAGAGCAAGCTCTCTCTTGGCACTTTGGATGTGGGACATACAGCGAGATGTTTGCTGCTTTTACGTTTGGCTGTTGGGAGATTTACGGCACAAAGATATCTAGTTGATTTGAAGCAGTTCCGAGAAAGTCTAAACATAATCCTCACTTTTCCCTCCTGCACTTTCCCTGTAGGAGATACCGCAAGACGTTTCTGTATATTGGGCACAGAGCTCTGCAGGGTGTTAGCAGAGAGTTTCCCGGGACAGTGAAACCCTATATCAGAGACACTGAGAAGAAGCCCCAATGTTCCTTCCAGGCACTTTCAGTGTGGGTGCCTTCTCCACGTGGTTCCTGGTTTCACTGCAGCTCTGAAGAGAATGTTAGCAAAGAGGTAATCGGGACAGTGCAAACAGTACTCAAAGACAGGGAGAGCAAGCTCTCTCTTGGCACTTTGGATGTGGGACATACAGCGAGATGTTTGCTGCTTTTACATTTGGCTGTTGGGAGATTTACAGCACAAAGATATCTAGTTGATTTGAAGCAGTTCCGAGAAAGTCTAAACATAATCCTCACTTTTCCCTCCTGCACTTTCCCTGTAGGAGATACCGCAAGACGTTTCTGTATATTGGGCACAGCGCTCTGCACGGTGTTAGCAGAGAGTTTCCCGGGACAGTGAAACCCTATGTCAGAGACACTGAGAAGAAGCCCCAACGTTCCTTCCAGGCACTTTCAGTGTGGGTGCCTTCTCCACGTGGTTCCTGGTTTCACTGCAGCTCTGAAGAGAATGTTAGCAAAGAGGTAATCGGGACAGTGCAAACAGTACTCAAAGACAGGGAGAGCAAGCTCTCTCTTGGCACTTTGGATGTGGGACATACAGCGAGATGTTTGCTGCTTTTGCGTTTGGCTGTTGGGAGATTTACAGCACAAAGATATCTAGTTGATTTGAAGCAGTTCCGAGAAAGTCTAAACATAAGCCTCACTTTTCCCTCCTGGCACTTTCCCTGTAGGAGATACCGCAAGACGTTTCTGTAGATTGGGCACAGCGCTCTGCACGGTGTTAGCAGAGAGTTTCCCGGGACAGTGAAACCCTATGTCAGAGACACTGAGAAGAAGCCCCAATGTTCCCTCCAGGCACTTTCAGTGTGGGTGCCTTCTCCACGTGGTTCCTGGTTTCACTGCAGCTCTGAAGAGAATGTTAGCAAAGAGGTAATCGGGACAGTGCAAACAGTACTCAAAGACAGGGAGAGCAAGCTCTCTCTTGGCACTTTGGATGTGGGACATACAGCGAGATGTTTGCTGCTTTTACATTTGGCTGTTGGGAGATTTACGGCACAAAGATATCTAGTTGATTTGAAGCAGTTCCGAGAAAGTCTAAACATAATCCTCACTTTTCCCTCCTGGCACTTTCCCTGTAGGAGATACCGCAAGACGTTTCTGTATATTGGGCACAGAGCTCTGCAGGGTGTTAGCAGAGAGTTTCCCGGGACAGTGAAACCCTATATCAGAGACACTGAGAAGAAGCCCCAATGTTCCTTCCAGGCACTTTCAGTGTGGGTGCCTTCTCCACGTGGTTCCTGGTTTCACTGCAGCTCTGAAGAGAATGTTAGCAAAGAGGTAATCGGGACAGTGCAAACAGTACTCAAAGACAGGGAGAGCAAGCTCTCTCTTGGCACTTTGGATGTGGGACATACAGCGAGATGTTTGCTGCTTTTACATTTGGCTGTTGGGAGATTTACAGCACAAAGATATCCAGTTGATTTGAAGCAGTTCCGAGAAAGTCTAAGCATAATCCTCACTTTTCCCTCCTGGCACTTTCCGTGTGGGAGATATAGCAGGATGTATATTGGTTTTGAGGACAACTCAATGGACAGTGTAGGGAGAAAAGTTCCTGGCTCCTTGAATGCCGTTTCTGGAGACACTGCGATCAATGTGGGAGATATGTCAAGATGTGTGTTGGTTTTGAGGACGGCTCTCTGGAGTGTCTTAGCAAAGAGGTCACAGGGATAATCAGAGCAATTCTCAGAGACACTGAGAACAAGCTCCACAATTCCTCCTGGCACTTTCCCTGTAGGAGATACCGCAAGACGTTTCTGTAGATTGGGCACAGCGCTCTGCAGGGTGTTAGCAGAGACTTTCCTGGGACAGTGAAACCCGACATCAGAGACACTGAGAAGAAGCCCCAATGTTCCCTCCAGGCACTTTCAGTGTGGGTGCCTTCTCCACGTGGTTCCTGGTTTCACTGCAGCTCTGAAGAGAATGTTAGCAAAGAGGTAATCGGGACAGTGCAAACAGTACTCAAAGACAGGGAGAGCAAGCTCTCTCTTGGCACTTTGGATGTGGGACATACAGCGAGATGTTTGCTGCTTTTACGTTTGGCTGTTGGGAGATTTACGGCACAAAGATATCTAGTTGATTTGAAGCAGTTCCGAGAAAGTCTAAACATAATCCTCACTTTTCCCTCCTGCACTTTCCCTGTAGGAGATACCGCAAGACGTTTCTGTATATTGGGCACAGCGCTCTGCACGGTGTTAGCAGAGAGTTTCCCGGGACAGTGAAACCCTATGTCAGAGACACTGAGAAGAAGCCCCAACGTTCCTTCCAGGCACTTTCAGTGTGGGTGCCTTCTCCACGTGGTTCCTGGTTTCACTGCAGCTCTGAAGAGAATGTTAGCAAAGAGGTAATCGGGACAGTGCAAACAGTACTCAAAGACAGGGAGAGCAAGCTCTCTCTTGGCACTTTGGATGTGGGACATACAGCGAGATGTTTGCTGCTTTTGCGTTTGGCTGTTGGGAGATTTACAGCACAAAGATATCTAGTTGATTTGAAGCAGTTCCGAGAAAGTCTAAACATAAGCCTCACTTTTCCCTCCTGGCACTTTCCCTGTAGGAGATACCGCAAGACGTTTCTGTATATTGGGCACAGCGCTCTGCACGGTGTTAGCAGAGAGTTTCCCGGGACAGTGAAACCCTATGTCAGAGACACTGAGAAGAAGCCCCAATGTTCCCTCCAGGCACTTTCAGTGTGGGTGCCTTCTCCACGTGGTTCCTGGTTTCACTGCAGCTCTGAAGAGAATGTTAGCAAAGAGGTAATCGGGACAGTGCAAACAGTACTCAAAGACAGGGAGAGCAAGCTCTCTCTTGGCACTTTGGATGTGGGACATACAGCGAGATGTTTGCTGCTTTTACATTTGGCTGTTGGGAGATTTACGGCACAAAGATATCTAGTTGATTTGAAGCAGTTCCGAGAAAGTCTAAACATAATCCTCACTTTTCCCTCCTGGCACTTTCCCTGTAGGAGATACCGCAAGACGTTTCTGTATATTGGGCACAGAGCTCTGCAGGGTGTTAGCAGAGAGTTTCCCGGGACAGTGAAACCCTATGTCAGAGACACTGAGAAGAAGCCCCAATGTTCCTTCCAGGCACTTTCAGTGTGGGTGCCTTCTCCACGTGGTTCCTGGTTTCACTGCAGCTCTGAAGAGAATGTTAGCAAAGAGGTAATCGGGACAGTGCAAACAGTACTCAAAGACAGGGAGAGCAAGCTCTCTCTTGGCACTTTGGATGTGGGACATACAGCGAGATGTTTGCTGCTTTTACATTTGGCTGTTGGGAGATTTACAGCACAAAGATATCCAGTTGATTTGAAGCAGTTCCGAGAAAGTCTAAGCATAATCCTCACTTTTCCCTCCTGGCACTTTCCGTGTGGGAGATATAGCAGGATGTATATTGGTTTTGAGGACAACTCAATGGACAGTGTAGGGAGAAAAGTTCCTGGCTCCTTGAATGCCGTTTCTGGAGACACTGCGATCAATGTGGGAGATATGTCAAGATGTGTGTTGGTTTTGAGGACGGCTCTCTGGAGTGTCTTAGCAAAGAGGTCCCAGGGATAATCAGAGCAATTCTCAGAGACACTGAGAACAAGCTCCACAATTCCTCCTGGCACTTTCCCTGTAGGAGATACCGCAAGACGTTTCTGTAGATTGGGCACAGCGCTCTGCAGGGTGTTAGCAGAGACTTTCCTGGGACAGTGATACCCTATGTCAGAGACACTGAGAAGAAGCCCCAATGTTCCCTCCAGGCACTTTCAGTGTGGGTGCCTTCTCCACGTGGTTCCTGGTTTCACTGCAGCTCTGAAGAGAATGTTAGCAAAGAGGTAATCGGGACAGTGCAAACAGTACTCAAAGACAGGGAGAGCAAGCTCTCTCTTGGCACTTTGGATGTGGGACATACAGCGAGATGTTTGCTGCTTTTACGTTTGGCTGTTGGGAGATTTACGGCACAAAGATATCTAGTTGATTTGAAGCAGTTCCGAGAAAGTCTAAACATAATCCTCACTTTTCCCTCCTGGCACTTTCCCTGTAGGAGATACCGCAAGACGTTTCTGTATATTGGGCACAGAGCTCTGCAGGGTGTTAGCAGAGAGTTTCCCGGGACAGTGAAACCCTATATCAGAGACACTGAGAAGAAGCCCCAATGTTCCTTCCAGGCACTTTCAGTGTGGGTGCCTTCTCCACGTGGTTCCTGGTTTCACTGCAGCTCTGAAGAGAATGTTAGCAAAGAGGTAATCGGGACAGTGCAAACAGTACTCAAAGACAGGGAGAGCAAGCTCTCTCTTGGCACTTTGGATGTGGGACATACAGCGAGATGTTTGCTGCTTTTACATTTGGCTGTTGGGAGATTTACAGCACAAAGATATCTAGTTGATTTGAAGCAGTTCCGAGAAAGTCTAAACATAATCCTCACTTTTCCCTCCTGCACTTTCCCTGTAGGAGATACCTCAAGACGTTTCTGTATATTGGGCACAGCGCTCTGCACGGTGTTAGCAGAGAGTTTCCCGGGACAGTGAAACCCTATGTCAGAGACACTGAGAAGAAGCCCCAACGTTCCTTCCAGGCACTTTCAGTGTGGGTGCCTTCTCCACGTGGTTCCTGGTTTCACTGCAGCTCTGAAGAGAATGTTAGCAAAGAGGTAATCGGGACAGTGCAAACAGTACTCAAAGACAGGGAGAGCAAGCTCTCTCTTGGCACTTTGGATGTGGGACATACAGCGAGATGTTTGCTGCTTTTGCGTTTGGCTGTTGGGAGATTTACAGCACAAAGATATCTAGTTGATTTGAAGCAGTTCCGAGAAAGTCTAAACATAAGCCTCACTTTTCCCTCCTGGCACTTTCCCTGTAGGGGATACCGCAAGACGTTTCTGTAGATTGGGCACAGCGCTCTGCACGGTGTTAGCAGAGAGTTTCCCGGGACAGTGAAACCCTATATCAGAGACACTGAGAAGAAGCCCCAACGTTCCTTCCAGGCACTTTCAGTGTGGGTGCCTTCTCTACGTGGTTCCTGGTTTCACTGCAGCTCTGAAGAGAATGTTAGCAAAGAGGTAATCGGGACAGTGCAAACAGTACTCAAAGACAGGGAGAGCAAGCTCTCTCTTGGCACTTTGGATGTGGGACATACAGCGAGGTGTTTGCTGCTTTTGCGTTTGGCTGTTGGGAGATTTACAGCACAAAGATATCTAGTTGATTTGAAGCAGTTCCGAGAAAGTCTAAGCATAATCCTCACTTTTCCCTCCTGGCACTTTCCGTGTGGGAGATATAGCAGGATGTATATTGGTTTTGAGGACAACTCAATGGACAGTGTAGGGAGAAAAGTTCCTGGCTCCTTGAATGCCGTTTCTGGAGACACTGCGATCAATGTGGGAGATATGTCAAGATGTGTGTTGGTTTTGAGGACTGCTCTCTGGAGTGTCTTAGCAAAGAGGTCCCAGGGATAATCAGAGCAATTCTCAGAGACACTGAGAACAAGCTCCACAATTCCTCCTGGCACTTTCCCTGTAGGAGATACCGCAAGACGTTTCTGTATATTGGGCACAGCGCTCTGCAGGGTGTTAGCAGAGACTTTCCTGGGACAGTGATACCCTATGTCAGAGACACTGAGAAGAAGCCCCAATGTTCCCTCCAGGCACTTTCAGTGTGGGTGCCTTCTCCACGTGGTTCCTGGTTTCACTGCAGCTCTGAAGAGAATGTTAGCAAAGAGGTAATCGGGACAGTGCAAACAGTACTCAAAGACAGGGAGAGCAAGCTCTCTCTTGGCACTTTGGATGTGGGACATACAGCGAGATGTTTGCTGCTTTTACGTTTGGCTGTTGGGAGATTTACGGCACAAAGATATCTAGTTGATTTGAAGCAGTTCCGAGAAAGTCTAAACATAATCCTCACTTTTCCCTCCTGGCACTTTCCCTGTAGGAGATACCGCAAGACGTTTCTGTATATTGGGCACAGAGCTCTGCAGGGTGTTAGCAGAGAGTTTCCCGGGACAGTGAAACCCTATATCAGAGACACTGAGAAGAAGCCCCAATGTTCCTTCCAGGCACTTTCAGTGTGGGTGCCTTCTCCACGTGGTTCCTGGTTTCACTGCAGCTCTGAAGAGAATGTTAGCAAAGAGGTAATCGGGACAGTGCAAACAGTACTCAAAGACAGGGAGAGCAAGCTCTCTCTTGGCACTTTGGATGTGGGACATACAGCGAGATGTTTGCTGCTTTTGCGTTTGGCTGTTGGGAGATTTACAGCACAAAGATATCTAGTTGATTTGAAGCAGTTCCGAGAAAGTCTAAGCATAATCCTCACTTTTCCCTCCTGGCACTTTCCGTGTGGGAGATATAGCAGGATGTATATTGGTTTTGAGGACAACTCAATGGACAGTGTAGGGAGAAAAGTTCCTGGCTCCTTGAATGCCGTTTCTGGAGACACTGCGATCAATGTGGGAGATATGTCAAGATGTGTGTTGGTTTTGAGGACGGCTCTCTGGAGCGTCTTAGCAAAGAGGTCACAGGGATAATCAGAGCAATTCTCAGAGACACTGAGAACAAGCTCCACAATTCCTCCTGGCACTTTCCCTGTAGGAGATACCGCAAGACGTTTCTGTAGATTGGGCACAGCGCTCTGCAGGGTGTTAGCAGAGACTTTCCTGGGACAGTGAAACCCGACATCAGAGACACTGAGAAGAAGCCCCAATGTTCCCTCCAGGCACTTTCAGTGTGGGTGCCTTCTCCACGTGGTTCCTGGTTTCACTGCAGCTCTGAAGAGAATGTTAGCAAAGAGGTAATCGGGACAGTGCAAACAGTACTCAAAGACAGGGAGAGCAAGCTCTCTCTTGGCACTTTGGATGTGGGACATACAGCGAGATGTTTGCTGCTTTTACGTTTGGCTGTTGGGAGATTTACGGCACAAAGATATCTAGTTGATTTGAAGCAGTTCCGAGAAAGTCTAAACATAATCCTCACTTTTCCCTCCTGCACTTTCCCTGTAGGAGATACCGCAAGACGTTTCTGTATATTGGGCACAGAGCTCTGCAGGGTGTTAGCAGAGAGTTTCCCGGGACAGTGAAACCCTATATCAGAGACACTGAGAAGAAGCCCCAATGTTCCTTCCAGGCACTTTCAGTGTGGGTGCCTTCTCCACGTGGTTCCTGGTTTCACTGCAGCTCTGAAGAGAATGTTAGCAAAGAGGTAATCGGGACAGTGCAAACAGTACTCAAAGACAGGGAGAGCAAGCTCTCTCTTGGCACTTTGGATGTGGGACATACAGCGAGATGTTTGCTGCTTTTGCGTTTGGCTGTTGGGAGATTTACAGCACAAAGATATCTAGTTGATTTGAAGCAGTTCCGAGAAAGTCTAAACATAAGCCTCACTTTTCCCTCCTGGCACTTTCCCTGTAGGGGATACCGCAAGACGTTTCTGTATATTGGGCACAGCGCTCTGCACGGTGTTATCAGAGAGTTTCCCGGGACAGTGAAACCCTATATCAGAGACACTGAGAAGAAGCCCCAACGTTCCTTCCAGGCACTTTCAGTGTGGGTGCCTTCTCTACGTGGTTCCTGGTTTCACTGCAGCTCTGAAGAGAATGTTAGCAAAGAGGTAATCGGGACAGTGCAAACAGTACTCAAAGACAGGGAGAGCAAGCTCTCTCTTGGCACTTTGGATGTGGGACATACAGCGAGGTGTTTGCTGCTTTTGCGTTTGGCTGTTGGGAGATTTACAGCACAAAGATATCTAGTTGATTTGAAGCAGTTCCGAGAAAGTCTAAGCATAATCCTCACTTTTCCCTCCTGGCACTTTCCGTGTGGGAGATATAGCAGGATGTATATTGGTTTTGAGGACAACTCAATGGACAGTGTAGGGAGAAAAGTTCCTGGCTCCTTGAATGCCGTTTCTGGAGACACTGCGATCAATGTGGGAGATATGTCAAGATGTGTGTTGGTTTTGAGGACGGCTCTCTGGAGTGTCTTAGCAAAGAGGTCCCAGGGATAATCAGAGCAATTCTCAGAGACACTGAGAACAAGCTCCACAATTCCTCCTGGCACTTTCCCTGTAGGAGATACCGCAAGACGTTTCTGTAGATTGGGCACAGCGCTCTGCAGGGTGTTAGCAGAGACTTTCCTGGGACAGTGATACCCTATGTCAGAGACACTGAGAAGAAGCCCCAATGTTCCCTCCAGGCACTTTCAGTGTGGGTGCCTTCTCCACGTGGTTCCTGGTTTCACTGCAGCTCTGAAGAGAATGTTAGCAAAGAGGTAATCGGGACAGTGCAAACAGTACTCAAAGACAGGGAGAGCAAGCTCTACATTACTCTCTTGGCACTTTGGATGTGGGACATACAGCGAGATGTTTGCTGCTTTTGCGTTTGGCTGTTGGGAGATTTACAGCACAAAGATATCTAGTTGATTTGAAGCAGTTCCGAGAAAGTCTAAACATAATCCTCACTTTTCCCTCCTGGCACTTTCCCTGTAGGAGATACCGCAAGACGTTTCTGTAGATTGGGCACAGCGCTCTGCACGGTGTTAGCAGAGAGTTTCCCGGGACAGTGAAACCCTATGTCAGAGACACTGAGAAGAAGCCCCAATGTTCCCTCCAGGCACTTTCAGTGTGGGTGCCTTCTCCACGTGGTTCCTGGTTTCACTGCAGCTCTGAAGAGAATGTTAGCAAAGAGGTAATCGGGACAGTGCAAACAGTACTCAAAGACAGGGAGAGCAAGCTCTCTCTTGGCACTTTGGATGTGGGACATACAGCGAGATGTTTGCTGCTTTTACGTTTGGCTGTTGGGAGATTTACGGCACAAAGATATCTAGTTGATTTGAAGCAGTTCCGAGAAAGTCTAAACATAATCCTCACTTTTCCCTCCTGCACTTTCCCTGTAGGAGATACCGCAAGACGTTTCTGTATATTGGGCACAGAGCTCTGCAGGGTGTTAGCAGAGAGTTTCCCGGGACAGTGAAACCCTATATCAGAGACACTGAGAAGAAGCCCCAATGTTCCTTCCAGGCACTTTCAGTGTGGGTGCCTTCTCCACGTGGTTCCTGGTTTCACTGCAGCTCTGAAGAGAATGTTAGCAAAGAGGTAATCGGGACAGTGCAAACAGTACTCAAAGACAGGGAGAGCAAGCTCTCTCTTGGCACTTTGGATGTGGGACATACAGCGAGATGTTTGCTGCTTTTACGTTTGGCTGTTGGGAGATTTACGGCACAAAGATATCTAGTTGATTTGAAGCAGTTCCGAGAAAGTCTAAACATAATCCTCACTTTTCCCTCCTGGCACTTTCCCTGTAGGAGATACCGCAAGACGTTTCTGTATATTGGGCACAGAGCTCTGCAGGGTGTTAGCAGAGAGTTTCCCGGGACAGTGAAACCCTATATCAGAGACACTGAGAAGAAGCCCCAATGTTCCTTCCAGGCACTTTCAGTGTGGGTGCCTTCTCCACGTGGTTCCTGGTTTCACTGCAGCTCTGAAGAGAATGTTAGCAAAGAGGTAATCGGGACAGTGCAAACAGTACTCAAAGACAGGGAGAGCAAGCTCTCTCTTGGCACTTTGGATGTGGGACATACAGCGAGATGTTTGCTGCTTTTGCGTTTGGCTGTTGGGAGATTTACAGCACAAAGATATCTAGTTGATTTGAAGCAGTTCCGAGAAAGTCTAAGCATAATCCTCACTTTTCCCTCCTGGCACTTTCCGTGTGGGAGATATAGCAGGATGTATATTGGTTTTGAGGACAACTCAATGGACAGTGTAGGGAGAAAAGTTCCTGGCTCCTTGAATGCCGTTTCTGGAGACACTGCGATCAATGTGGGAGATATGTCAAGATGTGTGTTGGTTTTGAGGACGGCTCTCTGGAGCGTCTTAGCAAAGAGGTCACAGGGATAATCAGAGCAATTCTCAGAGACACTGAGAACAAGCTCCACAATTCCTCCTGGCACTTTCCCTGTAGGAGATACCGCAAGACGTTTCTGTAGATTGGGCACAGCGCTCTGCAGGGTGTTAGCAGAGACTTTCCTGGGACAGTGAAACCCGACATCAGAGACACTGAGAAGAAGCCCCAATGTTCCCTCCAGGCACTTTCAGTGTGGGTGCCTTCTCCACGTGGTTCCTGGTTTCACTGCAGCTCTGAAGAGAATGTTAGCAAAGAGGTAATCGGGACAGTGCAAACAGTACTCAAAGACAGGGAGAGCAAGCTCTCTCTTGGCACTTTGGATGTGGGACATACAGCGAGATGGTTGCTGCTTTTACGTTTGGCTGTTGGGAGATTTACGGCACAAAGATATCTAGTTGATTTGAAGCAGTTCCGAGAAAGTCTAAACATAATCCTCACTTTTCCCTCCTGCACTTTCCCTGTAGGAGATTCCGCAAGACGTTTCTGTATATTGGGCACAGAGCTCTGCAGGGTGTTAGCAGAGAGTTTCCCGGGACAGTGAAACCCTATATCAGAGACACTGAGAAGAAGCCCCAATGTTCCTTCCAGGCACTTTCAGTGTGGGTGCCTTCTCCACGTGGTTCCTGGTTTCACTGCAGCTCTGAAGAGAATGTTAGCAAAGAGGTAATCGGGACAGTGCAAACAGTACTCAAAGACAGGGAGAGCAAGCTCTCTCTTGGCACTTTGGATGTGGGACATACAGCGAGATGTTTGCTGCTTTTGCGTTTGGCTGTTGGGAGATTTACAGCACAAAGATATCTAGTTGATTTGAAGCAGTTCCGAGAAAGTCTAAACATAAGCCTCACTTTTCCCTCCTGGCACTTTCCCTGTAGGGGATACCGCAAGACGTTTCTGTATATTGGGCACAGCGCTCTGCACGGTGTTATCAGAGAGTTTCCCGGGACAGTGAAACCCTATATCAGAGACACTGAGAAGAAGCCCCAACGTTCCTTCCAGGCACTTTCAGTGTGGGTGCCTTCTCTACGTGGTTCCTGGTTTCACTGCAGCTCTGAAGAGAATGTTAGCAAAGAGGTAATCGGGACAGTGCAAACAGTACTCAAAGACAGGGAGAGCAAGCTCTCTCTTGGCACTTTGGATGTGGGACATACAGCGAGGTGTTTGCTGCTTTTGCGTTTGGCTGTTGGGAGATTTACAGCACAAAGATATCTAGTTGATTTGAAGCAGTTCCGAGAAAGTCTAAGCATAATCCTCACTTTTCCCTCCTGGCACTTTCCGTGTGGGAGATATAGCAGGATGTATATTGGTTTTGAGGACAACTCAATGGACAGTGTAGGGAGAAAAGTTCCTGGCTCCTTGAATGCCGTTTCTGGAGACACTGCGATCAATGTGGGAGATATGTCAAGATGTGTGTTGGTTTTGAGGACGGCTCTCTGGAGTGTCTTAGCAAAGAGGTCCCAGGGATAATCAGAGCAATTCTCAGAGACACTGAGAACAAGCTCCACAATTCCTCCTGGCACTTTCCCTGTAGGAGATACCGCAAGACGTTTCTGTAGATTGGGCACAGCGCTCTGCAGGGTGTTAGCAGAGACTTTCCTGGGACAGTGATACCCTATGTCAGAGACACTGAGAAGAAGCCCCAATGTTCCCTCCAGGCACTTTCAGTGTGGGTGCCTTCTCCACGTGGTTCCTGGTTTCACTGCAGCTCTGAAGAGAATGTTAGCAAAGAGGTAATCGGGACAGTGCAAACAGTACTCAAAGACAGGGAGAGCAAGCTCTACATTACTCTCTTGGCACTTTGGATGTGGGACATACAGCGAGATGTTTGCTGCTTTTGCGTTTGGCTGTTGGGAGATTTACAGCACAAAGATATCTAGTTGATTTGAAGCAGTTCCGAGAAAGTCTAAACATAATCCTCACTTTTCCCTCCTGGCACTTTCCCTGTAGGAGATACCGCAAGACGTTTCTGTAGATTGGGCACAGCGCTCTGCAGGGTGTTAGCAGAGAGTTTCCCGGGACAGTGAAACCCTATGTCAGAGACACTGAGAAGAAGCCCCAATGTTCCCTCCAGGCACTTTCAGTGTGGGTGCCTTCTCCACGTGGTTCCTGGTTTCACTGCAGCTCTGAAGAGAATGTTAGCAAAGAGGTAATCGGGACAGTGCAAACAGTACTCAAAGACAGGGAGAGCAAGCTCTCTCTTGGCACTTTGGATGTGGGACATACAGCGAGATGTTTGCTGCTTTTACGTTTGGCTGTTGGGAGATTTACGGCACAAAGATATCTAGTTGATTTGAAGCAGTTCCGAGAAAGTCTAAACATAATCCTCACTTTTCCCTCCTGCACTTTCCCTGTAGGAGATACCGCAAGACGTTTCTGTATATTGGGCACAGAGCTCTGCAGGGTGTTAGCAGAGAGTTTCCCGGGACAGTGAAACCCTATATCAGAGACACTGAGAAGAAGCCCCAATGTTCCTTCCAGGCACTTTCAGTGTGGGTGCCTTCTCCACGTGGTTCCTGGTTTCACTGCAGCTCTGAAGAGAATGTTAGCAAAGAGGTAATCGGGACAGTGCAAACAGTACTCAAAGACAGGGAGAGCAAGCTCTCTCTTGGCACTTGGATGTGGGACATACAGCGAGATGTTTGCTGCTTTTACATTTGGCTGTTGGGAGATTTACAGCACAAAGATATCTAGTTGATTTGAAGCAGTTCCGAGAAAGTCTAAACATAATCCTCACTTTTCCCTCCTGCACTTTCCCTGTAGGAGATACCGCAAGACGTTTCTGTATATTGGGCACAGCGCTCTGCAGGGTGTTAGCAGAGAGTTTCCCGGGATAGTGAAACCCTATGTCAGAGACACTGAGAAGAAGCCCCAACGTTCCTTCCAGGCACTTTCAGTGTGGGTGCCTTCTCCACGTGGTTCCTGGTTTCACTGCAGCTCTGAAGAGAATGTTAGCAAAGAGGTAATCGGGACAGTGCAAACAGTACTCAAAGACAGGGAGAGCAAGCTCTCTCTTGGCACTTTGGATGTGGGACATACAGCGAGATGTTTGCTGCTTTTGCGTTTGGCTGTTGGGAGATTTACAGCACAAAGATATCTAGTTGATTTGAAGCAGTTCCGAGAAAGTCTAAACATAAGCCTCACTTTTCCCTCCTGGCACTTTCCCTGTAGGGGATACCGCAAGACGTTTCTGTAGATTGGGCACAGCGCTCTGCACGGTGTTATCAGAGAGTTTCCCGGGACAGTGAAACCCTATATCAGAGACACTGAGAAGAAGCCCCAACGTTCCTTCCAGGCACTTTCAGTGTGGGTGCCTTCTCCACGTGGTTCCTGGTTTCACTGCAGCTCTGAAGAGAATGTTAGCAAAGAGGTAATCGGGACAGTGCAAACAGTACTCAAAGACAGGGAGAGCAAGCTCTCTCTTGGCACTTTGGATGTGGGACATACAGCGAGGTGTTTGCTGCTTTTGCGTTTGGCTGTTGGGAGATTTACAGCACAAAGATATCTAGTTGATTTGAAGCAGTTCCGAGAAAGTCTAAGCATAATCCTCACTTTTCCCTCCTGGCACTTTCCGTGTGGGAGATATAGCAGGATGTATATTGGTTTTGAGGACAACTCAATGGACAGTGTAGGGAGAAAAGTTCCTGGCTCCTTGAATGCCGTTTCTGGAGACACTGCGATCAATGTGGGAGATATGTCAAGATGTGTGTTGGTTTTGAGGACGGCTCTCTGGAGTGTCTTAGCAAAGAGGTCCCAGGGATAATCAGAGCAATTCTCAGAGACACTGAGAACAAGCTCCACAATTCCTCCTGGCACTTTCCCTGTAGGAGATACCGCAAGACGTTTCTGTAGATTGGGCACAGCGCTCTGCAGGGTGTTAGCAGAGACTTTCCTGGGACAGTGATACCCTATGTCAGAGACACTGAGAAGAAGCCCCAATGTTCCCTCCAGGCACTTTCAGTGTGGGTGCCTTCTCCACGTGGTTCCTGGTTTCACTGCAGCTCTGAAGAGAATGTTAGCAAAGAGGTAATCGGGACAGTGCAAACAGTACTCAAAGACAGGGAGAGCAAGCTCTACATTACTCTCTTGGCACTTTGGATGTGGGACATACAGCGAGATGTTTGCTGCTTTTGCGTTTGGCTGTTGGGAGATTTACAGCACAAAGATATCTAGTTGATTTGAAGCAGTTCCGAGAAAGTCTAAACATAATCCTCACTTTTCCCTCCTGGCACTTTCCCTGTAGGAGATACCGCAAGACGTTTCTGTATATTGGGCACAGCGCTCTGCACGGTGTTAGCAGAGAGTTTCCCGGGACAGTGAAACCCTATGTCAGAGACACTGAGAAGAAGCCCCAATGTTCCTTCCAGGCACTTTCAGTGTGGGTGCCTTCTCCACGTGGTTCCTGGTTTCACTGCAGCTCTGAAGAGAATGTTAGCAAAGAGGTAATCGGGACAGTGCAAACAGTACTCAAAGACAGGGAGAGCAAGCTCTCTCTTGGCACTTTGGATGTGGGACATACAGCGAGATGTTTGCTGCTTTTACATTTGGCTGTTGGGAGATTTACGGCACAAAGATATCTAGTTGATTTGAAGCAGTTCCGAGAAAGTCTAAACATAATCCTCACTTTTCCCTCCTGGCACTTTCCCTGTAGGAGATACCGCAAGACGTTTCTGTATATTGGGCACAGAGCTCTGCAGGGTGTTAGCAGAGAGTTTCCCGGGACAGTGAAACCCTATATCAGAGACACTGAGAAGAAGCCCCAATGTTCCTTCCAGGCACTTTCAGTGTGGGTGCCTTCTCCACGTGGTTCCTGGTTTCACTGCAGCTCTGAAGAGAATGTTAGCAAAGAGGTAATCGGGACAGTGCAAACAGTACTCAAAGACAGGGAGAGCAAGCTCTCTCTTGGCACTTTGGATGTGGGACATACAGCGAGATGTTTGCTGCTTTTACATTTGGCTGTTGGGAGATTTACAGCACAAAGATATCCAGTTGATTTGAAGCAGTTCCGAGAAAGTCTAAGCATAATCCTCACTTTTCCCTCCTGGCACTTTCCGTGTGGGAGATATAGCAGGATGTATATTGGTTTTGAGGACAACTCAATGGACAGTGTAGGGAGAAAAGTTCCTGGCTCCTTGAATGCCGTTTCTGGAGACACTGCGATCAATGTGGGAGATATGTCAAGATGTGTGTTGGTTTTGAGGACGGCTCTCTGGAGTGTCTTAGCAAAGAGGTCCCAGGGATAATCAGAGCAATTCTCAGAGACACTGAGAACAAGCTCCACAATTCCTCCTGGCACTTTCCCTGTAGGAGATACCGCAAGACGTTTCTGTAGATTGGGCACAGCGCTCTGCAGGGTGTTAGCAGAGACTTTCCTGGGACAGTGATACCCTATGTCAGAGACACTGAGAAGAAGCCCCAATGTTCCCTCCAGGCACTTTCAGTGTGGGTGCCTTCTCCACGTGGTTCCTGGTTTCACTGCAGCTCTGAAGAGAATGTTAGCAAAGAGGTAATCGGGACAGTGCAAACAGTACTCAAAGACAGGGAGAGCAAGCTCTCTCTTGGCACTTTGGATGTGGGACATACAGCGAGATGTTTGCTGCTTTTACGTTTGGCTGTTGGGAGATTTACGGCACAAAGATATCTAGTTGATTTGAAGCAGTTCCGAGAAAGTCTAAACATAATCCTCACTTTTCCCTCCTGGCACTTTCCCTGTAGGAGATACCGCAAGACGTTTCTGTATATTGGGCACAGAGCTCTGCAGGGTGTTAGCAGAGAGTTTCCCGGGACAGTGAAACCCTATATCAGAGACACTGAGAAGAAGCCCCAATGTTCCTTCCAGGCACTTTCAGTGTGGGTGCCTTCTCCACGTGGTTCCTGGTTTCACTGCAGCTCTGAAGAGAATGTTAGCAAAGAGGTAATCGGGACAGTGCAAACAGTACTCAAAGACAGGGAGAGCAAGCTCTCTCTTGGCACTTTGGATGTGGGACATACAGCGAGATGTTTGCTGCTTTTACATTTGGCTGTTGGGAGATTTACAGCACAAAGATATCTAGTTGATTTGAAGCAGTTCCGAGAAAGTCTAAACATAATCCTCACTTTTCCCTCCTGCACTTTCCCTGTAGGAGATACCTCAAGACGTTTCTGTATATTGGGCACAGCGCTCTGCACGGTGTTAGCAGAGAGTTTCCCGGGACAGTGAAACCCTATGTCAGAGACACTGAGAAGAAGCCCCAACGTTCCTTCCAGGCACTTTCAGTGTGGGTGCCTTCTCCACGTGGTTCCTGGTTTCACTGCAGCTCTGAAGAGAATGTTAGCAAAGAGGTAATCGGGACAGTGCAAACAGTACTCAAAGACAGGGAGAGCAAGCTCTCTCTTGGCACTTTGGATGTGGGACATACAGCGAGATGTTTGCTGCTTTTGCGTTTGGCTGTTGGGAGATTTACAGCACAAAGATATCTAGTTGATTTGAAGCAGTTCCGAGAAAGTCTAAACATAAGCCTCACTTTTCCCTCCTGGCACTTTCCCTGTAGGGGATACCGCAAGACGTTTCTGTAGATTGGGCACAGCGCTCTGCACGGTGTTAGCAGAGAGTTTCCCGGGACAGTGAAACCCTATATCAGAGACACTGAGAAGAAGCCCCAACGTTCCTTCCAGGCACTTTCAGTGTGGGTGCCTTCTCTACGTGGTTCCTGGTTTCACTGCAGCTCTGAAGAGAATGTTAGCAAAGAGGTAATCGGGACAGTGCAAACAGTACTCAAAGACAGGGAGAGCAAGCTCTCTCTTGGCACTTTGGATGTGGGACATACAGCGAGGTGTTTGCTGCTTTTGCGTTTGGCTGTTGGGAGATTTACAGCACAAAGATATCTAGTTGATTTGAAGCAGTTCCGAGAAAGTCTAAGCATAATCCTCACTTTTCCCTCCTGGCACTTTCCGTGTGGGAGATATAGCAGGATGTATATTGGTTTTGAGGACAACTCAATGGACAGTGTAGGGAGAAAAGTTCCTGGCTCCTTGAATGCCGTTTCTGGAGACACTGCGATCAATGTGGGAGATATGTCAAGATGTGTGTTGGTTTTGAGGACTGCTCTCTGGAGTGTCTTAGCAAAGAGGTCCCAGGGATAATCAGAGCAATTCTCAGAGACACTGAGAACAAGCTCCACAATTCCTCCTGGCACTTTCCCTGTAGGAGATACCGCAAGACGTTTCTGTATATTGGGCACAGCGCTCTGCAGGGTGTTAGCAGAGACTTTCCTGGGACAGTGATACCCTATGTCAGAGACACTGAGAAGAAGCCCCAATGTTCCCTCCAGGCACTTTCAGTGTGGGTGCCTTCTCCACGTGGTTCCTGGTTTCACTGCAGCTCTGAAGAGAATGTTAGCAAAGAGGTAATCGGGACAGTGCAAACAGTACTCAAAGACAGGGAGAGCAAGCTCTCTCTTGGCACTTTGGATGTGGGACATACAGCGAGATGTTTGCTGCTTTTACGTTTGGCTGTTGGGAGATTTACGGCACAAAGATATCTAGTTGATTTGAAGCAGTTCCGAGAAAGTCTAAACATAATCCTCACTTTTCCCTCCTGGCACTTTCCCTGTAGGAGATACCGCAAGACGTTTCTGTATATTGGGCACAGAGCTCTGCAGGGTGTTAGCAGAGAGTTTCCCGGGACAGTGAAACCCTATATCAGAGACACTGAGAAGAAGCCCCAATGTTCCTTCCAGGCACTTTCAGTGTGGGTGCCTTCTCCACGTGGTTCCTGGTTTCACTGCAGCTCTGAAGAGAATGTTAGCAAAGAGGTAATCGGGACAGTGCAAACAGTACTCAAAGACAGGGAGAGCAAGCTCTCTCTTGGCACTTTGGATGTGGGACATACAGCGAGATGTTTGCTGCTTTTGCGTTTGGCTGTTGGGAGATTTACAGCACAAAGATATCTAGTTGATTTGAAGCAGTTCCGAGAAAGTCTAAGCATAATCCTCACTTTTCCCTCCTGGCACTTTCCGTGTGGGAGATATAGCAGGATGTATATTGGTTTTGAGGACAACTCAATGGACAGTGTAGGGAGAAAAGTTCCTGGCTCCTTGAATGCCGTTTCTGGAGACACTGCGATCAATGTGGGAGATATGTCAAGATGTGTGTTGGTTTTGAGGACGGCTCTCTGGAGCGTCTTAGCAAAGAGGTCACAGGGATAATCAGAGCAATTCTCAGAGACACTGAGAACAAGCTCCACAATTCCTCCTGGCACTTTCCCTGTAGGAGATACCGCAAGACGTTTCTGTAGATTGGGCACAGCGCTCTGCAGGGTGTTAGCAGAGACTTTCCTGGGACAGTGAAACCCGACATCAGAGACACTGAGAAGAAGCCCCAATGTTCCCTCCAGGCACTTTCAGTGTGGGTGCCTTCTCCACGTGGTTCCTGGTTTCACTGCAGCTCTGAAGAGAATGTTAGCAAAGAGGTAATCGGGACAGTGCAAACAGTACTCAAAGACAGGGAGAGCAAGCTCTCTCTTGGCACTTTGGATGTGGGACATACAGCGAGATGTTTGCTGCTTTTACGTTTGGCTGTTGGGAGATTTACGGCACAAAGATATCTAGTTGATTTGAAGCAGTTCCGAGAAAGTCTAAACATAATCCTCACTTTTCCCTCCTGCACTTTCCCTGTAGGAGATACCGCAAGACGTTTCTGTATATTGGGCACAGAGCTCTGCAGGGTGTTAGCAGAGAGTTTCCCGGGACAGTGAAACCCTATATCAGAGACACTGAGAAGAAGCCCCAATGTTCCTTCCAGGCACTTTCAGTGTGGGTGCCTTCTCCACGTGGTTCCTGGTTTCACTGCAGCTCTGAAGAGAATGTTAGCAAAGAGGTAATCGGGACAGTGCAAACAGTACTCAAAGACAGGGAGAGCAAGCTCTCTCTTGGCACTTTGGATGTGGGACATACAGCGAGATGTTTGCTGCTTTTGCGTTTGGCTGTTGGGAGATTTACAGCACAAAGATATCTAGTTGATTTGAAGCAGTTCCGAGAAAGTCTAAACATAAGCCTCACTTTTCCCTCCTGGCACTTTCCCTGTAGGGGATACCGCAAGACGTTTCTGTATATTGGGCACAGCGCTCTGCACGGTGTTATCAGAGAGTTTCCCGGGACAGTGAAACCCTATATCAGAGACACTGAGAAGAAGCCCCAACGTTCCTTCCAGGCACTTTCAGTGTGGGTGCCTTCTCTACGTGGTTCCTGGTTTCACTGCAGCTCTGAAGAGAATGTTAGCAAAGAGGTAATCGGGACAGTGCAAACAGTACTCAAAGACAGGGAGAGCAAGCTCTCTCTTGGCACTTTGGATGTGGGACATACAGCGAGGTGTTTGCTGCTTTTGCGTTTGGCTGTTGGGAGATTTACAGCACAAAGATATCTAGTTGATTTGAAGCAGTTCCGAGAAAGTCTAAGCATAATCCTCACTTTTCCCTCCTGGCACTTTCCGTGTGGGAGATATAGCAGGATGTATATTGGTTTTGAGGACAACTCAATGGACAGTGTAGGGAGAAAAGTTCCTGGCTCCTTGAATGCCGTTTCTGGAGACACTGCGATCAATGTGGGAGATATGTCAAGATGTGTGTTGGTTTTGAGGACGGCTCTCTGGAGTGTCTTAGCAAAGAGGTCCCAGGGATAATCAGAGCAATTCTCAGAGACACTGAGAACAAGCTCCACAATTCCTCCTGGCACTTTCCCTGTAGGAGATACCGCAAGACGTTTCTGTAGATTGGGCACAGCGCTCTGCAGGGTGTTAGCAGAGACTTTCCCGGGACAGTGATACCCTATGTCAGAGACACTGAGAAGAAGCCCCAATGTTCCCTCCAGGCACTTTCAGTGTGGGTGCCTTCTCCACGTGGTTCCTGGTTTCACTGCAGCTCTGAAGAGAATGTTAGCAAAGAGGTAATCGGGACAGTGCAAACAGTACTCAAAGACAGGGAGAGCAAGCTCTACATTACTCTCTTGGCACTTTGGATGTGGGACATACAGCGAGATGTTTGCTGCTTTTGCGTTTGGCTGTTGGGAGATTTACAGCACAAAGATATCTAGTTGATTTGAAGCAGTTCCGAGAAAGTCTAAACATAATCCTCACTTTTCCCTCCTGGCACTTTCCCTGTAGGAGATACCGCAAGACGTTTCTGTAGATTGGGCACAGCGCTCTGCACGGTGTTAGCAGAGAGTTTCCCGGGACAGTGAAACCCTATGTCAGAGACACTGAGAAGAAGCCCCAATGTTCCCTCCAGGCACTTTCAGTGTGGGTGCCTTCTCCACGTGGTTCCTGGTTTCACTGCAGCTCTGAAGAGAATGTTAGCAAAGAGGTAATCGGGACAGTGCAAACAGTACTCAAAGACAGGGAGAGCAAGCTCTCTCTTGGCACTTTGGATGTGGGACATACAGCGAGATGTTTGCTGCTTTTACGTTTGGCTGTTGGGAGATTTACGGCACAAAGATATCTAGTTGATTTGAAGCAGTTCCGAGAAAGTCTAAACATAATCCTCACTTTTCCCTCCTGCACTTTCCCTGTAGGAGATACCGCAAGACGTTTCTGTATATTGGGCACAGAGCTCTGCAGGGTGTTAGCAGAGAGTTTCCCGGGACAGTGAAACCCTATATCAGAGACACTGAGAAGAAGCCCCAATGTTCCTTCCAGGCACTTTCAGTGTGGGTGCCTTCTCCACGTGGTTCCTGGTTTCACTGCAGCTCTGAAGAGAATGTTAGCAAAGAGGTAATCGGGACAGTGCAAACAGTACTCAAAGACAGGGAGAGCAAGCTCTCTCTTGGCACTTTGGATGTGGGACATACAGCGAGATGTTTGCTGCTTTTACGTTTGGCTGTTGGGAGATTTACGGCACAAAGATATCTAGTTGATTTGAAGCAGTTCCGAGAAAGTCTAAACATAATCCTCACTTTTCCCTCCTGGCACTTTCCCTGTAGGAGATACCGCAAGACGTTTCTGTATATTGGGCACAGAGCTCTGCAGGGTGTTAGCAGAGAGTTTCCCGGGACAGTGAAACCCTATATCAGAGACACTGAGAAGAAGCCCCAATGTTCCTTCCAGGCACTTTCAGTGTGGGTGCCTTCTCCACGTGGTTCCTGGTTTCACTGCAGCTCTGAAGAGAATGTTAGCAAAGAGGTAATCGGGACAGTGCAAACAGTACTCAAAGACAGGGAGAGCAAGCTCTCTCTTGGCACTTTGGATGTGGGACATACAGCGAGATGTTTGCTGCTTTTGCGTTTGGCTGTTGGGAGATTTACAGCACAAAGATATCTAGTTGATTTGAAGCAGTTCCGAGAAAGTCTAAGCATAATCCTCACTTTTCCCTCCTGGCACTTTCCGTGTGGGAGATATAGCAGGATGTATATTGGTTTTGAGGACAACTCAATGGACAGTGTAGGGAGAAAAGTTCCTGGCTCCTTGAATGCCGTTTCTGGAGACACTGCGATCAATGTGGGAGATATGTCAAGATGTGTGTTGGTTTTGAGGACGGCTCTCTGGAGCGTCTTAGCAAAGAGGTCACAGGGATAATCAGAGCAATTCTCAGAGACACTGAGAACAAGCTCCACAATTCCTCCTGGCACTTTCCCTGTAGGAGATACCGCAAGACGTTTCTGTAGATTGGGCACAGCGCTCTGCAGGGTGTTAGCAGAGACTTTCCTGGGACAGTGAAACCCGACATCAGAGACACTGAGAAGAAGCCCCAATGTTCCCTCCAGGCACTTTCAGTGTGGGTGCCTTCTCCACGTGGTTCCTGGTTTCACTGCAGCTCTGAAGAGAATGTTAGCAAAGAGGTAATCGGGACAGTGCAAACAGTACTCAAAGACAGGGAGAGCAAGCTCTCTCTTGGCACTTTGGATGTGGGACATACAGCGAGATGTTTGCTGCTTTTACGTTTGGCTGTTGGGAGATTTACGGCACAAAGATATCTAGTTGATTTGAAGCAGTTCCGAGAAAGTCTAAACATAATCCTCACTTTTCCCTCCTGCACTTTCCCTGTAGGAGATACCGCAAGACGTTTCTGTATATTGGGCACAGAGCTCTGCAGGGTGTTAGCAGAGAGTTTCCCGGGACAGTGAAACCCTATATCAGAGACACTGAGAAGAAGCCCCAATGTTCCTTCCAGGCACTTTCAGTGTGGGTGCCTTCTCCACGTGGTTCCTGGTTTCACTGCAGCTCTGAAGAGAATGTTAGCAAAGAGGTAATCGGGACAGTGCAAACAGTACTCAAAGACAGGGAGAGCAAGCTCTCTCTTGGCACTTTGGATGTGGGACATACAGCGAGATGTTTGCTGCTTTTGCGTTTGGCTGTTGGGAGATTTACAGCACAAAGATATCTAGTTGATTTGAAGCAGTTCCGAGAAAGTCTAAACATAAGCCTCACTTTTCCCTCCTGGCACTTTCCCTGTAGGGGATACCGCAAGACGTTTCTGTATATTGGGCACAGCGCTCTGCACGGTGTTATCAGAGAGTTTCCCGGGACAGTGAAACCCTATATCAGAGACACTGAGAAGAAGCCCCAACGTTCCTTCCAGGCACTTTCAGTGTGGGTGCCTTCTCTACGTGGTTCCTGGTTTCACTGCAGCTCTGAAGAGAATGTTAGCAAAGAGGTAATCGGGACAGTGCAAACAGTACTCAAAGACAGGGAGAGCAAGCTCTCTCTTGGCACTTTGGATGTGGGACATACAGCGAGGTGTTTGCTGCTTTTGCGTTTGGCTGTTGGGAGATTTACAGCACAAAGATATCTAGTTGATTTGAAGCAGTTCCGAGAAAGTCTAAGCATAATCCTCACTTTTCCCTCCTGGCACTTTCCGTGTGGGAGATATAGCAGGATGTATATTGGTTTTGAGGACAACTCAATGGACAGTGTAGGGAGAAAAGTTCCTGGCTCCTTGAATGCCGTTTCTGGAGACACTGCGATCAATGTGGGAGATATGTCAAGATGTGTGTTGGTTTTGAGGACGGCTCTCTGGAGTGTCTTAGCAAAGAGGTCCCAGGGATAATCAGAGCAATTCTCAGAGACACTGAGAACAAGCTCCACAATTCCTCCTGGCACTTTCCCTGTAGGAGATACCGCAAGACGTTTCTGTAGATTGGGCACAGCGCTCTGCAGGGTGTTAGCAGAGACTTTCCTGGGACAGTGATACCCTATGTCAGAGACACTGAGAAGAAGCCCCAATGTTCCCTCCAGGCACTTTCAGTGTGGGTGCCTTCTCCACGTGGTTCCTGGTTTCACTGCAGCTCTGAAGAGAATGTTAGCAAAGAGGTAATCGGGACAGTGCAAACAGTACTCAAAGACAGGGAGAGCAAGCTCTACATTACTCTCTTGGCACTTTGGATGTGGGACATACAGCGAGATGTTTGCTGCTTTTGCGTTTGGCTGTTGGGAGATTTACAGCACAAAGATATCTAGTTGATTTGAAGCAGTTCCGAGAAAGTCTAAACATAATCCTCACTTTTCCCTCCTGGCACTTTCCCTGTAGGAGATACCGCAAGACGTTTCTGTAGATTGGGCACAGCGCTCTGCACGGTGTTAGCAGAGAGTTTCCCGGGACAGTGAAACCCTATGTCAGAGACACTGAGAAGAAGCCCCAATGTTCCCTCCAGGCACTTTCAGTGTGGGTGCCTTCTCCACGTGGTTCCTGGTTTCACTGCAGCTCTGAAGAGAATGTTAGCAAAGAGGTAATCGGGACAGTGCAAACAGTACTCAAAGACAGGGAGAGCAAGCTCTCTCTTGGCACTTTGGATGTGGGACATACAGCGAGATGTTTGCTGCTTTTACGTTTGGCTGTTGGGAGATTTACGGCACAAAGATATCTAGTTGATTTGAAGCAGTTCCGAGAAAGTCTAAACATAATCCTCACTTTTCCCTCCTGCACTTTCCCTGTAGGAGATACCGCAAGACGTTTCTGTATATTGGGCACAGAGCTCTGCAGGGTGTTAGCAGAGAGTTTCCCGGGACAGTGAAACCCTATATCAGAGACACTGAGAAGAAGCCCCAATGTTCCTTCCAGGCACTTTCAGTGTGGGTGCCTTCTCCACGTGGTTCCTGGTTTCACTGCAGCTCTGAAGAGAATGTTAGCAAAGAGGTAATCGGGACAGTGCAAACAGTACTCAAAGACAGGGAGAGCAAGCTCTCTCTTGGCACTTGGATGTGGGACATACAGCGAGATGTTTGCTGCTTTTACATTTGGCTGTTGGGAGATTTACAGCACAAAGATATCTAGTTGATTTGAAGCAGTTCCGAGAAAGTCTAAACATAATCCTCACTTTTCCCTCCTGCACTTTCCCTGTAGGAGATACCGCAAGACGTTTCTGTATATTGGGCACAGCGCTCTGCAGGGTGTTAGCAGAGAGTTTCCCGGGACAGTGAAACCCTATGTCAGAGACACTGAGAAGAAGCCCCAACGTTCCTTCCAGGCACTTTCAGTGTGGGTGCCTTCTCCACGTGGTTCCTGGTTTCACTGCAGCTCTGAAGAGAATGTTAGCAAAGAGGTAATCGGGACAGTGCAAACAGTACTCAAAGACAGGGAGAGCAAGCTCTCTCTTGGCACTTTGGATGTGGGACATACAGCGAGATGTTTGCTGCTTTTGCGTTTGGCTGTTGGGAGATTTACAGCACAAAGATATCTAGTTGATTTGAAGCAGTTCCGAGAAAGTCTAAACATAAGCCTCACTTTTCCCTCCTGGCACTTTCCCTGTAGGGGATACCGCAAGACGTTTCTGTAGATTGGGCACAGCGCTCTGCACGGTGTTATCAGAGAGTTTCCCGGGACAGTGAAACCCTATATCAGAGACACTGAGAAGAAGCCCCAACGTTCCTTCCAGGCACTTTCAGTGTGGGTGCCTTCTCCACGTGGTTCCTGGTTTCACTGCAGCTCTGAAGAGAATGTTAGCAAAGAGGTAATCGGGACAGTGCAAACAGTACTCAAAGACAGGGAGAGCAAGCTCTCTCTTGGCACTTTGGATGTGGGACATACAGCGAGGTGTTTGCTGCTTTTGCGTTTGGCTGTTGGGAGATTTACAGCACAAAGATATCTAGTTGATTTGAAGCAGTTCCGAGAAAGTCTAAGCATAATCCTCACTTTTCCCTCCTGGCACTTTCCGTGTGGGAGATATAGCAGGATGTATATTGGTTTTGAGGACAACTCAATGGACAGTGTAGGGAGAAAAGTTCCTGGCTCCTTGAATGCCGTTTCTGGAGACACTGCGATCAATGTGGGAGATATGTCAAGATGTGTGTTGGTTTTGAGGACGGCTCTCTGGAGTGTCTTAGCAAAGAGGTCCCAGGGATAATCAGAGCAATTCTCAGAGACACTGAGAACAAGCTCCACAATTCCTCCTGGCACTTTCCCTGTAGGAGATACCGCAAGACGTTTCTGTAGATTGGGCACAGCGCTCTGCAGGGTGTTAGCAGAGACTTTCCTGGGACAGTGATACCCTATGTCAGAGACACTGAGAAGAAGCCCCAATGTTCCCTCCAGGCACTTTCAGTGTGGGTGCCTTCTCCACGTGGTTCCTGGTTTCACTGCAGCTCTGAAGAGAATGTTAGCAAAGAGGTAATCGGGACAGTGCAAACAGTACTCAAAGACAGGGAGAGCAAGCTCTACATTACTCTCTTGGCACTTTGGATGTGGGACATACAGCGAGATGTTTGCTGCTTTTGCGTTTGGCTGTTGGGAGATTTACAGCACAAAGATATCTAGTTGATTTGAAGCAGTTCCGAGAAAGTCTAAACATAATCCTCACTTTTCCCTCCTGGCACTTTCCCTGTAGGAGATACCGCAAGACGTTTCTGTATATTGGGCACAGCGCTCTGCACGGTGTTAGCAGAGAGTTTCCCGGGACAGTGAAACCCTATGTCAGAGACACTGAGAAGAAGCCCCAATGTTCCTTCCAGGCACTTTCAGTGTGGGTGCCTTCTCCACGTGGTTCCTGGTTTCACTGCAGCTCTGAAGAGAATGTTAGCAAAGAGGTAATCGGGACAGTGCAAACAGTACTCAAAGACAGGGAGAGCAAGCTCTCTCTTGGCACTTTGGATGTGGGACATACAGCGAGATGTTTGCTGCTTTTGCGTTTGGCTGTTGGGAGATTTACAGCACAAAGATATCTAGTTGATTTGAAGCAGTTCCGAGAAAGTCTAAACATAAGCCTCACTTTTCCCTCCTGGCACTTTCCCTGTAGGGGATACCGCAAGACGTTTCTGTATATTGGGCACAGCGCTCTGCACGGTGTTATCAGAGAGTTTCCCGGGACAGTGAAACCCTATATCAGAGACACTGAGAAGAAGCCCCAACGTTCCTTCCAGGCACTTTCAGTGTGGGTGCCTTCTCTACGTGGTTCCTGGTTTCACTGCAGCTCTGAAGAGAATGTTAGCAAAGAGGTAATCGGGACAGTGCAAACAGTACTCAAAGACAGGGAGAGCAAGCTCTCTCTTGGCACTTTGGATGTGGGACATACAGCGAGGTGTTTGCTGCTTTTGCGTTTGGCTGTTGGGAGATTTACAGCACAAAGATATCTAGTTGATTTGAAGCAGTTCCGAGAAAGTCTAAGCATAATCCTCACTTTTCCCTCCTGGCACTTTCCGTGTGGGAGATATAGCAGGATGTATATTGGTTTTGAGGACAACTCAATGGACAGTGTAGGGAGAAAAGTTCCTGGCTCCTTGAATGCCGTTTCTGGAGACACTGCGATCAATGTGGGAGATATGTCAAGATGTGTGTTGGTTTTGAGGACGGCTCTCTGGAGTGTCTTAGCAAAGAGGTCCCAGGGATAATCAGAGCAATTCTCAGAGACACTGAGAACAAGCTCCACAATTCCTCCTGGCACTTTCCCTGTAGGAGATACCGCAAGACGTTTCTGTAGATTGGGCACAGCGCTCTGCAGGGTGTTAGCAGAGACTTTCCTGGGACAGTGATACCCTATGTCAGAGACACTGAGAAGAAGCCCCAATGTTCCCTCCAGGCACTTTCAGTGTGGGTGCCTTCTCCACGTGGTTCCTGGTTTCACTGCAGCTCTGAAGAGAATGTTAGCAAAGAGGTAATCGGGACAGTGCAAACAGTACTCAAAGACAGGGAGAGCAAGCTCTACATTACTCTCTTGGCACTTTGGATGTGGGACATACAGCGAGATGTTTGCTGCTTTTGCGTTTGGCTGTTGGGAGATTTACAGCACAAAGATATCTAGTTGATTTGAAGCAGTTCCGAGAAAGTCTAAACATAATCCTCACTTTTCCCTCCTGGCACTTTCCCTGTAGGAGATACCGCAAGACGTTTCTGTAGATTGGGCACAGCGCTCTGCACGGTGTTAGCAGAGAGTTTCCCGGGACAGTGAAACCCTATGTCAGAGACACTGAGAAGAAGCCCCAATGTTCCCTCCAGGCACTTTCAGTGTGGGTGCCTTCTCCACGTGGTTCCTGGTTTCACTGCAGCTCTGAAGAGAATGTTAGCAAAGAGGTAATCGGGACAGTGCAAACAGTACTCAAAGACAGGGAGAGCAAGCTCTCTCTTGGCACTTTGGATGTGGGACATACAGCGAGATGTTTGCTGCTTTTACGTTTGGCTGTTGGGAGATTTACGGCACAAAGATATCTAGTTGATTTGAAGCAGTTCCGAGAAAGTCTAAACATAATCCTCACTTTTCCCTCCTGCACTTTCCCTGTAGGAGATACCGCAAGACGTTTCTGTATATTGGGCACAGAGCTCTGCAGGGTGTTAGCAGAGAGTTTCCCGGGACAGTGAAACCCTATATCAGAGACACTGAGAAGAAGCCCCAATGTTCCTTCCAGGCACTTTCAGTGTGGGTGCCTTCTCCACGTGGTTCCTGGTTTCACTGCAGCTCTGAAGAGAATGTTAGCAAAGAGGTAATCGGGACAGTGCAAACAGTACTCAAAGACAGGGAGAGCAAGCTCTCTCTTGGCACTTGGATGTGGGACATACAGCGAGATGTTTGCTGCTTTTACATTTGGCTGTTGGGAGATTTACAGCACAAAGATATCTAGTTGATTTGAAGCAGTTCCGAGAAAGTCTAAACATAATCCTCACTTTTCCCTCCTGCACTTTCCCTGTAGGAGATACCGCAAGACGTTTCTGTATATTGGGCACAGCGCTCTGCACGGTGTTAGCAGAGAGTTTCCCGGGACAGTGAAACCCTATGTCAGAGACACTGAGAAGAAGCCCCAACGTTCCTTCCAGGCACTTTCAGTGTGGGTGCCTTCTCCACGTGGTTCCTGGTTTCACTGCAGCTCTGAAGAGAATGTTAGCAAAGAGGTAATCGGGACAGTGCAAACAGTACTCAAAGACAGGGAGAGCAAGCTCTCTCTTGGCACTTTGGATGTGGGACATACAGCGAGATGTTTGCTGCTTTTGCGTTTGGCTGTTGGGAGATTTACAGCACAAAGATATCTAGTTGATTTGAAGCAGTTCCGAGAAAGTCTAAACATAAGCCTCACTTTTCCCTCCTGGCACTTTCCCTGTAGGGGATACCGCAAGACGTTTCTGTAGATTGGGCACAGCGCTCTGCACGGTGTTATCAGAGAGTTTCCCGGGACAGTGAAACCCTATATCAGAGACACTGAGAAGAAGCCCCAACGTTCCTTCCAGGCACTTTCAGTGTGGGTGCCTTCTCCACGTGGTTCCTGGTTTCACTGCAGCTCTGAAGAGAATGTTAGCAAAGAGGTAATCGGGACAGTGCAAACAGTACTCAAAGACAGGGAGAGCAAGCTCTCTCTTGGCACTTTGGATGTGGGACATACAGCGAGGTGTTTGCTGCTTTTGCGTTTGGCTGTTGGGAGATTTACAGCACAAAGATATCTAGTTGATTTGAAGCAGTTCCGAGAAAGTCTAAGCATAATCCTCACTTTTCCCTCC
Source organism: Chroicocephalus ridibundus (assembly GCF_963924245.1). Classification (NCBI taxonomy): domain Eukaryota; kingdom Metazoa; phylum Chordata; class Aves; order Charadriiformes; family Laridae; genus Chroicocephalus; species Chroicocephalus ridibundus. Next base: position 1,993,771 of record NW_026961597.1, read on the forward strand.
TGGCACTTTCCGTGTGGGAGATATAGCAGGATGTATATTGGTTTTGAGGACAACTCAATGGACAGTGTAGGGAGAAAAGTTCCTGGCTCCTTGAATGCCGTTTCTGGAGACACTGCGATCAATGTGGGAGATATGTCAAGATGTGTGTTGGTTTTGAGGACGGCTCTCTGGAGTGTCTTAGCAAAGAGGTCCCAGGGATAATCAGAGCAATTCTCAGAGACACTGAGAACAAGCTCCACAATTCCTCCTGGCACTTTCCCTGTAGGAGATACCGCAAGACGTTTCTGTAGATTGGGCACAGCGCTCTGCAGGGTGTTAGCAGAGACTTTCCTGGGACAGTGATACCCTATGTCAGAGACACTGAGAAGAAGCCCCAATGTTCCCTCCAGGCACTTTCAGTGTGGGTGCCTTCTCCACGTGGTTCCTGGTTTCACTGCAGCTCTGAAGAGAATGTTAGCAAAGAGGTAATCGGGACAGTGCAAACAGTACTCAAAGACAGGGAGAGCAAGCTCTACATTACTCTCTTGGCACTTTGGATGTGGGACATACAGCGAGATGTTTGCTGCTTTTGCGTTTGGCTGTTGGGAGATTTACAGCACAAAGATATCTAGTTGATTTGAAGCAGTTCCGAGAAAGTCTAAACATAATCCTCACTTTTCCCTCCTGGCACTTTCCCTGTAGGAGATACCGCAAGACGTTTCTGTATATTGGGCACAGCGCTCTGCACGGTGTTAGCAGAGAGTTTCCCGGGACAGTGAAACCCTATGTCAGAGACACTGAGAAGAAGCCCCAATGTTCCCTCCAGGCACTTTCAGTGTGGGTGCCTTCTCCACGTGGTTCCTGGTTTCACTGCAGCTCTGAAGAGAATGTTAGCAAAGAGGTAATCGGGACAGTGCAAACAGTACTCAAAGACAGGGAGAGCAAGCTCTCTCTTGGCACTTTGGATGTGGGACATACAGCGAGATGTTTGCTGCTTTTACGTTTGGCTGTTGGGAGATTTACGGCACAAAGATATCTAGTTGATTTGAAGCAGTTCCGAGAAAGTCTAAACATAATCCTCACTTTTCCCTCCTGGCACTTTCCCTGTAGGAGATACCGCAAGACGTTTCTGTATATTGGGCACAGAGCTCTGCAGGGTGTTAGCAGAGAGTTTCCCGGGACAGTGAAACCCTATATCAGAGACACTGAGAAGAAGCCCCAATGTTCCTTCCAGGCACTTTTAGTGTGGGTGCCTTCTCCACGTGGTTCCTGGTTTCACTGCAGCTCTGAAGAGAATGTTAGCAAAGAGGTAATCGGGACAGTGCAAACAGTACTCAAAGACAGGGAGAGCAAGCTCTCTCTTGGCACTTTGGATGTGGGACATACAGCGAGATGTTTGCTGCTTTTACGTTTGGCTGTTGGGAGATTTACAGCACAAAGATATCTAGTTGATTTGAAGCAGTTCCGAGAAAGTCTAAACATAATCCTCACTTTTCCCTCCTGCACTTTCCCTGTAGGAGATACCGCAAGACGTTTCTGTATATTGGGCACAGCGCTCTGCACGGTGTTAGCAGAGAGTTTCCCGGGACAGTGAAACCCTATGTCAGAGACACTGAGAAGAAGCCCCAACGTTCCTTCCAGGCACTTTCAGTGTGGGTGCCTTCTCCACGTGGTTCCTGGTTTCACTGCAGCTCTGAAGAGAATGTTAGCAAAGAGGTAATCGGGACAGTGCAAACAGTACTCAAAGACAGGGAGAGCAAGCTCTCTCTTGGCACTTTGGATGTGGGACATACAGCGAGATGTTTGCTGCTTTTGCGTTTGGCTGTTGGGAGATTTACAGCACAAAGATATCTAGTTGATTTGAAGCAGTTCCGAGAAAGTCTAAACATAAGCCTCACTTTTCCCTCCTGGCACTTTCCCTGTAGGGGATACCGCAAGACGTTTCTGTATATTGGGCACAGCGCTCTGCACGGTGTTATCAGAGAGTTTCCCGGGACAGTGAAACCCTATATCAGAGACACTGAGAAGAAGCCCCAACGTTCCTTCCAGGCACTTTCAGTGTGGGTGCCTTCTCTACGTGGTTCCTGGTTTCACTGCAGCTCTGAAGAGAATGTTAGCAAAGAGGTAATCGGGACAGTGCAAACAGTACTCAAAGACAGGGAGAGCAAGCTCTCTCTTGGCACTTTGGATGTGGGACATACAGCGAGGTGTTTGCTGCTTTTGCGTTTGGCTGTTGGGAGATTTACAGCACAAAGATATCTAGTTGATTTGAAGCAGTTCCGAGAAAGTCTAAGCATAATCCTCACTTTTCCCTCCTGGCACTTTCCATGTGGGAGATATAGCAGGATGTATATTGGTTTTGAGGACAACTCAATGGACAGTGTAGGGAGAAAAGTTCCTGGCTCCTTGAATGCCGTTTCTGGAGACACTGCGATCAATGTGGGAGATATGTCAAGATGTGTGTTGGTTTTGAGGACGGCTCTCTGGAGTGTCTTAGCAAAGAGGTCACAGGGATAATCAGAGCAATTCTCAGAGACACTGAGAACAAGCTCCACAATTCCTCCTGGCACTTTCCCTGTAGGAGATACCGCAAGACGTTTCTGTATATTGGGCACAGCGCTCTGCAGGGTGTTAGCAGAGACTTTCCTGGGACAGTGATACCCTATGTCAGAGACACTGAGAAGAAGCCCCAATGTTCCCTCCAGGCACTTTCAGTGTGGGTGCCTTCTCCACGTGGTTCCTGGTTTCACTGCAGCTCTGAAGAGAATGTTAGCAAAGAGGTAATCGGGACAGTGCAAACAGTACTCAAAGACAGGGAGAGCAAGCTCTACATTACTCTCTTGGCACTTTGGATGTGGGACATACAGCGAGATGTTTGCTGCTTTTGCGTTTGGCTGTTGGGAGATTTACAGCACAAAGATATCTAGTTGATTTGAAGCAGTTCCGAGAAAGTCTAAACATAATCCTCACTTTTCCCTCCTGGCACTTTCCCTGTAGGAGATACCGCAAGACGTTTCTGTATATTGGGCACAGCGCTCTGCACGGTGTTAGCAGAGAGTTTCCCGGGACAGTGAAACCCTATGTCAGAGACACTGAGAAGAAGCCCCAATGTTCCCTCCAGGCACTTTCAGTGTGGGTGCCTTCTCCACGTGGTTCCTGGTTTCACTGCAGCTCTGAAGAGAATGTTAGCAAAGAGGTAATCGGGACAGTGCAAACAGTACTCAAAGACAGGGAGAGCAAGCTCTCTCTTGGCACTTTGGATGTGGGACATACAGCGAGATGTTTGCTGCTTTTACATTTGGCTGTTGGGAGATTTACGGCACAAAGATATCTAGTTGATTTGAAGCAGTTCCGAGAAAGTCTAAACATAATCCTCACTTTTCCCTCCTGGCACTTTCCCTGTAGGAGATACCGCAAGACGTTTCTGTATATTGGGCACAGAGCTCTGCAGGGTGTTATCAGAGAGTTTCCCGGGACAGTGAAACCCTATATCAGAGACACTGAGAAGAAGCCCCAATGTTCCTTCCAGGCACTTTCAGTGTGGGTGCCTTCTCCACGTGGTTCCTGGTTTCACTGCAGCTCTGAAGAGAATGTTAGCAAAGAGGTAATCGGGACAGTGCAAACAGTACTCAAAGACAGGGAGAGCAAGCTCTCTCTTGGCACTTTGGATGTGGGACATACAGCGAGATGTTTGCTGCTTTTACATTTGGCTGTTGGGAGATTTACAGCACAAAGATATCTAGTTGATTTGAAGCAGTTCCGAGAAAGTCTAAGCATAATCCTCACTTTTCCCTCCTGGCACTTTCCGTGTGGGAGATATAGCAGGATGTATATTGGTTTTGAGGACAACTCAATGGACAGTGTAGGGAGAAAAGTTCCTGGCTCCTTGAATGCCGTTTCTGGAGACACTGCGATCAATGTGGGAGATATGTCAAGATGTGTGTTGGTTTTGAGGACTGCTCTCTGGAGTGTCTTAGCAAAGAGGTCCCAGGGATAATCAGAGCAATTCTCAGAGACACTGAGAACAAGCTCCACAATTCCTCCTGGCACTTTCCCTATAGGAGATACCGCAAGACGTTTCTGTATATTGGGCACAGCGCTCTGCAGGGTGTTAGCAGAGACTTTCCTGGGACAGTGATACCCTATGTCAGAGACACTGAGAAGAAGCCCCAATGTTCCCTCCAGGCACTTTCAGTGTGGGTGCCTTCTCCACGTGGTTCCTGGTTTCACTGCAGCTCTGAAGAGAATGTTAGCAAAGAGGTAATCGGGACAGTGCAAACAGTACTCAAAGACAGGGAGAGCAAGCTCTCTCTTGGCACTTTGGATGTGGGACATACAGCGAGATGTTTGCTGCTTTTACGTTTGGCTGTTGGGAGATTTACGGCACAAAGATATCTAGTTGATTTGAAGCAGTTCCGAGAAAGTCTAAACATAATCCTCACTTTTCCCTCCTGGCACTTTCCCTGTAGGAGATACCGCAAGACGTTTCTGTATATTGGGCACAGAGCTCTGCAGGGTGTTAGCAGAGAGTTTCCCGGGACAGTGAAACCCTATATCAGAGACACTGAGAAGAAGCCCCAATGTTCCTTCCAGGCACTTTCAGTGTGGGTGCCTTCTCCACGTGGTTCCTGGTTTCACTGCAGCTCTGAAGAGAATGTTAGCAAAGAGGTAATCGGGACAGTGCAAACAGTACTCAAAGACAGGGAGAGCAAGCTCTCTCTTGGCACTTTGGATGTGGGACATACAGCGAGATGTTTGCTGCTTTTGCGTTTGGCTGTTGGGAGATTTACAGCACAAAGATATCTAGTTGATTTGAAGCAGTTCCGAGAAAGTCTAAGCATAATCCTCACTTTTCCCTCCTGGCACTTTCCGTGTGGGAGATATAGCAGGATGTATATTGGTTTTGAGGACAACTCAATGGACAGTGTAGGGAGAAAAGTTCCTGGCTCCTTGAATGCCGTTTCTGGAGACACTGCGATCAATGTGGGAGATATGTCAAGATGTGTGTTGGTTTTGAGGACGGCTCTCTGGAGTGTCTTAGCAAAGAGGTCACAGGGATAATCAGAGCAATTCTCAGAGACACTGAGAACAAGCTCCACAATTCCTCCTGGCACTTTCCCTGTAGGAGATACCGCAAGACGTTTCTGTAGATTGGGCACAGCGCTCTGCAGGGTGTTAGCAGAGACTTTCCTGGGACAGTGAAACCCGACATCAGAGACACTGAGAAGAAGCCCCAATGTTCCCTCCAGGCACTTTCAGTGTGGGTGCCTTCTCCACGTGGTTCCTGGTTTCACTGCAGCTCTGAAGAGAATGTTAGCAAAGAGGTAATCGGGACAGTGCAAACAGTACTCAAAGACAGGGAGAGCAAGCTCTCTCTTGGCACTTTGGATGTGGGACATACAGCGAGATGTTTGCTGCTTTTACGTTTGGCTGTTGGGAGATTTACGGCACAAAGATATCTAGTTGATTTGAAGCAGTTCCGAGAAAGTCTAAACATAATCCTCACTTTTCCCTCCTGCACTTTCCCTGTAGGAGATACCGCAAGACGTTTCTGTATATTGGGCACAGAGCTCTGCAGGGTGTTAGCAGAGAGTTTCCCGGGACAGTGAAACCCTATATCAGAGACACTGAGAAGAAGCCCCAATGTTCCTTCCAGGCACTTTCAGTGTGGGTGCCTTCTCCACGTGGTTCCTGGTTTCACTGCAGCTCTGAAGAGAATGTTAGCAAAGAGGTAATCGGGACAGTGCAAACAGTACTCAAAGACAGGGAGAGCAAGCTCTCTCTTGGCACTTTGGATGTGGGACATACAGCGAGATGTTTGCTGCTTTTACATTTGGCTGTTGGGAGATTTACAGCACAAAGATATCTAGTTGATTTGAAGCAGTTCCGAGAAAGTCTAAACATAATCCTCACTTTTCCCTCCTGCACTTTCCCTGTAGGAGATACCGCAAGACGTTTCTGTATATTGGGCACAGCGCTCTGCACGGTGTTAGCAGAGAGTTTCCCGGGACAGTGAAACCCTATGTCAGAGACACTGAGAAGAAGCCCCAACGTTCCTTCCAGGCACTTTCAGTGTGGGTGCCTTCTCCACGTGGTTCCTGGTTTCACTGCAGCTCTGAAGAGAATGTTAGCAAAGAGGTAATCGGGACAGTGCAAACAGTACTCAAAGACAGGGAGAGCAAGCTCTCTCTTGGCACTTTGGATGTGGGACATACAGCGAGATGTTTGCTGCTTTTGCGTTTGGCTGTTGGGAGATTTACAGCACAAAGATATCTAGTTGATTTGAAGCAGTTCCGAGAAAGTCTAAACATAAGCCTCACTTTTCCCTCCTGGCACTTTCCCTGTAGGGGATACCGCAAGACGTTTCTGTATATTGGGCACAGCGCTCTGCACGGTGTTATCAGAGAGTTTCCCGGGACAGTGAAACCCTATATCAGAGACACTGAGAAGAAGCCCCAACGTTCCTTCCAGGCACTTTCAGTGTGGGTGCCTTCTCCACGTGGTTCCTGGTTTCACTGCAGCTCTGAAGAGAATGTTAGCAAAGAGGTAATCGGGACAGTGCAAACAGTACTCAAAGACAGGGAGAGCAAGCTCTCTCTTGGCACTTTGGATGTGGGACATACAGCGAGGTGTTTGCTGCTTTTGCGTTTGGCTGTTGGGAGATTTACAGCACAAAGATATCTAGTTGATTTGAAGCAGTTCCGAGAAAGTCTAAGCATAATCCTCACTTTTCCCTCCTGGCACTTTCCGTGTGGGAGATATAGCAGGATGTATATTGGTTTTGAGGACAACTCAATGGACAGTGTAGGGAGAAAAGTTCCTGGCTCCTTGAATGCCGTTTCTGGAGACACTGCGATCAATGTGGGAGATATGTCAAGATGTGTGTTGGTTTTGAGGACGGCTCTCTGGAGTGTCTTAGCAAAGAGGTCCCAGGGATAATCAGAGCAATTCTCAGAGACACTGAGAACAAGCTCCACAATTCCTCCTGGCACTTTCCCTGTAGGAGATACCGCAAGACGTTTCTGTAGATTGGGCACAGCGCTCTGCAGGGTGTTAGCAGAGACTTTCCTGGGACAGTGATACCCTATGTCAGAGACACTGAGAAGAAGCCCCAATGTTCCCTCCAGGCACTTTCAGTGTGGGTGCCTTCTCCACGTGGTTCCTGGTTTCACTGCAGCTCTGAAGAGAATGTTAGCAAAGAGGTAATCGGGACAGTGCAAACAGTACTCAAAGACAGGGAGAGCAAGCTCTACATTACTCTCTTGGCACTTTGGATGTGGGACATACAGCGAGATGTTTGCTGCTTTTGCGTTTGGCTGTTGGGAGATTTACAGCACAAAGATATCTAGTTGATTTGAAGCAGTTCCGAGAAAGTCTAAACATAATCCTCACTTTTCCCTCCTGGCACTTTCCCTGTAGGAGATACCGCAAGACGTTTCTGTATATTGGGCACAGCGCTCTGCACGGTGTTAGCAGAGAGTTTCCCGGGACAGTGAAACCCTATGTCAGAGACACTGAGAAGAAGCCCCAATGTTCCCTCCAGGCACTTTCAGTGTGGGTGCCTTCTCCACGTGGTTCCTGGTTTCACTGCAGCTCTGAAGAGAATGTTAGCAAAGAGGTAATCGGGACAGTGCAAACAGTACTCAAAGACAGGGAGAGCAAGCTCTCTCTTGGCACTTTGGATGTGGGACATACAGCGAGATGTTTGCTGCTTTTACATTTGGCTGTTGGGAGATTTACGGCACAAAGATATCTAGTTGATTTGAAGCAGTTCCGAGAAAGTCTAAACATAATCCTCACTTTTCCCTCCTGGCACTTTCCCTGTAGGAGATACCGCAAGACGTTTCTGTATATTGGGCACAGAGCTCTGCAGGGTGTTAGCAGAGAGTTTCCCGGGACAGTGAAACCCTATATCAGAGACACTGAGAAGAAGCCCCAATGTTCCCTCCAGGCACTTTCAGTGTGGGTGCCTTCTCCACGTGGTTCCTGGTTTCACTGCAGCTCTGAAGAGAATGTTAGCAAAGAGGTAATCGGGACAGTGCAAACAGTACTCAAAGACAGGGAGAGCAAGCTCTCTCTTGGCACTTTGGATGTGGGACATACAGCGAGATGTTTGCTGCTTTTACATTTGGCTGTTGGGAGATTTACAGCACAAAGATATCTAGTTGATTTGAAGCAGTTCCGAGAAAGTCTAAGCATAATCCTCACTTTTCCCTCCTGGCACTTTCCGTGTGGGAGATATAGCAGGATGTATATTGGTTTTGAGGACAACTCAATGGACAGTGTAGGGAGAAAAGTTCCTGGCTCCTTGAATGCCGTTTCTGGAGACACTGCGATCAATGTGGGAGATATGTCAAGATGTGTGTTGGTTTTGAGGACGGCTCTCTGGAGTGTCTTAGCAAAGAGGTCCCAGGGATAATCAGAGCAATTCTCAGAGACACTGAGAACAAGCTCCACAATTCCTCCTGGCACTTTCCCTGTAGGAGGTACCGCAAGACGTTTCTGTATATTGGGCACAGCGCTCTGCAGGGTGTTAGCAGAGACTTTCCTGGGACAGTGATACCCTATGTCAGAGACACTGAGAAGAAGCCCCAATGTTCCCTCCAGGCACTTTCAGTGTGGGTGCCTTCTCCACGTGGTTCCTGGTTTCACTGCAGCTCTGAAGAGAATGTTAGCAAAGAGGTAATCGGGACAGTGCAAACAGTACTCAAAGACAGGGAGAGCAAGCTCTCTCTTGGCACTTTGGATGTGGGACATACAGCGAGATGTTTGCTGCTTTTACGTTTGGCTGTTGGGAGATTTACGGCACAAAGATATCTAGTTGATTTGAAGCAGTTCCGAGAAAGTCTAAACATAATCCTCACTTTTCCCTCCTGGCACTTTCCCTGTAGGAGATACCGCAAGACGTTTCTGTAGATTGGGCACAGCGCTCTGCAGGGTGTTAGCAGAGAGTTTCCCGGGACAGTGAAACCCTATATCAGAGACACTGAGAAGAAGCCCCAATGTTCCTTCCAGGCACTTTCAGTGTGGGTGCCTTCTCCACGTGGTTCCTGGTTTCACTGCAGCTCTGAAGAGAATGTTAGCAAAGAGGTAATCGGGACAGTGCAAACAGTACTCAAAGACAGGGAGAGCAAGCTCTACATTACTCTCTTGGCACTTTGGATGTGGGACATACAGCGAGATGTTTGCTGCTTTTGCGTTTGGCTGTTGGGAGATTTACAGCACAAAGATATCTAGTTGATTTGAAGCAGTTCCGAGAAAGTCTAAACATAATCCTCACTTTTCCCTCCTGGCACTTTCCCTGTAGGAGATACCGCAAGACGTTTCTGTATATTGGGCACAGCGCTCTGCACGGTGTTAGCAGAGAGTTTCCCGGGACAGTGAAACCCTATGTCAGAGACACTGAGAAGAAGCCCCAATGTTCCCTCCAGGCACTTTCAGTGTGGGTGCCTTCTCCACGTGGTTCCTGGTTTCACTGCAGCTCTGAAGAGAATGTTAGCAAAGAGGTAATCGGGACAGTGCAAACAGTACTCAAAGACAGGGAGAGCAAGCTCTCTCTTGGCACTTTGGATGTGGGACATACAGCGAGATGTTTGCTGCTTTTACATTTGGCTGTTGGGAGATTTACGGCACAAAGATATCTAGTTGATTTGAAGCAGTTCCGAGAAAGTCTAAACATAATCCTCACTTTTCCCTCCTGGCACTTTCCCTGTAGGAGATACCGCAAGACGTTTCTGTATATTGGGCACAGAGCTCTGCAGGGTGTTAGCAGAGAGTTTCCCGGGACAGTGAAACCCTATATCAGAGACACTGAGAAGAAGCCCCAATGTTCCTTCCAGGCACTTTCAGTGTGGGTGCCTTCTCCACGTGGTTCCTGGTTTCACTGCAGCTCTGAAGAGAATGTTAGCAAAGAGGTAATCGGGACAGTGCAAACAGTACTCAAAGACAGGGAGAGCAAGCTCTCTCTTGGCACTTTGGATGTGGGACATACAGCGAGATGTTTGCTGCTTTTACATTTGGCTGTTGGGAGATTTACAGCACAAAGATATCTAGTTGATTTGAAGCAGTTCCGAGAAAGTCTAAGCATAATCCTCACTTTTCCCTCCTGGCACTTTCCGTGTGGGAGATATAGCAGGATGTATATTGGTTTTGAGGACAACTCAATGGACAGTGTAGGGAGAAAAGTTCCTGGCTCCTTGAATGCCGTTTCTGGAGACACTGCGATCAATGTGGGAGATATGTCAAGATGTGTGTTGGTTTTGAGGACGGCTCTCTGGAGTGTCTTAGCAAAGAGGTCCCAGGGATAATCAGAGCAATTCTCAGAGACACTGAGAACAAGCTCCACAATTCCTCCTGGCACTTTCCCTGTAGGAGATACCGCAAGACGTTTCTGTAGATTGGGCACAGCGCTCTGCAGGGTGTTAGCAGAGACTTTCCTGGGACAGTGATACCCTATGTCAGAGACACTGAGAAGAAGCCCCAATGTTCCCTCCAGGCACTTTCAGTGTGGGTGCCTTCTCCACGTGGTTCCTGGTTTCACTGCAGCTCTGAAGAGAATGTTAGCAAAGAGGTAATCGGGACAGTGCAAACAGTACTCAAAGACAGGGAGAGCAAGCTCTCTCTTGGCACTTTGGATGTGGGACATACAGCGAGATGTTTGCTGCTTTTACATTTGGCTGTTGGGAGATTTACGGCACAAAGATATCTAGTTGATTTGAAGCAGTTCCGAGAAAGTCTAAACATAATCCTCACTTTTCCCTCCTGGCACTTTCCCTGTAGGAGATACCGCAAGACGTTTCTGTATATTGGGCACAGAGCTCTGCAGGGTGTTAGCAGAGACTTTCCCGGGACAGTGAAACCCTATATCAGAGACACTGAGAAGAAGCCCCAATGTTCCCTCCAGGCACTTTCAGTGTGGGTGCCTTCTCCACGTGGTTCCTGGTTTCACTGCAGCTCTGAAGAGAATGTTAGCAAAGAGGTAATCGGGACAGTGCAAACAGTACTCAAAGACAGGGAGAGCAAGCTCTCTCTTGGCACTTTGGATGTGGGACATACAGCGAGATGTTTGCTGCTTTTACATTTGGCTGTTGGGAGATTTACAGCACAAAGATATCTAGTTGATTTGAAGCAGTTCCGAGAAAGTCTAAGCATAATCCTCACTTTTCCCTCCTGGCACTTTCCGTGTGGGAGATATAGCAGGATGTATATTGGTTTTGAGGACAACTCAATGGACAGTGTAGGGAGAAAAGTTCCTGGCTCCTTGAATGCCGTTTCTGGAGACACTGCGATCAATGTGGGAGATATGTCAAGATGTGTGTTGGTTTTGAGGACGGCTCTCTGGAGTGTCTTAGCAAAGAGGTCCCAGGGATAATCAGAGCAATTCTCAGAGACACTGAGAACAAGCTCCACAATTCCTCCTGGCACTTTCCCTGTAGGAGGTACCGCAAGACGTTTCTGTATATTGGGCACAGCGCTCTGCAGGGTGTTAGCAGAGACTTTCCTGGGACAGTGATACCCTATGTCAGAGACACTGAGAAGAAGCCCCAATGTTCCCTCCAGGCACTTTCAGTGTGGGTGCCTTCTCCACGTGGTTCCTGGTTTCACTGCAGCTCTGAAGAGAATGTTAGCAAAGAGGTAATCGGGACAGTGCAAACAGTACTCAAAGACAGGGAGAGCAAGCTCTCTCTTGGCACTTTGGATGTGGGACATACAGCGAGATGTTTGCTGCTTTTACGTTTGGCTGTTGGGAGATTTACGGCACAAAGATATCTAGTTGATTTGAAGCAGTTCCGAGAAAGTCTAAACATAATCCTCACTTTTCCCTCCTGGCACTTTCCCTGTAGGAGATACCGCAAGACGTTTCTGTAGATTGGGCACAGCGCTCTGCAGGGTGTTAGCAGAGAGTTTCCCGGGACAGTGAAACCCTATATCAGAGACACTGAGAAGAAGCCCCAATGTTCCTTCCAGGCACTTTCAGTGTGGGTGCCTTCTCCACGTGGTTCCTGGTTTCACTGCAGCTCTGAAGAGAATGTTAGCAAAGAGGTAATCGGGACAGTGCAAACAGTACTCAAAGACAGGGAGAGCAAGCTCTACATTACTCTCTTGGCACTTTGGATGTGGGACATACAGCGAGATGTTTGCTGCTTTTGCGTTTGGCTGTTGGGAGATTTACAGCACAAAGATATCTAGTTGATTTGAAGCAGTTCCGAGAAAGTCTAAACATAATCCTCACTTTTCCCTCCTGGCACTTTCCCTGTAGGAGATACCGCAAGACGTTTCTGTATATTGGGCACAGCGCTCTGCACGGTGTTAGCAGAGAGTTTCCCGGGACAGTGAAACCCTATGTCAGAGACACTGAGAAGAAGCCCCAATGTTCCCTCCAGGCACTTTCAGTGTGGGTGCCTTCTCCACGTGGTTCCTGGTTTCACTGCAGCTCTGAAGAGAATGTTAGCAAAGAGGTAATCGGGACAGTGCAAACAGTACTCAAAGACAGGGAGAGCAAGCTCTCTCTTGGCACTTTGGATGTGGGACATACAGCGAGATGTTTGCTGCTTTTACATTTGGCTGTTGGGAGATTTACGGCACAAAGATATCTAGTTGATTTGAAGCAGTTCCGAGAAAGTCTAAACATAATCCTCACTTTTCCCTCCTGGCACTTTCCCTGTAGGAGATACCGCAAGACGTTTCTGTATATTGGGCACAGAGCTCTGCAGGGTGTTAGCAGAGAGTTTCCCGGGACAGTGAAACCCTATATCAGAGACACTGAGAAGAAGCCCCAATGTTCCTTCCAGGCACTTTCAGTGTGGGTGCCTTCTCCACGTGGTTCCTGGTTTCACTGCAGCTCTGAAGAGAATGTTAGCAAAGAGGTAATCGGGACAGTGCAAACAGTACTCAAAGACAGGGAGAGCAAGCTCTCTCTTGGCACTTTGGATGTGGGACATACAGCGAGATGTTTGCTGCTTTTACATTTGGCTGTTGGGAGATTTACAGCACAAAGATATCTAGTTGATTTGAAGCAGTTCCGAGAAAGTCTAAGCATAATCCTCACTTTTCCCTCCTGGCACTTTCCGTGTGGGAGATATAGCAGGATGTATATTGGTTTTGAGGACAACTCAATGGACAGTGTAGGGAGAAAAGTTCCTGGCTCCTTGAATGCCGTTTCTGGAGACACTGCGATCAATGTGGGAGATATGTCAAGATGTGTGTTGGTTTTGAGGACGGCTCTCTGGAGTGTCTTAGCAAAGAGGTCCCAGGGATAATCAGAGCAATTCTCAGAGACACTGAGAACAAGCTCCACAATTCCTCCTGGCACTTTCCCTGTAGGAGATACCGCAAGACGTTTCTGTAGATTGGGCACAGCGCTCTGCAGGGTGTTAGCAGAGACTTTCCTGGGACAGTGATACCCTATGTCAGAGACACTGAGAAGAAGCCCCAATGTTCCCTCCAGGCACTTTCAGTGTGGGTGCCTTCTCCACGTGGTTCCTGGTTTCACTGCAGCTCTGAAGAGAATGTTAGCAAAGAGGTAATCGGGACAGTGCAAACAGTACTCAAAGACAGGGAGAGCAAGCTCTCTCTTGGCACTTTGGATGTGGGACATACAGCGAGATGTTTGCTGCTTTTACATTTGGCTGTTGGGAGATTTACGGCACAAAGATATCTAGTTGATTTGAAGCAGTTCCGAGAAAGTCTAAACATAATCCTCACTTTTCCCTCCTGGCACTTTCCCTGTAGGAGATACCGCAAGACGTTTCTGTATATTGGGCACAGCGCTCTGCAGGGTGTTAGCAGAGAGTTTCCCGGGACAGTGAAACCCTATATCAGAGACACTGAGAAGAAGCCCCAATGTTCCTTCCAGGCACTTTCAGTGTGGGTGCCTTCTCCACGTGGTTCCTGGTTTCACTGCAGCTCTGAAGAGAATGTTAGCAAAGAGGTAATCGGGACAGTGCAAACAGTACTCAAAGACAGGGAGAGCAAGCTCTCTCTTGGCACTTTGGATGTGGGACATACAGCGAGATGTTTGCTGCTTTTACATTTGGCTGTTGGGAGATTTACAGCACAAAGATATCTAGTTGATTTGAAGCAGTTCCGAGAAAGTCTAAACATAATCCTCACTTTTCCCTCCTGCACTTTCCCTGTAGGAGATACCGCAAGACGTTTCTGTATATTGGGCACAGCGCTCTGCACGGTGTTAGCAGAGAGTTTCCCGGGACAGTGAAACCCTATGTCAGAGACACTGAGAAGAAGCCCCAACGTTCCTTCCAGGCACTTTCAGTGTGGGTGCCTTCTCCACGTGGTTCCTGGTTTCACTGCAGCTCTGAAGAGAATGTTAGCAAAGAGGTAATCGGGACAGTGCAAACAGTACTCAAAGACAGGGAGAGCAAGCTCTCTCTTGGCACTTTGGATGTGGGACATACAGCGAGATGTTTGCTGCTTTTGCGTTTGGCTGTTGGGAGATTTACAGCACAAAGATATCTAGTTGATTTGAAGCAGTTCCGAGAAAGTCTAAACATAAGCCTCACTTTTCCCTCCTGGCACTTTCCCTGTAGGGGATACCGCAAGACGTTTCTGTAGATTGGGCACAGCGCTCTGCACGGTGTTAGCAGAGAGTTTCCCGGGACAGTGAAACCCTATATCAGAGACACTGAGAAGAAGCCCCAACGTTCCTTCCAGGCACTTTCAGTGTGGGTGCCTTCTCTACGTGGTTCCTGGTTTCACTGCAGCTCTGAAGAGAATGTTAGCAAAGAGGTAATCGGGACAGTGCAAACAGTACTCAAAGACAGGGAGAGCAAGCTCTCTCTTGGCACTTTGGATGTGGGACATACAGCGAGGTGTTTGCTGCTTTTGCGTTTGGCTGTTGGGAGATTTACAGCACAAAGATATCTAGTTGATTTGAAGCAGTTCCGAGAAAGTCTAAGCATAATCCTCACTTTTCCCTCCTGGCACTTTCCGTGTGGGAGATATAGCAGGATGTATATTGGTTTTGAGGACAACTCAATGGACAGTGTAGGGAGAAAAGTTCCTGGCTCCTTGAATGCCGTTTCTGGAGACACTGCGATCAATGTGGGAGATATGTCAAGATGTGTGTTGGTTTTGAGGACTGCTCTCTGGAGTGTCTTAGCAAAGAGGTCCCAGGGATAATCAGAGCAATTCTCAGAGACACTGAGAACAAGCTCCACAATTCCTCCTGGCACTTTCCCTGTAGGAGATACCGCAAGACGTTTCTGTATATTGGGCACAGCGCTCTGCAGGGTGTTAGCAGAGACTTTCCTGGGACAGTGATACCCTATGTCAGAGACACTGAGAAGAAGCCCCAATGTTCCCTCCAGGCACTTTCAGTGTGGGTGCCTTCTCCACGTGGTTCCTGGTTTCACTGCAGCTCTGAAGAGAATGTTAGCAAAGAGGTAATCGGGACAGTGCAAACAGTACTCAAAGACAGGGAGAGCAAGCTCTCTCTTGGCACTTTGGATGTGGGACATACAGCGAGATGTTTGCTGCTTTTACGTTTGGCTGTTGGGAGATTTACGGCACAAAGATATCTAGTTGATTTGAAGCAGTTCCGAGAAAGTCTAAACATAATCCTCACTTTTCCCTCCTGGCACTTTCCCTGTAGGAGATACCGCAAGACGTTTCTGTATATTGGGCACAGAGCTCTGCAGGGTGTTAGCAGAGAGTTTCCCGGGACAGTGAAACCCTATATCAGAGACACTGAGAAGAAGCCCCAATGTTCCTTCCAGGCACTTTCAGTGTGGGTGCCTTCTCCACGTGGTTCCTGGTTTCACTGCAGCTCTGAAGAGAATGTTAGCAAAGAGGTAATCGGGACAGTGCAAACAGTACTCAAAGACAGGGAGAGCAAGCTCTCTCTTGGCACTTTGGATGTGGGACATACAGCGAGATGTTTGCTGCTTTTACATTTGGCTGTTGGGAGATTTACAGCACAAAGATATCTAGTTGATTTGAAGCAGTTCCGAGAAAGTCTAAACATAATCCTCACTTTTCCCTCCTGCACTTTCCCTGTAGGAGATACCGCAAGACGTTTCTGTATATTGGGCACAGCGCTCTGCACGGTGTTAGCAGAGAGTTTCCCGGGACAGTGAAACCCTATGTCAGAGACACTGAGAAGAAGCCCCAACGTTCCCTCCAGGCACTTTCAGTGTGGGTGCCTTCTCCACGTGGTTCCTGGTTTCACTGCAGCTCTGAAGAGAATGTTAGCAAAGAGGTAATCGGGACAGTGCAAACAGTACTCAAAGACAGGGAGAGCAAGCTCTCTCTTGGCACTTTGGATGTGGGACATACAGCGAGATGTTTGCTGCTTTTGCGTTTGGCTGTTGGGAGATTTACAGCACAAAGATATCTAGTTGATTTGAAGCAGTTCCGAGAAAGTCTAAACATAAGCCTCACTTTTCCCTCCTGGCACTTTCCCTGTAGGGGATACCGCAAGACGTTTCTGTATATTGGGCACAGCGCTCTGCACGGTGTTAGCAGAGAGTTTCCCGGGACAGTGAAACCCTATATCAGAGACACTGAGAAGAAGCCCCAACGTTCCTTCCAGGCACTTTCAGTGTGGGTGCCTTCTCTACGTGGTTCCTGGTTTCACTGCAGCTCTGAAGAGAATGTTAGCAAAGAGGTAATCGGGACAGTGCAAACAGTACTCAAAGACAGGGAGAGCAAGCTCTCTCTTGGCACTTTGGATGTGGGACATACAGCGAGGTGTTTGCTGCTTTTGTGTTTGGCTGTTGGGAGATTTACAGCACAAAGATATCTAGTTGATTTGAAGCAGTTCCGAGAAAGTCTAAACATAATCCTCACTTTTCCCTCCTGGCACTTTCCCTGTAGGAGATACCGCAAGACGTTTCTGTATATTGGGCACAGCGCTCTGCAGGGTGTTAGCAGAGACTTTCCCGGGACAGTGAAACCCTATATCAGAGACACTGAGAAGAAGCCCCAACGTTCCTTCCAGGCACTTTCAGTGTGGGTGCCTTCTCCACGTGGTTCCTGGTTTCACTGCAGCTCTGAAGAGAATGTTAGCAAAGAGGTAATCGGGACAGTGCAAACAGTACTCAAAGACAGGGAGAGCAAGCTCTCTCTTGGCACTTTGGATGTGGGACATACAGCGAGATGTTTGCTGCTTTTACATTTGGCTGTTGGGAGATTTACGGCACAAAGATATCTAGTTGATTTGAAGCAGTTCCGAGAAAGTCTAAACATAATCCTCACTTTTCCCTCCTGGCACTTTCCCTGTAGGAGATACCGCAAGACGTTTCTGTATATTGGGCACAGCGCTCTGTACGGTGTTAGCAGAGAGTTTCTCGGGACAGTGAAACCCTATATCAGAGACACTGAGAAGAAGCCCCAATGTTCCCTCCAGGCACTTTCAGTGTGGGTGCCTTCTCCACGTGGTTCCTGGTTTCACTGCAGCTCTGAAGAGAATGTTAGCAAAGAGGTAATCGGGACAGTGCAAACAGTACTCAAAGACAGGGAGAGCAAGCTCTCTCTTGGCACTTTGGATGTGGGACATACAGCGAGATGTTTGCTGCTTTTACATTTGGCTGTTGGGAGATTTACGGCACAAAGATATCTAGTTGATTTGAAGCAGTTCCGAGAAAGTCTAAACATAATCCTCACTTTTCCCTCCTGGCACTTTCCCTGTAGGAGATACCGCAAGACGTTTCTGTATATTGGGCACAGCGCTCTGTATGGTGTTAGCAGAGAGTTTCCCGGGACAGTGAAACCCTATATCAGAGACACTGAGAAGAAGCCCCAATGTTCCCTCCAGGCACTTTCAGTGTGGGTGCCTTCTCCACGTGGTTCCTGGTTTCACTGCAGCTCTGAAGAGAATGTTAGCAAAGAGGTAATCGGGACAGTGCAAACAGTACTCAAAGACAGGGAGAGCAAGCTCTCTCTTGGCACTTTGGATGTGGGACATACAGCGAGATGTTTGCTGCTTTTGCGTTTGGCTGTTGGGAGATTTACAGCACAAAGATATCTAGTTGATTTGAAGCAGTTCCGAGAAAGTCTAAACATAAGCCTCACTTTTCCCTCCTGGCACTTTCCCTGTAGGAGATACCGCAAGACGTTTCTGTAGATTGGGCACAGCGCTCTGCAGGGTGTTAGCAGAGAGTTTCCTGGGACAGTGAAACCCTATGTCAGAGACACTGAGAGAAGCCCCAATGTTCCCTCCAGGCACTTTCAGTGTGGGTGCCTTCTCCACGTGGTTCCTGGTTTCACTGCAGCTCTGAAGAGAATGTTAGCAAAGAGGTAATCGGGACAGTGCAAACAGTACTCAAAGACAGGGAGAGCAAGCTCTCTCTTGGCACTTTGGATGTGGGACATACAGCGAGATGTTTGCTGCTTTTACATTTGGCTGTTGGGAGATTTACAGCACAAAGATATCTAGTTGATTTGAAGCAGTTCCGAGAAAGTCTAAACATAATCCTCACTTTTCCCTCCTGCACTTTCCCTGTAGGAGATACCGCAAGACGTTTCTGTATATTGGGCACAGCGCTCTGCACGGTGTTAGCAGAGAGTTTCCCGGGACAGTGAAACCCTATGTCAGAGACACTGAGAAGAAGCCCCAATGTTCCCTCCAGGCACTTTCAGTGTGGGTGCCTTCTCCACGTGGTTCCTGGTTTCACTGCAGCTCTGAAGAGAATGTTAGCAAAGAGGTAATCGGGACAGTGCAAACAGTACTCAAAGACAGGGAGAGCAAGCTCTCTCTTGGCACTTTGGATGTGGGACATACAGCGAGATGTTTGCTGCTTTTACATTTGGCTGTTGGGAGATTTACAGCACAAAGATATCTAGTTGATTTGAAGCAGTTCCGAGAAAGTCTAAACATAATCCTCACTTTTCCCTCCTGGCACTTTCCCTGTAGGAGATACCGCAAGACGTTTCTGTATATTGGGCACAGAGCTCTGCAGGGTGTTAGCAGAGAGTTTCCCGGGACAGTGAAACCCTATATCAGAGACACTGAGAAGAAGCCCCAATGTTCCTTCCAGGCACTTTCAGTGTGGGTGCCTTCTCCACGTGGTTCCTGGTTTCACTGCAGCTCTGAAGAGAATGTTAGCAAAGAGGTAATCGGGACAGTGCAAACAGTACTCAAAGACAGGGAGAGCAAGCTCTCTCTTGGCACTTTGGATGTGGGACATACAGCGAGATGTTTGCTGCTTTTACATTTGGCTGTTGGGAGATTTACAGCACAAAGATATCTAGTTGATTTGAAGCAGTTCCGAGAAAGTCTAAACATAAGCCTCACTTTTCCCTCCTGCACTTTCCCTGTAGGGGATACCGCAAGACGTTTCTGTATATTGGGCACAGCGCTCTGCAGGGTGTTAGCAGAGAGTTTCCCGGGACAGTGAAACCCTATATCAGAGACACTGAGAAGAAGCCCCAACGTTCCTTCCAGGCACTTTCAGTGTGGGTGCCTTCTCCACGTGGTTCCTGGTTTCACTGCAGCTCTGAAGAGAATGTTAGCAAAGAGGTAATCGGGACAGTGCAAACAGTACTCAAAGACAGGGAGAGCAAGCTCTCTCTTGGCACTTTGGATGTGGGACATACAGCGAGATGTTTGCTGCTTTTGCGTTTGGCTGTTGGGAGATTTACAGCACAAAGATATCTAGTTGATTTGAAGCAGTTCCGAGAAAGTCTAAACATAAGCCTCACTTTTCCCTCCTGGCACTTTCCCTGTAGGAGATACCGCAAGACGTTTCTGTAGATTGGGCACAGCGCTCTGCAGGGTGTTAGCAGAGAGTTTCCCGGGACAGTGAAACCCTATGTCAGAGACACTGAGAGAAGCCCCAATGTTCCTTCCAGGCACTTTCAGTGTGGGTGCCTTCTCCACGTGGTTCCTGGTTTCACTGCAGCTCTGAAGAGAATGTTAGCAAAGAGGTAATCGGGACAGTGCAAACAGTACTCAAAGACAGGGAGAGCAAGCTCTCTCTTGGCACTTTGGATGTGGGACATACAGCGAGATGTTTGCTGCTTTTACATTTGGCTGTTGGGAGATTTACGGCACAAAGATATCTAGTTGATTTGAAGCAGTTCCGAGAAAGTCTAAACATAATCCTCACTTTTCCCTCCTGGCACTTTCCCTGTAGGAGATACCGCAAGACGTTTCTGTATATTGGGCACAGAGCTCTGCAGGGTGTTAGCAGAGAGTTTCCCGGGACAGTGAAACCCTATATCAGAGACACTGAGACGAAGCCCCAATGTTCCTTCCAGGCACTTTCAGTGTGGGTGCCTTCTCCACGTGGTTCCTGGTTTCACTGCAGCTCTGAAGAGAATGTTAGCAAAGAGGTAATCGGGACAGTGCAAACAGTACTCAAAGACAGGGAGAGCAAGCTCTCTCTTGGCACTTTGGATGTGGGACATACAGCGAGATGTTTGCTGCTTTTACATTTGGCTGTTGGGAGATTTACAGCACAAAGATATCTAGTTGATTTGAAGCAGTTCCGAGAAAGTCTAAACATAAGCCTCACTTTTCCCTCCTGCACTTTCCCTGTAGGGGATACCGCAAGACGTTTCTGTATACTGGGCACAGCGCTCTGCAGGGTGTTAGCAGAGAGTTTCCCGGGACAGTGAAACCCTATATCAGAGACACTGAGAAGAAGCCCCAACGTTCCTTCCAGGCACTTTCAGTGTGGGTGCCTTCTCCACGTGGTTCCTGGTTTCACTGCAGCTCTGAAGAGAATGTTAGCAAAGAGGTAATCGGGACAGTGCAAACAGTACTCAAAGACAGGGAGAGCAAGCTCTCTCTTGGCACTTTGGATGTGGGACATACAGCGAGATGTTTGCTGCTTTTACATTTGGCTGTTGGGAGATTTACAGCACAAAGATATCTAGTTGATTTGAAGCAGTTCCGAGAAAGTCTAAACATAATCCTCACTTTTCCCTCCTGGCACTTTCCCTGTAGGAGATACCGCAAGACGTTTCTGTATATTGGGCACAGCGCTCTGTATGGTGTTAGCAGAGAGTTTCCCGGGACAGTGAAACCCTATATCAGAGACACTGAGAAGAAGCCCCAACGTTCCTTCCAGGCACTTTCAGTGTGGGTGCCTTCTCTACGTGGTTCCTGGTTTCACTGCAGCTCTGAAGAGAATGTTAGCAAAGAGGTAATCGGGACAGTGCAAACAGTACTCAAAGACAGGGAGAGCAAGCTCTCTCTTGGCACTTTGGATGTGGGACATACAGCGAGGTGTTTGCTGCTTTTGCGTTTGGCTGTTGGGAGATTTACAGCACAAAGATATCTAGTTGATTTGAAGCAGTTCCGAGAAAGTCTAAACATAATCCTCACTTTTCCCTCCTGGCACTTTCCCTGTAGGAGATACCGCAAGACGTTTCTGTATATTGGGCACAGCGCTCTGCAGGGTGTTAGCAGAGACTTTCCCGGGACAGTGAAACCCTATATCAGAGACACTGAGAAGAAGCCCCAACGTTCCTTCCAGGCACTTTCAGTGTGGGTGCCTTCTCCACGTGGTTCCTGGTTTCACTGCAGCTCTGAAGAGAATGTTAGCAAAGAGGTAATCGGGACAGTGCAAACAGTACTCAAAGACAGGGAGAGCAAGCTCTCCCTTGGCACTTTGGATGTGGGACATACAGCGAGATGTTTGCTGCTTTTGCGTTTGGCTGTTGGGAGATTTACGGCACAAAGATATCTAGTTGATTTGAAGCAGTTCCGAGAAAGTCTAAACATAATCCTCACTTTTCCCTCCTGGCACTTTCCCTGTAGGAGATACCGCAAGACGTTTCTGTATATTGGGCACAGCGCTCTGTACGGTGTTAGCAGAGAGTTTCTCGGGACAGTGAAACCCTATATCAGAGACACTGAGAAGAAGCCCCAATGTTCCCTCCAGGCACTTTCAGTGTGGGTGCCTTCTCCACGTGGTTCCTGGTTTCACTGCAGCTCTGAAGAGAATGTTAGCAAAGAGGTAATCGGGACAGTGCAAACAGTACTCAAAGACAGGGAGAGCAAGCTCTCTCTTGGCACTTTGGATGTGGGACATACAGCGAGATGTTTGCTGCTTTTACATTTGGCTGTTGGGAGATTTACAGCACAAAGATATCTAGTTGATTTGAAGCAGTTCCGAGAAAGTCTAAACATAATCCTCACTTTTCCCTCCTGGCACTTTCCCTGTAGGAGATACCGCAAGACGTTTCTGTATATTGGGCACAGCGCTCTGTATGGTGTTAGCAGAGAGTTTCCCGGGACAGTGAAACCCTATATCAGAGACACTGAGAAGAAGCCCCAACGTTCCTTCCAGGCACTTTCAGTGTGGGTGCCTTCTCCACGTGGTTCCTGGTTTCACTGCAGCTCTGAAGAGAATGTTAGCAAAGAGGTAATCGGGACAGTGCAAACAGTACTCAAAGACAGGGAGAGCAAGCTCTCTCTTGGCACTTTGGATGTGGGACATACAGCGAGATGTTTGCTGCTTTTGCGTTTGGCTGTTGGGAGATTTACAGCACAAAGATATCTAGTTGATTTGAAGCAGTTCCGAGAAAGTCTAAACATAAGCCTCACTTTTCCCTCCTGGCACTTTCCCTGTAGGAGATACCGCAAGACGTTTCTGTAGATTGGGCACAGCGCTCTGCAGGGTGTTAGCAGAGAGTTTCCTGGGACAGTGAAACCCTATGTCAGAGACACTGAGAGAAGCCCCAATGTTCCCTCCAGGCACTTTCAGTGTGGGTGCCTTCTCCACGTGGTTCCTGGTTTCACTGCAGCTCTGAAGAGAATGTTAGCAAAGAGGTAATCGGGACAGTGCAAACAGTACTCAAAGACAGGGAGAGCAAGCTCTCTCTTGGCACTTTGGATGTGGGACATACAGCGAGATGTTTGCTGCTTTTACATTTGGCTGTTGGGAGATTTACAGCACAAAGATATCTAGTTGATTTGAAGCAGTTCCGAGAAAGTCTAAACATAATCCTCACTTTTCCCTCCTGGCACTTTCCCTGTAGGAGATACCGCAAGACGTTTCTGTATATTGGGCACAGCGCTCTGTATGGTGTTAGCAGAGAGTTTCCCGGGACAGTGAAACCCTATATCAGAGACACTGAGAAGAAGCCCCAACGTTCCTTCCAGGCACTTTCAGTGTGGGTGCCTTCTCCACGTGGTTCCTGGTTTCACTGCAGCTCTGAAGAGAATGTTAGCAAAGAGGTAATCGGGACAGTGCAAACAGTACTCAAAGACAGGGAGAGCAAGCTCTCTCTTGGCACTTTGGATGTGGGACATACAGCGAGATGTTTGCTGCTTTTGCGTTTGGCTGTTGGGAGATTTACAGCACAAAGATATCTAGTTGATTTGAAGCAGTTCCGAGAAAGTCTAAACATAATCCTCACTTTTCCCTCCTGGCACTTTCCCTGTAGGAGATACCGCAAGACGTTTCTGTATATTGGGCACAGAGCTCTGCAGGGTGTTAGCAGAGAGTTTCCCGGGACAGTGAAACCCTATATCAGAGACACTGAGAAGAAGCCCCAATGTTCCTTCCAGGCACTTTCAGTGTGGGTGCCTTCTCCACGTGGTTCCTGGTTTCACTGCAGCTCTGAAGAGAATGTTAGCAAAGAGGTAATCGGGACAGTGCAAACAGTACTCAAAGACAGGGAGAGCAAGCTCTCTCTTGGCACTTTGGATGTGGGACATACAGCGAGATGTTTGCTGCTTTTACATTTGGCTGTTGGGAGATTTACAGCACAAAGATATCTAGTTGATTTGAAGCAGTTCCGAGAAAGTCTAAACATAAGCCTCACTTTTCCCTCCTGCACTTTCCCTGTAGGGGATACCGCAAGACGTTTCTGTATATTGGGCACAGCGCTCTGCAGGGTGTTAGCAGAGAGTTTCCCGGGACAGTGAAACCCTATATCAGAGACACTGAGAAGAAGCCCCAACGTTCCTTCCAGGCACTTTCAGTGTGGGTGCCTTCTCCACGTGGTTCCTGGTTTCACTGCAGCTCTGAAGAGAATGTTAGCAAAGAGGTAATCGGGACAGTGCAAACAGTACTCAAAGACAGGGAGAGCAAGCTCTCTCTTGGCACTTTGGATGTGGGACATACAGCGAGATGTTTGCTGCTTTTGCGTTTGGCTGTTGGGAGATTTACGGCACAAAGATATCTAGTTGATTTGAAGCAGTTCCGAGAAAGTCTAAACATAATCCTCACTTTTCCCTCCTGGCACTTTCCCTGTAGGAGATACCGCAAGACGTTTCTGTATATTGGGCACAGCGCTCTGTATGGTGTTAGCAGAGAGTTTCCCGGGACAGTGAAACCCTATATCAGAGACACTGAGAAGAAGCCCCAATGTTCCCTCCAGGCACTTTCAGTGTGGGTGCCTTCTCCACGTGGTTCCTGGTTTCACTGCAGCTCTGAAGAGAATGTTAGCAAAGAGGTAATCGGGACAGTGCAAACAGTACTCAAAGACAGGGAGAGCAAGCTCTCTCTTGGCACTTTGGATGTGGGACATACAGCGAGATGTTTGCTGCTTTTGCGTTTGGCTGTTGGGAGATTTACAGCACAAAGATATCTAGTTGATTTGAAGCAGTTCCGAGAAAGTCTAAACATAAGCCTCACTTTTCCCTCCTGGCACTTTCCCTGTAGGAGATACCGCAAGACGTTTCTGTAGATTGGGCACAGCGCTCTGCAGGGTGTTAGCAGAGAGTTTCCTGGGACAGTGAAACCCTATATCAGAGACACTGAGAAGAAGCCCCAACGTTCCTTCCAGGCACTTTCAGTGTGGGTGCCTTCTCTACGTGGTTCCTGGTTTCACTGCAGCTCTGAAGAGAATGTTAGCAAAGAGGTAATCGGGACAGTGCAAACAGTACTCAAAGACAGGGAGAGCAAGCTCTCTCTTGGCACTTTGGATGTGGGACATACAGCGAGGTGTTTGCTGCTTTTGCGTTTGGCTGTTGGGAGATTTACAGCACAAAGATATCTAGTTGATTTGAAGCAGTTCCGAGAAAGTCTAAACATAATCCTCACTTTTCCCTCCTGGCACTTTCCCTGTAGGAGATACCGCAAGACGTTTCTGTATATTGGGCACAGCGCTCTGCAGGGTGTTAGCAGAGACTTTCCCGGGACAGTGAAACCCTATATCAGAGACACTGAGAAGAAGCCCCAACGTTCCTTCCAGGCACTTTCAGTGTGGGTGCCTTCTCCACGTGGTTCCTGGTTTCACTGCAGCTCTGAAGAGAATGTTAGCAAAGAGGTAATCGGGACAGTGCAAACAGTACTCAAAGACAGGGAGAGCAAGCTCTCCCTTGGCACTTTGGATGTGGGACATACAGCGAGATGTTTGCTGCTTTTGCGTTTGGCTGTTGGGAGATTTACAGCACAAAGATATCTAGTTGATTTGAAGCAGTTCCGAGAAAGTCTAAACATAAGCCTCACTTTTCCCTCCTGGCACTTTCCCTGTAGGAGATACCGCAAGACGTTTCTGTAGATTGGGCACAGCGCTCTGCAGGGTGTTAGCAGAGAGTTTCCTGGGACAGTGAAACCCTATGTCAGAGACACTGAGAGAAGCCCCAATGTTCCCTCCAGGCACTTTCAGTGTGGGTGCCTTCTCCACGTGGTTCCTGGTTTCACTGCAGCTCTGAAGAGAATGTTAGCAAAGAGGTAATCGGGACAGTGCAAACAGTACTCAAAGACAGGGAGAGCAAGCTCTCTCTTGGCACTTTGGATGTGGGACATACAGCGAGATGTTTGCTGCTTTTACATTTGGCTGTTGGGAGATTTACAGCACAAAGATATCTAGTTGATTTGAAGCAGTTCCGAGAAAGTCTAAACATAATCCTCACTTTTCCCTCCTGGCACTTTCCCTGTAGGAGATACCGCAAGACGTTTCTGTATATTGGGCACAGCACTCTGTATGGTGTTAGCAGAGAGTTTCCCGGGACAGTGAAACCCTATATCAGAGACACTGAGAAGAAGCCCCAACGTTCCTTCCAGGCACTTTCAGTGTGGGTGCCTTCTCCACGTGGTTCCTGGTTTCACTGCAGCTCTGAAGAGAATGTTAGCAAAGAGGTAATCGGGACAGTGCAAACAGTACTCAAAGACAGGGAGAGCAAGCTCTCTCTTGGCACTTTGGATGTGGGACATACAGCGAGATGTTTGCTGCTTTTGCGTTTGGCTGTTGGGAGATTTACAGCACAAAGATATCTAGTTGATTTGAAGCAGTTCCGAGAAAGTCTAAACATAAGCCTCACTTTTCCCTCCTGGCACTTTCCCTGTAGGAGATACCGCAAGACGTTTCTGTATATTGGGCACAGAGCTCTGCAGGGTGTTAGCAGAGAGTTTCCCGGGACAGTGAAACCCTATATCAGAGACACTGAGAAGAAGCCCCAATGTTCCTTCCAGGCACTTTCAGTGTGGGTGCCTTCTCCACGTGGTTCCTGGTTTCACTGCAGCTCTGAAGAGAATGTTAGCAAAGAGGTAATCGGGACAGTGCAAACAGTACTCAAAGACAGGGAGAGCAAGCTCTCTCTTGGCACTTTGGATGTGGGACATACAGCGAGATGTTTGCTGCTTTTACATTTGGCTGTTGGGAGATTTACAGCACAAAGATATCTAGTTGATTTGAAGCAGTTCCGAGAAAGTCTAAACATAAGCCTCACTTTTCCCTCCTGCACTTTCCCTGTAGGAGATACCGCAAGACGTTTCTGTATATTGGGCACAGCGCTCTGCAGGGTGTTAGCAGAGAGTTTCCCGGGACAGTGAAACCCTATATCAGAGACACTGAGAAGAAGCCCCAACGTTCCTTCCAGGCACTTTCAGTGTGGGTGCCTTCTCCACGTGGTTCCTGGTTTCACTGCAGCTCTGAAGAGAATGTTAGCAAAGAGGTAATCGGGACAGTGCAAACAGTACTCAAAGACAGGGAGAGCAAGCTCTCTCTTGGCACTTTGGATGTGGGACATACAGCGAGATGTTTGCTGCTTTTACATTTGGCTGTTGGGAGATTTACAGCACAAAGATATCTAGTTGATTTGAAGCAGTTCCGAGAAAGTCTAAACATAATCCTCACTTTTCCCTCCTGGCACTTTCCCTGTAGGAGATACCGCAAGACGTTTCTGTATATTGGGCACAGCGCTCTGTATGGTGTTAGCAGAGAGTTTCCCGGGACAGTGAAACCCTATATCAGAGACACTGAGAAGAAGCCCCAACGTTCCTTCCAGGCACTTTCAGTGTGGGTGCCTTCTCTACGTGGTTCCTGGTTTCACTGCAGCTCTGAAGAGAATGTTAGCAAAGAGGTAATCGGGACAGTGCAAACAGTACTCAAAGACAGGGAGAGCAAGCTCTCTCTTGGCACTTTGGATGTGGGACATACAGCGAGGTGTTTGCTGCTTTTGCGTTTGGCTGTTGGGAGATTTACGGCACAAAGATATCTAGTTGATTTGAAGCAGTTCCGAGAAAGTCTAAACATAATCCTCACTTTTCCCTCCTGGCACTTTCCCTGTAGGAGATACCGCAAGACGTTTCTGTATATTGGGCACAGCGCTCTGTACGGTGTTAGCAGAGAGTTTCTCGGGACAGTGAAACCCTATATCAGAGACACTGAGAAGAAGCCCCAACGTTCCTTCCAGGCACTTTCAGTGTGGGTGCCTTCTCCACGTGGTTCCTGGTTTCACTGCAGCTCTGAAGAGAATGTTAGCAAAGAGGTAATCGGGACAGTGCAAACAGTACTCAAAGACAGGGAGAGCAAGCTCTCTCTTGGCACTTTGGATGTGGGACATACAGCGAGATGTTTGCTGCTTTTACATTTGGCTGTTGGGAGATTTACAGCACAAAGATATCTAGTTGATTTGAAGCAGTTCCGAGAAAGTCTAAACATAATCCTCACTTTTCCCTCCTGGCACTTTCCCTGTAGGAGATACCGCAAGACGTTTCTGTATATTGGGCACAGCGCTCTGTATGGTGTTAGCAGAGAGTTTCCCGGGACAGTGAAACCCTATATCAGAGACACTGAGAAGAAGCCCCAACGTTCCTTCCAGGCACTTTCAGTGTGGGTGCCTTCTCCACGTGGTTCCTGGTTTCACTGCAGCTCTGAAGAGAATGTTAGCAAAGAGGTAATCGGGACAGTGCAAACAGTACTCAAAGACAGGGAGAGCAAGCTCTCTCTTGGCACTTTGGATGTGGGACATACAGCGAGATGTTTGCTGCTTTTGCGTTTGGCTGTTGGGAGATTTACAGCACAAAGATATCTAGTTGATTTGAAGCAGTTCCGAGAAAGTCTAAACATAAGCCTCACTTTTCCCTCCTGGCACTTTCCCTGTAGGAGATACCGCAAGACGTTTCTGTATATTGGGCACAGCGCTCTGCACGGTGTTAGCAGAGAGTTTCCCGGGACAGTGAAACCCTATGTCAGAGACACTGAGAAGAAGCCCCAATGTTCCCTCCAGGCACTTTCAGTGTGGGTGCCTTCTCCACGTGGTTCCTGGTTTCACTGCAGCTCTGAAGAGAATGTTAGCAAAGAGGTAATCGGGACAGTGCAAACAGTACTCAAAGACAGGGAGAGCAAGCTCTCTCTTGGCACTTTGGATGTGGGACATACAGCGAGATGTTTGCTGCTTTTACATTTGGCTGTTGGGAGATTTACGGCACAAAGATATCTAGTTGATTTGAAGCAGTTCCGAGAAAGTCTAAACATAATCCTCACTTTTCCCTCCTGGCACTTTCCCTGTAGGAGATACCGCAAGACGTTTCTGTATATTGGGCACAGAGCTCTGCAGGGTGTTAGCAGAGAGTTTCCCGGGACAGTGAAACCCTATATCAGAGACACTGAGAAGAAGCCCCAATGTTCCTTCCAGGCACTTTCAGTGTGGGTGCCTTCTCCACGTGGTTCCTGGTTTCACTGCAGCTCTGAAGAGAATGTTAGCAAAGAGGTAATCGGGACAGTGCAAACAGTACTCAAAGACAGGGAGAGCAAGCTCTCTCTTGGCACTTTGGATGTGGGACATACAGCGAGATGTTTGCTGCTTTTACATTTGGCTGTTGGGAGATTTACAGCACAAAGATATCTAGTTGATTTGAAGCAGTTCCGAGAAAGTCTAAACATAATCCTCACTTTTCCCTCCTGCACTTTCCCTGTAGGAGATACCGCAAGACGTTTCTGTATATTGGGCACAGCGCTCTGCACGGTGTTAGCAGAGAGTTTCCCGGGACAGTGAAACCCTATGTCAGAGACACTGAGAAGAAGCCCCAATGTTCCCTCCAGGCACTTTCAGTGTGGGTGCCTTCTCCACGTGGTTCCTGGTTTCACTGCAGCTCTGAAGAGAATGTTAGCAAAGAGGTAATCGGGACAGTGCAAACAGTACTCAAAGACAGGGAGAGCAAGCTCTCTCTTGGCACTTTGGATGTGGGACATACAGCGAGATGTTTGCTGCTTTTGCGTTTGGCTGTTGGGAGATTTACAGCACAAAGATATCTAGTTGATTTGAAGCAGTTCCGAGAAAGTCTAAACATAAGCCTCACTTTTCCCTCCTGGCACTTTCCCTGTAGGGGATACCGCAAGACGTTTCTGTATATTGGGCATAGCGCTCTGCAGGGTGTTAGCAGAGAGTTTCCCGGGACAGTGAAACCCTATATCAGAGACACTGAGAAGAAGCCCCAACGTTCCTTCCAGGCACTTTCAGTGTGGGTGCCTTCTCCATTTGGTTCCTGGTTTCACTGCAGCTCTGAAGAGAATGTTAGCAAAGAGGTAATCGGGACAGTGCAAACAGTACTCAAAGACAGGGAGAGCAAGATCTCTCTTGGCACTTTGGATGTGGGACATACAGCGAGGTGTTTGCTGCTTTTTCGTTTGGCTGTTGGGAGATTTACAGCACAAAGATATCTAGTTGATTTGAAGCAGTTCCGAGAAAGTCTAAACTTAATCCTCACTTTTCCCTCCTGGCACTTTCCCTGTAGGAGATACCGCAAGACGTTTCTGTAGATTGGGCACAGCGCTCTGCAGGGTGTTAGCAGAGACTTTCCCGGGACAGTAAAACCCGACATCAGAGACACTGAGAAGAAGCCCCAATGTTCCCTACAGGCACTTTCAGTGTGGGTGCCTTCTCCACGTGGTTCCTGGTTTCACTGCAGCTCTGAAGAGAATGTTAGCAAAGAGGTAATCGGGACAGTGCAAACAGTACTCAAAGACAGGGAGAGCAAGCTCTCTCTTGGCACTTTGGATGTGGGACATACAGCGAGATGTTTGCTGCTTTTACATTTGGCTGTTGGGAGATTTACAGCACAAAGATATCTAGTTGATTTGAAGCAGTTCCGAGAAAGTCTAAACATAATCCTCACTTTTCCCTCCTGGCACTTTCCCTGTAGGAGATACCGCAAGACGTTTCTGTATATTGGGCACAGCGCTCTGCAGGGTGTTAGCAGAGACTTTCCCGGGACAGTGAAACCCTATGTCAGAGACACTGAGAAGAAGCCCCAATGTTCCCTCCAGGCACTTTCAGTGTGGGTGCCTTCTCCACGTGGTTCCTGGTTTCACTGCAGCTCTGAAGAGAATGTTAGCAAAGAGGTAATCGGGACAGTGCAAACAGTACTCAAAGACAGGGAGAGCAAGCTCTCTCTTGGCACTTTGGATGTGGGACATACAGCGAGATGTTTGCTGCTTTTACATTTGGCTGTTGGGAGATTTACAGCACAAAGATATCTAGTTGATTTGAAGCAGTTCCGAGAAAGTCTAAACTTAATCCTCACTTTTCCCTCCTGGCACTTTCCCTGTAGGAGATACCGCAAGACGTTTCTGTATATTGGGCACAGCGCTCTGTACGGTGTTAGCAGAGACTTTCCCGGGACAGTGAAACCCTATGTCAGAGACACTGAGAAGAAGCCCCAATGTTCCCTCCAGGCACTTTCAGTGTGGGTGCCTTCTCCACGTGGTTCCTGGTTTCACTGCAGCTCTGAAGAGAATGTTAGCAAAGAGGTAATCGGGACAGTGCAAACAGTACTCAAAGACAGGGAGAGCAAGCTCTCTCTTGGCACTTTGGATGTGGGACATACAGCGAGATGTTTGCTGCTTTTACATTTGGCTGTTGGGAGATTTACAGCACAAAGATATCTAGTTGATTTGAAGCAGTTCCGAGAAAGTCTAAACATAATCCTCACTTTTCCCTCCTGGCACTTTCCCTGTAGGAGATACCGCAAGACGTTTCTGTATATTGGGCACAGCGCTCTGTATGGTGTTAGCAGAGAGTTTCCCGGGACAGTGAAACCCTATATCAGAGACACTGAGAAGAAGCCCCAACGTTCCTTCCAGGCACTTTCAGTGTGGGTGCCTTCTCTACGTGGTTCCTGGTTTCACTGCAGCTCTGAAGAGAATGTTAGCAAAGAGGTAATCGGGACAGTGCAAACAGTACTCAAAGACAGGGAGAGCAAGCTCTCTCTTGGCACTTTGGATGTGGGACATACAGCGAGGTGTTTGCTGCTTTTGCGTTTGGCTGTTGGGAGATTTACAGCACAAAGATATCTAGTTGATTTGAAGCAGTTCCGAGAAAGTCTAAACATAATCCTCACTTTTCCCTCCTGGCACTTTCCCTGTAGGAGATACCGCAAGACGTTTCTGTATATTGGGCACAGCGCTCTGTATGGTGTTAGCAGAGAGTTTCCCGGGACAGTGAAACCCTATATCAGAGACACTGAGAAGAAGCCCCAACGTTCCTTCCAGGCACTTTCAGTGTGGGTGCCTTCTCCACGTGGTTCCTGGTTTCACTGCAGCTCTGAAGAGAATGTTAGCAAAGAGGTAATCGGGACAGTGCAAACAGTACTCAAAGACAGGGAGAGCAAGCTCTCTCTTGGCACTTTGGATGTGGGACATACAGCGAGATGTTTGCTGCTTTTGCGTTTGGCTGTTGGGAGATTTACAGCACAAAGATATCTAGTTGATTTGAAGCAGTTCCGAGAAAGTCTAAACATAAGCCTCACTTTTCCCTCCTGGCACTTTCCCTGTAGGGGATACCGCAAGACGTTTCTGTATATTGGGCATAGCGCTCTGCAGGGTGTTAGCAGAGAGTTTCCCGGGACAGTGAAACCCTATATCAGAGACACTGAGAAGAAGCCCCAACGTTCCTTCCAGGCACTTTCAGTGTGGGTGCCTTCTCCATTTGGTTCCTGGTTTCACTGCAGCTCTGAAGAGAATGTTAGCAAAGAGGTAATCGGGACAGTGCAAACAGTACTCAAAGACAGGGAGAGCAAGATCTCTCTTGGCACTTTGGATGTGGGACATACAGCGAGGTGTTTGCTGCTTTTTCGTTTGGCTGTTGGGAGATTTACAGCACAAAGATATCTAGTTGATTTGAAGCAGTTCCGAGAAAGTCTAAACTTAATCCTCACTTTTCCCTCCTGGCACTTTCCCTGTAGGAGATACCGCAAGACGTTTCTGTAGATTGGGCACAGCGCTCTGCAGGGTGTTAGCAGAGACTTTCCCGGGACAGTAAAACCCGACATCAGAGACACTGAGAAGAAGCCCCAATGTTCCCTACAGGCACTTTCAGTGTGGGTGCCTTCTCCACGTGGTTCCTGGTTTCACTGCAGCTCTGAAGAGAATGTTAGCAAAGAGGTAATCGGGACAGTGCAAACAGTACTCAAAGACAGGGAGAGCAAGCTCTCTCTTGGCACTTTGGATGTGGGACATACAGCGAGATGTTTGCTGCTTTTACATTTGGCTGTTGGGAGATTTACAGCACAAAGATATCTAGTTGATTTGAAGCAGTTCCGAGAAAGTCTAAACATAATCCTCACTTTTCCCTCCTGGCACTTTCCCTGTAGGAGATACCGCAAGACGTTTCTGTATATTGGGCACAGCGCTCTGCAGGGTGTTAGCAGAGACTTTCCCGGGACAGTGAAACCCTATGTCAGAGACACTGAGAAGAAGCCCCAATGTTCCCTCCAGGCACTTTCAGTGTGGGTGCCTTCTCCACGTGGTTCCTGGTTTCACTGCAGCTCTGAAGAGAATGTTAGCAAAGAGGTAATCGGGACAGTGCAAACAGTACTCAAAGACAGGGAGAGCAAGCTCTCTCTTGGCACTTTGGATGTGGGACATACAGCGAGATGTTTGCTGCTTTTACATTTGGCTGTTGGGAGATTTACAGCACAAAGATATCTAGTTGATTTGAAGCAGTTCCGAGAAAGTCTAAACTTAATCCTCACTTTTCCCTCCTGGCACTTTCCCTGTAGGAGATACCGCAAGACGTTTCTGTAGATTGGGCACAGCGCTCTGCAGGGTGTTAGCAGAGACTTTCCCGGGACAGTAAAACCCGACATCAGAGACACTGAGAAGAAGCCCCAATGTTCCCTACAGGCACTTTCAGTGTGGGTGCCTTCTCCACGTGGTTCCTGGTTTCACTGCAGCTCTGAAGAGAATGTTAGCAAAGAGGTAATCGGGACAGTGCAAACAGTACTCAAAGACAGGGAGAGCAAGCTCTCTCTTGGCACTTTGGATGTGGGACATACAGCGAGATGTTTGCTGCTTTTACATTTGGCTGTTGGGAGATTTACAGCACAAAGATATCTAGTTGATTTGAAGCAGTTCCGAGAAAGTCTAAACATAATCCTCACTTTTCCCTCCTGGCACTTTCCCTGTAGGAGATACCGCAAGACGTTTCTGTATATTGGGCACAGCGCTCTGTATGGTGTTAGCAGAGAGTTTCCCGGGACAGTGAAACCCTATATCAGAGACACTGAGAAGAAGCCCCAACGTTCCTTCCAGGCACTTTCAGTGTGGGTGCCTTCTCTACGTGGTTCCTGGTTTCACTGCAGCTCTGAAGAGAATGTTAGCAAAGAGGTAATCGGGACAGTGCAAACAGTACTCAAAGACAGGGAGAGCAAGCTCTCTCTTGGCACTTTGGATGTGGGACATACAGCGAGGTGTTTGCTGCTTTTGCGTTTGGCTGTTGGGAGATTTACAGCACAAAGATATCTAGTTGATTTGAAGCAGTTCCGAGAAAGTCTAAACATAATCCTCACTTTTCCCTCCTGGCACTTTCCCTGTAGGAGATACCGCAAGACGTTTCTGTATATTGGGCACAGCGCTCTGTATGGTGTTAGCAGAGAGTTTCCCGGGACAGTGAAACCCTATATCAGAGACACTGAGAAGAAGCCCCAACGTTCCTTCCAGGCACTTTCAGTGTGGGTGCCTTCTCCACGTGGTTCCTGGTTTCACTGCAGCTCTGAAGAGAATGTTAGCAAAGAGGTAATCGGGACAGTGCAAACAGTACTCAAAGACAGGGAGAGCAAGCTCTCTCTTGGCACTTTGGATGTGGGACATACAGCGAGATGTTTGCTGCTTTTGCGTTTGGCTGTTGGGAGATTTACAGCACAAAGATATCTAGTTGATTTGAAGCAGTTCCGAGAAAGTCTAAACATAAGCCTCACTTTTCCCTCCTGGCACTTTCCCTGTAGGAGATACCGCAAGACGTTTCTGTATATTGGGCACAGCGCTCTGCACGGTGTTAGCAGAGAGTTTCCCGGGACAGTGAAACCCTATGTCAGAGACACTGAGAAGAAGCCCCAATGTTCCCTCCAGGCACTTTCAGTGTGGGTGCCTTCTCCACGTGGTTCCTGGTTTCACTGCAGCTCTGAAGAGAATGTTAGCAAAGAGGTAATCGGGACAGTGCAAACAGTACTCAAAGACAGGGAGAGCAAGCTCTCTCTTGGCACTTTGGATGTGGGACATACAGCGAGATGTTTGCTGCTTTTACATTTGGCTGTTGGGAGATTTACGGCACAAAGATATCTAGTTGATTTGAAGCAGTTCCGAGAAAGTCTAAACATAATCCTCACTTTTCCCTCCTGGCACTTTCCCTGTAGGAGATACCGCAAGACGTTTCTGTATATTGGGCACAGCGCTCTGTACGGTGTTAGCAGAGAGTTTCTCGGGACAGTGAAACCCTATATCAGAGACACTGAGAAGAAGCCCCAATGTTCCCTCCAGGCACTTTCAGTGTGGGTGCCTTCTCCACGTGGTTCCTGGTTTCACTGCAGCTCTGAAGAGAATGTTAGCAAAGAGGTAATCGGGACAGTGCAAACAGTACTCAAAGACAGGGAGAGCAAGCTCTCTCTTGGCACTTTGGATGTGGGACATACAGCGAGATGTTTGCTGCTTTTACATTTGGCTGTTGGGAGATTTACAGCACAAAGATATCTAGTTGATTTGAAGCAGTTCCGAGAAAGTCTAAACATAAGCCTCACTTTTCCCTCCTGGCACTTTCCCTGTAGGAGATACCGCAAGACGTTTCTGTATATTGGGCACAGCGCTCTGTATGGTGTTAGCAGAGAGTTTCCCGGGACAGTGAAACCCTATATCAGAGACACTGAGAAGAAGCCCCAACGTTCCTTCCAGGCACTTTCAGTGTGGGTGCCTTCTCCACGTGGTTCCTGGTTTCACTGCAGCTCTGAAGAGAATGTTAGCAAAGAGGTAATCGGGACAGTGCAAACAGTACTCAAAGACAGGGAGAGCAAGCTCTCTCTTGGCACTTTGGATGTGGGACATACAGCGAGATGTTTGCTGCTTTTACATTTGGCTGTTGGGAGATTTACAGCACAAAGATATCTAGTTGATTTGAAGCAGTTCCGAGAAAGTCTAAACATAATCCTCACTTTTCCCTCCTGGCACTTTCCCTGTAGGAGATACCGCAAGACGTTTCTGTATATTGGGCACAGCGCTCTGCAGGGTGTTAGCAGAGAGTTTCCCGGGACAGTGAAACCCTATATCAGAGACACTGAGAAGAAGCCCCAACGTTCCTTCCAGGCACTTTCAGTGTGGGTGCCTTCTCCACGTGGTTCCTGGTTTCACTGCAGCTCTGAAGAGAATGTTAGCAAAGAGGTAATCGGGACAGTGCAAACAGTACTCAAAGACAGGGAGAGCAAGCTCTCTCTTGGCACTTTGGATGTGGGACATACAGCGAGATGTTTGCTGCTTTTACATTTGGCTGTTGGGAGATTTACAGCACAAAGATATCTAGTTGATTTGAAGCAGTTCCGAGAAAGTCTAAACATAATCCTCACTTTTCCCTCCTGGCACTTTCCCTGTAGGAGATACCGCAAGACGTTTCTGTATATTGGGCACAGCGCTCTGTATGGTGTTAGCAGAGAGTTTCCCGGGACAGTGAAACCCTATATCAGAGACACTGAGAAGAAGCCCCAACGTTCCTTCCAGGCACTTTCAGTGTGGGTGCCTTCTCCACGTGGTTCCTGGTTTCACTGCAGCTCTGAAGAGAATGTTAGCAAAGAGGTAATCGGGACAGTGCAAACAGTACTCAAAGACAGGGAGAGCAAGCTCTCTCTTGGCACTTTGGATGTGGGACATACAGCGAGATGTTTGCTGCTTTTGCGTTTGGCTGTTGGGAGATTTACAGCACAAAGATATCTAGTTGATTTGAAGCAGTTCCGAGAAAGTCTAAACATAAGCCTCACTTTTCCCTCCTGGCACTTTCCCTGTAGGAGATACCGCAAGACGTTTCTGTATATTGGGCACAGCGCTCTGCACGGTGTTAGCAGAGAGTTTCCCGGGACAGTGAAACCCTATGTCAGAGACACTGAGAAGAAGCCCCAATGTTCCCTCCAGGCACTTTCAGTGTGGGTGCCTTCTCCACGTGGTTCCTGGTTTCACTGCAGCTCTGAAGAGAATGTTAGCAAAGAGGTAATCGGGACAGTGCAAACAGTACTCAAAGACAGGGAGAGCAAGCTCTCTCTTGGCACTTTGGATGTGGGACATACAGCGAGATGTTTGCTGCTTTTACATTTGGCTGTTGGGAGATTTACGGCACAAAGATATCTAGTTGATTTGAAGCAGTTCCGAGAAAGTCTAAACATAATCCTCACTTTTCCCTCCTGGCACTTTCCCTGTAGGAGATACCGCAAGACGTTTCTGTATATTGGGCACAGAGCTCTGCAGGGTGTTAGCAGAGAGTTTCCCGGGACAGTGAAACCCTATATCAGAGACACTGAGAAGAAGCCCCAATGTTCCTTCCAGGCACTTTCAGTGTGGGTGCCTTCTCCACGTGGTTCCTGGTTTCACTGCAGCTCTGAAGAGAATGTTAGCAAAGAGGTAATCGGGACAGTGCAAACAGTACTCAAAGACAGGGAGAGCAAGCTCTCTCTTGGCACTTTGGATGTGGGACATACAGCGAGATGTTTGCTGCTTTTACATTTGGCTGTTGGGAGATTTACAGCACAAAGATATCTAGTTGATTTGAAGCAGTTCCGAGAAAGTCTAAACATAATCCTCACTTTTCCCTCCTGCACTTTCCCTGTAGGAGATACCGCAAGACGTTTCTGTATATTGGGCACAGCGCTCTGCACGGTGTTAGCAGAGAGTTTCCCGGGACAGTGAAACCCTATGTCAGAGACACTGAGAAGAAGCCCCAATGTTCCCTCCAGGCACTTTCAGTGTGGGTGCCTTCTCCACGTGGTTCCTGGTTTCACTGCAGCTCTGAAGAGAATGTTAGCAAAGAGGTAATCGGGACAGTGCAAACAGTACTCAAAGACAGGGAGAGCAAGCTCTCTCTTGGCACTTTGGATGTGGGACATACAGCGAGATGTTTGCTGCTTTTGCATTTGGCTGTTGGGAGATTTACAGCACAAAGATATCTAGTTGATTTGAAGCAGTTCCGAGAAAGTCTAAACATAAGCCTCACTTTTCCCTCCTGGCACTTTCCCTGTAGGGGATACCGCAAGACGTTTCTGTATATTGGGCACAGCGCTCTGCAGGGTGTTAGCAGAGACTTTCCCGGGACAGTGAAACCCTATATCAGAGACACTGAGAAGAAGCCCCAACGTTCCTTCCAGGCACTTTCAGTGTGGGTGCCTTCTCCATTTGGTTCCTGGTTTCACTGCAGCTCTGAAGAGAATGTTAGCAAAGAGGTAATCGGGACAGTGCAAACAGTACTCAAAGACAGGGAGAGCAAGATCTCTCTTGGCACTTTGGATGTGGGACATACAGCGAGGTGTTTGCTGCTTTTGCGTTTGGCTGTTGGGAGATTTACAGCACAAAGATATCTAGTTGATTTGAAGCAGTTCCGAGAAAGTCTAAACTTAATCCTCACTTTTCCCTCCTGGCACTTTCCCTGTAGGAGATACCGCAAGACGTTTCTGTAGATTGGGCACAGCGCTCTGCACGGTGTTAGCAGAGACTTTCCCGGGACAGTGAAACCCTATATCAGAGACACTGAGAAGAAGCCCCAACGTTCCTTCCAGGCACTTTCAGTGTGGGTGCCTTCTCCACGTGGTTCCTGGTTTCACTGCAGCTCTGAAGAGAATGTTAGCAAAGAGGTAATCGGGACAGTGCAAACAGTACTCAAAGACAGGGAGAGCAAGCTCTCTCTTGGCACTTTGGATGTGGGACATACAGCGAGATGTTTGCTGCTTTTACATTTGGCTGTTGGGAGATTTACAGCACAAAGATATCTAGTTGATTTGAAGCAGTTCCGAGAAAGTCTAAACATAATCCTCACTTTTCCCTCCTGGCACTTTCCCTGTAGGAGATACCGCAAGACGTTTCTGTATATTGGGCACAGCGCTCTGCAGGGTGTTAGCAGAGAGTTTCCCGGGACAGTGAAACCCTATATCAGAGACACTGAGAAGAAGCCCCAACGTTCCTTCCAGGCACTTTCAGTGTGGGTGCCTTCTCCACGTGGTTCCTGGTTTCACTGCAGCTCTGAAGAGAATGTTAGCAAAGAGGTAATCGGGACAGTGCAAACAGTACTCAAAGACAGGGAGAGCAAGCTCTCTCTTGGCACTTTGGATGTGGGACATACAGCGAGATGTTTGCTGCTTTTACATTTGGCTGTTGGGAGATTTACAGCACAAAGATATCTAGTTGATTTGAAGCAGTTCCGAGAAAGTCTAAACATAATCCTCACTTTTCCCTCCTGGCACTTTCCCTGTAGGAGATACCGCAAGACGTTTCTGTATATTGGGCACAGCGCTCTGTATGGTGTTAGCAGAGAGTTTCCCGGGACAGTGAAACCCTATATCAGAGACACTGAGAAGAAGCCCCAACGTTCCTTCCAGGCACTTTCAGTGTGGGTGCCTTCTCCACGTGGTTCCTGGTTTCACTGCAGCTCTGAAGAGAATGTTAGCAAAGAGGTAATCGGGACAGTGCAAACAGTACTCAAAGACAGGGAGAGCAAGCTCTCTCTTGGCACTTTGGATGTGGGACATACAGCGAGATGTTTGCTGCTTTTGCGTTTGGCTGTTGGGAGATTTACAGCACAAAGATATCTAGTTGATTTGAAGCAGTTCCGAGAAAGTCTAAACATAAGCCTCACTTTTCCCTCCTGGCACTTTCCCTGTAGGAGATACCGCAAGACGTTTCTGTATATTGGGCACAGCGCTCTGCACGGTGTTAGCAGAGAGTTTCCCGGGACAGTGAAACCCTATGTCAGAGACACTGAGAAGAAGCCCCAATGTTCCCTCCAGGCACTTTCAGTGTGGGTGCCTTCTCCACGTGGTTCCTGGTTTCACTGCAGCTCTGAAGAGAATGTTAGCAAAGAGGTAATCGGGACAGTGCAAACAGTACTCAAAGACAGGGAGAGCAAGCTCTCTCTTGGCACTTTGGATGTGGGACATACAGCGAGATGTTTGCTGCTTTTACATTTGGCTGTTGGGAGATTTACGGCACAAAGATATCTAGTTGATTTGAAGCAGTTCCGAGAAAGTCTAAACATAATCCTCACTTTTCCCTCCTGGCACTTTCCCTGTAGGAGATACCGCAAGACGTTTCTGTAGATTGGGCACAGCGCTCTGTACGGTGTTAGCAGAGAGTTTCTCGGGACAGTGAAACCCTATATCAGAGACACTGAGAAGAAGCCCCAATGTTCCCTCCAG
The DNA here is from genome assembly GCF_963924245.1 of Chroicocephalus ridibundus. Taxonomy (NCBI): domain Eukaryota; kingdom Metazoa; phylum Chordata; class Aves; order Charadriiformes; family Laridae; genus Chroicocephalus; species Chroicocephalus ridibundus. The sequence continues at coordinate 2,033,544 of NW_026961597.1, forward strand.
GCACTTTCAGTGTGGGTGCCTTCTCCACGTGGTTCCTGGTTTCACTGCAGCTCTGAAGAGAATGTTAGCAAAGAGGTAATCGGGACAGTGCAAACAGTACTCAAAGACAGGGAGAGCAAGCTCTCTCTTGGCACTTTGGATGTGGGACATACAGCGAGATGTTTGCTGCTTTTACATTTGGCTGTTGGGAGATTTACAGCACAAAGATATCTAGTTGATTTGAAGCAGTTCCGAGAAAGTCTAAACATAATCCTCACTTTTCCCTCCTGGCACTTTCCCTGTAGGAGATACCGCAAGACGTTTCTGTATATTGGGCACAGCGCTCTGTATGGTGTTAGCAGAGAGTTTCCCGGGACAGTGAAACCCTATATCAGAGACACTGAGAAGAAGCCCCAACGTTCCTTCCAGGCACTTTCAGTGTGGGTGCCTTCTCCACGTGGTTCCTGGTTTCACTGCAGCTCTGAAGAGAATGTTAGCAAAGAGGTAATCGGGACAGTGCAAACAGTACTCAAAGACAGGGAGAGCAAGCTCTCTCTTGGCACTTTGGATGTGGGACATACAGCGAGATGTTTGCTGCTTTTACATTTGGCTGTTGGGAGATTTACAGCACAAAGATATCTAGTTGATTTGAAGCAGTTCCGAGAAAGTCTAAACATAATCCTCACTTTTCCCTCCTGGCACTTTCCCTGTAGGAGATACCGCAAGACGTTTCTGTATATTGGGCACAGCGCTCTGCAGGGTGTTAGCAGAGAGTTTCCCGGGACAGTGAAACCCTATATCAGAGACACTGAGAAGAAGCCCCAACGTTCCTTCCAGGCACTTTCAGTGTGGGTGCCTTCTCCACGTGGTTCCTGGTTTCACTGCAGCTCTGAAGAGAATGTTAGCAAAGAGGTAATCGGGACAGTGCAAACAGTACTCAAAGACAGGGAGAGCAAGCTCTCTCTTGGCACTTTGGATGTGGGACATACAGCGAGATGTTTGCTGCTTTTACATTTGGCTGTTGGGAGATTTACAGCACAAAGATATCTAGTTGATTTGAAGCAGTTCCGAGAAAGTCTAAACATAATCCTCACTTTTCCCTCCTGGCACTTTCCCTGTAGGAGATACCGCAAGACGTTTCTGTATATTGGGCACAGCGCTCTGTATGGTGTTAGCAGAGAGTTTCCCGGGACAGTGAAACCCTATATCAGAGACACTGAGAAGAAGCCCCAACGTTCCTTCCAGGCACTTTCAGTGTGGGTGCCTTCTCCACGTGGTTCCTGGTTTCACTGCAGCTCTGAAGAGAATGTTAGCAAAGAGGTAATCGGGACAGTGCAAACAGTACTCAAAGACAGGGAGAGCAAGCTCTCTCTTGGCACTTTGGATGTGGGACATACAGCGAGATGTTTGCTGCTTTTGCGTTTGGCTGTTGGGAGATTTACAGCACAAAGATATCTAGTTGATTTGAAGCAGTTCCGAGAAAGTCTAAACATAAGCCTCACTTTTCCCTCCTGGCACTTTCCCTGTAGGAGATACCGCAAGACGTTTCTGTATATTGGGCACAGCGCTCTGCACGGTGTTAGCAGAGAGTTTCCCGGGACAGTGAAACCCTATGTCAGAGACACTGAGAAGAAGCCCCAATGTTCCCTCCAGGCACTTTCAGTGTGGGTGCCTTCTCCACGTGGTTCCTGGTTTCACTGCAGCTCTGAAGAGAATGTTAGCAAAGAGGTAATCGGGACAGTGCAAACAGTACTCAAAGACAGGGAGAGCAAGCTCTCTCTTGGCACTTTGGATGTGGGACATACAGCGAGATGTTTGCTGCTTTTACATTTGGCTGTTGGGAGATTTACGGCACAAAGATATCTAGTTGATTTGAAGCAGTTCCGAGAAAGTCTAAACATAATCCTCACTTTTCCCTCCTGGCACTTTCCCTGTAGGAGATACCGCAAGACGTTTCTGTATATTGGGCACAGAGCTCTGCAGGGTGTTAGCAGAGAGTTTCCCGGGACAGTGAAACCCTATATCAGAGACACTGAGAAGAAGCCCCAATGTTCCTTCCAGGCACTTTCAGTGTGGGTGCCTTCTCCACGTGGTTCCTGGTTTCACTGCAGCTCTGAAGAGAATGTTAGCAAAGAGGTAATCGGGACAGTGCAAACAGTACTCAAAGACAGGGAGAGCAAGCTCTCTCTTGGCACTTTGGATGTGGGACATACAGCGAGATGTTTGCTGCTTTTACATTTGGCTGTTGGGAGATTTACAGCACAAAGATATCTAGTTGATTTGAAGCAGTTCCGAGAAAGTCTAAACATAATCCTCACTTTTCCCTCCTGCACTTTCCCTGTAGGAGATACCGCAAGACGTTTCTGTATATTGGGCACAGCGCTCTGCACGGTGTTAGCAGAGAGTTTCCCGGGACAGTGAAACCCTATGTCAGAGACACTGAGAAGAAGCCCCAATGTTCCCTCCAGGCACTTTCAGTGTGGGTGCCTTCTCCACGTGGTTCCTGGTTTCACTGCAGCTCTGAAGAGAATGTTAGCAAAGAGGTAATCGGGACAGTGCAAACAGTACTCAAAGACAGGGAGAGCAAGCTCTCTCTTGGCACTTTGGATGTGGGACATACAGCGAGATGTTTGCTGCTTTTGCGTTTGGCTGTTGGGAGATTTACAGCACAAAGATATCTAGTTGATTTGAAGCAGTTCCGAGAAAGTCTAAACATAAGCCTCACTTTTCCCTCCTGGCACTTTCCCTGTAGGGGATACCGCAAGACGTTTCTGTATATTGGGCACAGCGCTCTGCAGGGTGTTAGCAGAGACTTTCCCGGGACAGTGAAACCCTATATCAGAGACACTGAGAAGAAGCCCCAACGTTCCTTCCAGGCACTTTCAGTGTGGGTGCCTTCTCCATTTGGTTCCTGGTTTCACTGCAGCTCTGAAGAGAATGTTAGCAAAGAGGTAATCGGGACAGTGCAAACAGTACTCAAAGACAGGGAGAGCAAGATCTCTCTTGGCACTTTGGATGTGGGACATACAGCGAGGTGTTTGCTGCTTTTGCGTTTGGCTGTTGGGAGATTTACAGCACAAAGATATCTAGTTGATTTGAAGCAGTTCCGAGAAAGTCTAAACTTAATCCTCACTTTTCCCTCCTGGCACTTTCCCTGTAGGAGATACCGCAAGACGTTTCTGTAGATTGGGCACAGCGCTCTGCACGGTGTTAGCAGAGACTTTCCCGGGACAGTAAAACCCGACATCAGAGACACTGAGAAGAAGCCCCAATGTTCCCTACAGGCACTTTCAGTGTGGGTGCCTTCTCCACGTGGTTCCTGGTTTCACTGCAGCTCTGAAGAGAATGTTAGCAAAGAGGTAATCGGGACAGTGCAAACAGTACTCAAAGACAGGGAGAGCAAGCTCTCTCTTGGCACTTTGGATGTGGGACATACAGCGAGATGTTTGCTGCTTTTACATTTGGCTGTTGGGAGATTTACAGCACAAAGATATCTAGTTGATTTGAAGCAGTTCCGAGAAAGTCTAAACATAATCCTCACTTTTCCCTCCTGGCACTTTCCCTGTAGGAGATACCGCAAGACGTTTCTGTATATTGGGCACAGCGCTCTGCACGGTGTTAGCAGAGAGTTTCCCGGGACAGTGAAACCCTATGTCAGAGACACTGAGAAGAAGCCCCAATGTTCCCTCCAGGCACTTTCAGTGTGGGTGCCTTCTCCACGTGGTTCCTGGTTTCACTGCAGCTCTGAAGAGAATGTTAGCAAAGAGGTAATCGGGACAGTGCAAACAGTACTCAAAGACAGGGAGAGCAAGCTCTCTCTTGGCACTTTGGATGTGGGACATACAGCGAGATGTTTGCTGCTTTTGCGTTTGGCTGTTGGGAGATTTACAGCACAAAGATATCTAGTTGATTTGAAGCAGTTCCGAGAAAGTCTAAACATAAGCCTCACTTTTCCCTCCTGGCACTTTCCCTGTAGGGGATACCGCAAGACGTTTCTGTATATTGGGCACAGCGCTCTGCAGGGTGTTAGCAGAGAGTTTCCCGGGACAGTGAAACCCTATGTCAGAGACACTGAGAAGAAGCCCCAACGTTCCTTCCAGGCACTTTCAGTGTGGGTGCCTTCTCCACGTGGTTCCTGCTTTCACTGCAGCTCTGAAGAGAATGTTAGCAAAGAGGTAATCGGGACAGTGCAAACAGTACTCAAAGACAGGGAGAGCAAGCTCTCTCTTGGCACTTTGGATGTGGGACATACAGCGAGATGTTTGCTGCTTTTACATTTGGCTGTTGGGAGATTTACAGCACAAAGATATCTAGTTGATTTGAAGCAGTTCCGAGAAAGTCTAAACATAATCCTCACTTTTCCCTCCTGGCACTTTCCCTGTAGGAGATACCGCAAGACGTTTCTGTAGATTGGGCACAGCGCTCTGCAGGGTGTTAGCAGAGACTTTCCCGGGACAGTGAAACCCTATATCAGAGACACTGAGAAGAAGCCCCAACGTTCCTTCCAGGCACTTTCAGTGTGGGTGCCTTCTCCACGTGGTTCCTGGTTTCACTGCAGCTCTGAAGAGAATGTTAGCAAAGAGGTAATCGGGACAGTGCAAACAGTACTCAAAGACAGGGAGAGCAAGCTCTCTCTTGGCACTTTGGATGTGGGACATACAGCGAGATGTTTGCTGCTTTTACATTTGGCTGTTGGGAGATTTACGGCACAAAGATATCTAGTTGATTTGAAGCAGTTCCGAGAAAGTCTAAACATAATCCTCACTTTTCCCTCCTGGCACTTTCCCTGTAGGAGATACCGCAAGACGTTTCTGTATATTGGGCACAGCGCTCTGTACGGTGTTAGCAGAGAGTTTCTCGGGACAGTGAAACCCTATATCAGAGACACTGAGAAGAAGCCCCAATGTTCCCTCCAGGCACTTTCAGTGTGGGTGCCTTCTCCACGTGGTTCCTGGTTTCACTGCAGCTCTGAAGAGAATGTTAGCAAAGAGGTAATCGGGACAGTGCAAACAGTACTCAAAGACAGGGAGAGCAAGCTCTCTCTTGGCACTTTGGATGTGGGACATACAGCGAGATGTTTGCTGCTTTTACATTTGGCTGTTGGGAGATTTACAGCACAAAGATATCTAGTTGATTTGAAGCAGTTCCGAGAAAGTCTAAACATAATCCTCACTTTTCCCTCCTGGCACTTTCCCTGTAGGAGATACCGCAAGACGTTTCTGTATATTGGGCACAGCGCTCTGTACGGTGTTAGCAGAGAGTTTCTCGGGACAGTGAAACCCTATATCAGAGACACTGAGAAGAAGCCCCAATGTTCCCTCCAGGCACTTTCAGTGTGGGTGCCTTCTCCACGTGGTTCCTGGTTTCACTGCAGCTCTGAAGAGAATGTTAGCAAAGAGGTAATCGGGACAGTGCAAACAGTACTCAAAGACAGGGAGAGCAAGCTCTCTCTTGGCACTTTGGATGTGGGACATACAGCGAGATGTTTGCTGCTTTTGCGTTTGACTGTTGGGAGATTTACAGCACAAAGATATCTAGTTGATTTGACGCAGTTCCGAGAAAGTCTAAGCATAAGCCTCACTTTTCCCTCCTGGCAATTCCCCTGTAGGGGATACCGCACGACATTTCTGTATATTGGGCACAGAGCTCTGCAGGGTGTTAGCAGACAGTTTCCCGGGACAGTGAAACCCTATATCAGAGACACTGAGAAGAAGCCCCAATGTTCCCTCCAGGCACTTTCAGTGTGGGTGCCTTCTCCACGTGGTTCCTGGTTTCACTGCAGCTCTGAAGAGAATGTTAGCAAAGAGGTAATCGGGACAGTGCAAACAGTACTCAAAGACAGGGAGAGCAAGCTCTCTCTTGGCACTTTGGATGTGGGACATACAGCGAGGTGTTTGCTGCTTTTGCGTTTGGCTGTTGGGAGATTTACAGCACAAAGATATCTAGTTGATTTGAAGCAGTTCCGAGAAAGTCTAAACTTAATCCTCACTTTTCCCTCCTGGCACTTTCCCTGTAGGAGATACCGCAAGACGTTTCTGTAGATTGGGCACAGCGCTCTGCACGGTGTTAGCAGAGACTTTCCCGGGACAGTAAAACCCGACATCAGAGACACTGAGAAGAAGCCCCAATGTTCCCTACAGGCACTTTCAGTGTGGGTGCCTTCTCCACGTGGTTCCTGGTTTCACTGCAGCTCTGAAGAGAATGTTAGCAAAGAGGTAATCGGGACAGTGCAAACAGTACTCAAAGACAGGGAGAGCAAGCTCTCTCTTGGCACTTTGGATGTGGGACATACAGCGAGATGTTTGCTGCTTTTACATTTGGCTGTTGGGAGATTTACAGCACAAAGATATCTAGTTGATTTGAAGCAGTTCCGAGAAAGTCTAAACATAATCCTCACTTTTCCCTCCTGGCACTTTCCCTGTAGGAGATACCGCAAGACGTTTCTGTAGATTGGGCACAGCGCTCTGCACGGTGTTAGCAGAGAGTTTCCCGGGACAGTGAAACCCTATGTCAGAGACACTGAGAAGAAGCCCCAATGTTCCCTCCAGGCACTTTCAGTGTGGGTGCCTTCTCCACGTGGTTCCTGGTTTCACTGCAGCTCTGAAGAGAATGTTAGCAAAGAGGTAATCGGGACAGTGCAAACAGTACTCAAAGACAGGGAGAGCAAGCTCTCTCTTGGCACTTTGGATGTGGGACATACAGCGAGATGTTTGCTGCTTTTGCGTTTGGCTGTTGGGAGATTTACAGCACAAAGATATCTAGTTGATTTGAAGCAGTTCCGAGAAAGTCTAAACATAAGCCTCACTTTTCCCTCCTGGCACTTTCCCTGTAGGGGATACCGCAAGACGTTTCTGTATATTGGGCACAGCGCTCTGCAGGGTGTTAGCAGAGAGTTTCCCGGGACAGTGAAACCCTATGTCAGAGACACTGAGAAGAAGCCCCAACGTTCCTTCCAGGCACTTTCAGTGTGGGTGCCTTCTCCACGTGGTTCCTGGTTTCACTGCAGCTCTGAAGAGAATGTTAGCAAAGAGGTAATCGGGACAGTGCAAACAGTACTCAAAGACAGGGAGAGCAAGCTCTCTCTTGGCACTTTGGATGTGGGACATACAGCGAGATGTTTGCTGCTTTTACATTTGGCTGTTGGGAGATTTACAGCACAAAGATATCTAGTTGATTTGAAGCAGTTCCGAGAAAGTCTAAACATAAGCCTCACTTTTCCCTCCTGGCACTTTCCCTGTAGGAGATACCGCAAGACGTTTCTGTAGATTGGGCACAGCGCTCTGCAGGGTGTTAGCAGAGAGTTTCCTGGGACAGTGAAACCCTATGTCAGAGACACTGAGAGAAGCCCCAATGTTCCCTCCAGGCACTTTCAGTGTGGGTGCCTTCTCCACGTGGTTCCTGGTTTCACTGCAGCTCTGAAGAGAATGTTAGCAAAGAGGTAATCGGGACAGTGCAAACAGTACTCAAAGACAGGGAGAGCAAGCTCTCTCTTGGCACTTTGGATGTGGGACATACAGCGAGATGTTTGCTGCTTTTGCGTTTGGCTGTTGGGAGATTTACAGCACAAAGATATCTAGTTGATTTGAAGCAGTTCCGAGAAAGTCTAAACATAATCCTCACTTTTCCCTCCTGCACTTTCCCTGTAGGAGATACCGCAAGACGTTTCTGTATATTGGGCACAGCGCTCTGCACGGTGTTAGCAGAGAGTTTCCCGGGACAGTGAAACCCTATGTCAGAGACACTGAGAAGAAGCCCCAATGTTCCCTCCAGGCACTTTCAGTGTGGGTGCCTTCTCCACGTGGTTCCTGGTTTCACTGCAGCTCTGAAGAGAATGTTAGCAAAGAGGTAATCGGGACAGTGCAAACAGTACTCAAAGACAGGGAGAGCAAGCTCTCTCTTGGCACTTTGGATGTGGGACATACAGCGAGATGTTTGCTGCTTTTGCGTTTGGCTGTTGGGAGATTTACAGCACAAAGATATCTAGTTGATTTGAAGCAGTTCCGAGAAAGTCTAAACATAAGCCTCACTTTTCCCTCCTGGCACTTTCCCTGTAGGGGATACCGCAAGACGTTTCTGTATATTGGGCACAGCGCTCTGCAGGGTGTTAGCAGAGACTTTCCCGGGACAGTGAAACCCTATATCAGAGACACTGAGAAGAAGCCCCAACGTTCCTTCCAGGCACTTTCAGTGTGGGTGCCTTCTCCATTTGGTTCCTGGTTTCACTGCAGCTCTGAAGAGAATGTTAGCAAAGAGGTAATCGGGACAGTGCAAACAGTACTCAAAGACAGGGAGAGCAAGCTCTCTCTTGGCACTTTGGATGTGGGACATACAGCGAGGTGTTTGCTGCTTTTGCGTTTGGCTGTTGGGAGATTTACAGCACAAAGATATCTAGTTGATTTGAAGCAGTTCCGAGAAAGTCTAAACATAATCCTCACTTTTCCCTCCTGGCACTTTCTCTGTAGGAGATACCGCAAGACGTTTCTGTAGATTGGGCACAGCGCTCTGCAGGGTGTTAGCAGAGACTTTCCCGGGACAGTAAAACCCGACATCAGAGACACTGAGAAGAAGCCCCAATGTTCCCTCCAGGCACTTTCAGTGTGGGTGCCTTCTCCACGTGGTTCCTGGTTTCACTGCAGCTCTGAAGAGAATGTTAGCAAAGAGGTAATCGGGACAGTGCAAACAGTACTCAAAGACAGGGAGAGCAAGCTCTCTCTTGGCACTTTGGATGTGGGACATACAGCGAGATGTTTGCTGCTTTTGCGTTTGGCTGTTGGGAGATTTACAGCACAAAGATATCTAGTTGATTTGAAGCAGTTCCGAGAAAGTCTAAACATAATCCTCACTTTTCCCTCCTGGCACTTTCCCTGTAGGAGATACCGCAAGACGTTTCTGTATATTGGGCACAGCGCTCTGTACGGTGTTAGCAGAGAGTTTCCCGGGACAGTGAAACCCTATATCAGAGACACTGAGAAGAAGCCCCAACGTTCCTTCCAGGCACTTTCAGTGTGGGTGCCTTCTCCACGTGGTTCCTGGTTTCACTGCAGCTCTGAAGAGAATGTTAGCAAAGAGGTAATCGGGACAGTGCAAACAGTACTCAAAGACAGGGAGAGCAAGCTCTCTCTTGGCACTTTGGATGTGGGACATACAGCGAGATGTTTGCTGCTTTTGCGTTTGGCTGTTGGGAGATTTACAGCACAAAGATATCTAGTTGATTTGAAGCAGTTCCGAGAAAGTCTAAACATAATCCTCACTTTTCCCTCCTGGCACTTTCCCTGTAGGAGATACCGCAAGACGTTTCTGTAGATTGGGCACAGCGCTCTGCAGGGTGTTAGCAGAGACTTTCCCGGGACAGTAAAACCCGACATCAGAGACACTGAGAAGAAGCCCCAATGTTCCCTCCAGGCACTTTCAGTGTGGGTGCCTTCTCCACGTGGTTCCTGGTTTCACTGCAGCTCTGAAGAGAATGTTAGCAAAGAGGTAATCGGGACAGTGCAAACAGTACTCAAAGACAGGGAGAGCAAGCTCTCTCTTGGCACTTTGGATGTGGGACATACAGCGAGATGTTTGCTGCTTTTACATTTGGCTGTTGGGAGATTTACAGCACAAAGATATCTAGTTGATTTGAAGCAGTTCCGAGAAAGTCTAAACATAATCCTCACTTTTCCCTCCTGGCACTTTCCCTGTAGGAGATACCGCAAGACGTTTCTGTAGATTGGGCACAGCGCTCTGCAGGGTGTTAGCAGAGAGTTTCCTGGGACAGTGAAACCCTATATCAGAGACACTGAGAAGAAGCCCCAATGTTCCCTCCAGGCACTTTCAGTGTGGGTGCCTTCTCCACGTGGTTCCTGGTTTCACTGCAGCTCTGAAGAGAATGTTAGCAAAGAGGTAATCGGGACAGTGCAAACAGTACTCAAAGACAGGGAGACCAAGCTCTCTCTTGGCACTTTGGATGTGGGACATACAGCGAGATGTTTGCTGCTTTTGCGTTTGGCTGTTGGGAGATTTACAGCACAAAGATATCTAGTTGATTTGAAGCAGTTCCGAGAAAGTCTAAGCATAAGCCTCACTTTTCCCTCCTGGCACTTTCCCTGTAGGAGATACCGCAAGACGTTTCTGTATATTGGGCACAGCGCTCTGCAGGGTGTTAGCAGAGAGTTTCCCGGGACAGTGAAACCCTATATCAGAGACACTGAGAAGAAGCCCCAATGTTCCCTCCAGGCACTTTCAGTGTGGGTGCCTTCTCCACGTGGTTCCTGGTTTCACTGCAGCTCTGAAGAGAATGTTAGCAAAGAGGTAATCGGGACAGTGCAAACAGTACTCAAAGACAGGGAGAGCAAGCTCTACATTACTCTCTTGGCACTTTGGATGTGGGACATACAGCGAGATGTTTGCTGCTTTTGCGTTTGGCTGTTGGGAGATTTACAGCACAAAGATATCTAGTTGATTTGAAGCAGTTCCGAGAAAGTCTAAGCATAATCCTCACTTTTCCCTCCTGGCACTTTCCGTGTGGGAGATATAGCAGGATGTATATTGGTTTTGAGGACAACTCAATGGACAGTGTATGGAGAAAAGGTCCTGGCTCCTTGAATGCCGTTTCTGGAGACACTGCGATCAATGTGGGAGATATGTCAAGATGTGTGTTGGTTTGAGGACGGCTCTCTGGAGAGTCTTAGCAAAGAGGTCACACGGATAATCAGAGCAATTCTCAGAGACACTGAGAACAAGCTCCACAATTCCTCCTGGCACTTTCCCTGTAGGAGATACCGCAAGACGTTTCTGTAGATTGGGCACAGCGCTCTGCAGGGTGTTAGCAGAGACTATCCCGGGACAGTAAAACCCGACATCAGAGACACTGAGAAGAAGCCCCAATGTTCCCTCCAGGCACTTTCAGTGTGGGTGCCTTCTCCACGTGGTTCCTGGTTTCACTGCAGCTCTGAAGAGAATGTTAGCAAAGAGGTAATCGGGACAGTGCAAACAGTACTCAAAGACAGGGAGAGCAAGCTCTCTCTTGGCACTTTGGATGTGGGACATACAGCGAGATGTTTGCTGCTTTTGCGTTTGGCTGTTGGGAGATTTACAGCACAAAGATATCTAGTTGATTTGAAGCAGTTCCGAGAAAGTCTAAACATAAGCCTCACTTTTCCCTCCTGGCACTTTCCCTGTAGGAGATACCGCAAGACGTTTCTGTAGATTGGGCACAGCGCTCTGCAGGGTGTTAGCAGAGAGTTTCCTGGGACAGTGAAACCCTATATCAGAGACACTGAGAAGAAGCCCCAATGTTCCCTCCAGGCACTTTCAGTGTGGGTGCCTTCTCCACGTGGTTCCTGGTTTCACTGCAGCTCTGAAGAGAATGTTAGCAAAGAGGTAATCGGGACAGTGCAAACAGTACTCAAAGACAGGGAGACCAAGCTCTCTCTTGGCACTTTGGATGTGGGACATACAGCGAGATGTTTGCTGCTTTTGCGTTTGGCTGTTGGGAGATTTACAGCACAAAGATATCTAGTTGATTTGAAGCAGTTCCGAGAAAGTCTAAGCATAAGCCTCACTTTTCCCTCCTGGCACTTTCCCTGTAGGAGATACCGCAAGACGTTTCTGTATATTGGGCACAGCGCTCTGCAGGGTGTTAGCAGAGAGTTTCCCGGGACAGTGAAACCCTATATCAGAGACACTGAGAAGAAGCCCCAATGTTCCCTCCAGGCACTTTCAGTGTGGGTGCCTTCTCCACGTGGTTCCTGGTTTCACTGCAGCTCTGAAGAGAATGTTAGCAAAGAGGTAATCGGGACAGTGCAAACAGTACTCAAAGACAGGGAGAGCAAGCTCTACATTACTCTTTTGGCACTTTGGATGTGGGACATACAGCGAGATGTTTGCTGCTTTTGCGTTTGGCTGTTGGGAGATTTACAGCACAAAGATATCTAGTTGATTTGAAGCAGTTCCGAGAAAGTCTAAGCATAATCCTCACTTTTCCCTCCTGGCACTTTCCGTGTGGGAGATATAGCAGGATGTATATTGGTTTTGAGGACAACTCAATGGACAGTGTATGGAGAAAAGGTCCTGGCTCCTTGAATGCCGTTTCTGGAGACACTGCGATCAATGTGGGAGATATGTCAAGATGTGTGTTGGTTTGAGGACGGCTCTCTGGAGAGTCTTAGCAAAGAGGTCACACAGATAATCAGAGCAATTCTCAGAGACACTGAGAACAAGCTCCACAATTCCTCCTGGCACTTTCCCTGTAGGAGATACCGCAAGACGTTTCTGTAGATTGGGCACAGCGCTCTGCAGGGTGTTAGCAGAGACTATCCCGGGACAGTAAAACCCGACATCAGAGACACTGAGAAGAAGCCCCAATGTTCCCTCCAGGCACTTTCAGTGTGGGTGCCTTCTCCACGTGGTTCCTGGTTTCACTGCAGCTCTGAAGAGAATGTTAGCAAAGAGGTAATCGGGACAGTGCAAACAGTACTCAAAGACAGGGAGAGCAAGCTCTCTCTTGGCACTTTGTATGTGGGACATACAGCGAGATGTTTGCTGCTTTTGCGTTTGGCTGTTGGGAGATTTACAGCACAAAGATATCTAGTTGATTTGAAGCAGTTCCGAGAAAGTCTAAACATAAGCCTCACTTTTCCCTCCTGGCACTTTCCCTGTAGGGGATACCGCAAGACGTTTCTGTAGATTGGGCACAGCGCTCTGCACGGTGTTAGCAGAGAGTTTCCCGGGACAGTGAAACCCTATATCAGAGACACTGAGAAGAAGCCCCAATGTTCCTTCCAGGCACTTTCAGTGTGGGTGCCTTCTCTACGTGGTTCCTGGTTTCACTGCAGCTCTGAAGAGAATGTTAGCAAAGAGGTAATCGGGACAGTGCAAACAGTACTCAAAGACAGGGAGAGCAAGCTCTCTCTTGGCACTTTGGATGTGGGACATACAGCGAGGTGTTTGCTGCTTTTGCGTTTGGCTGTTGGGAGATTTACAGCACAAAGATATCTAGTTGATTTGAAGCAGTTCCGAGAAAGTCTAAACATAATCCTCACTTTTCCCTCCTGGCACTTTCCCTGTAGGAGATACCGCAAGACGTTTCTGTATATTGGGCACAGCGCTCTGCAGGGTGTTAGCAGAGAGTTTCCCGGGACAGTGAAACCCTATATCAGAGACACTGAGAAGAAGCCCCAACGTTCCTTCCAGGCACTTTCAGTGTGGGTGCCTTCTCCACGTGGTTCCTGGTTTCGCTGCAGCTCTGAAGAGAATGTTAGCAAAGAGGTAATCGGGACAGTGCAAACAGTACTCAAAGACAGGGAGAGCAAGCTCTCTCTTGGCACTTTGGATGTGGGACATACAGCGAGATGTTTGCTGCTTTTACATTTGGCTGTTGGGAGATTTACAGCACAAAGATATCTAGTTGATTTGAAGCAGTTCCGAGAAAGTCTAAACATAATCCTCACTTTTCCCTCCTGGCACTTTCCCTGTAGGAGATACCGCAAGACGTTTCTGTATATTGGGCACAGCGCTCTGTACGGTGTTAGCAGAGAGTTTCTCGGGACAGTGAAACCCTATATCAGAGACACTGAGAAGAAGCCCCAATGTTCCCTCCAGGCACTTTCAGTGTGGGTGCCTTCTCCACGTGGTTCCTGGTTTCACTGCAGCTCTGAAGAGAATGTTAGCAAAGAGGTAATCGGGACAGTGCAAACAGTACTCAAAGACAGGGAGAGCAAGCTCTCTCTTGGCACTTTGGATGTGGGACATACAGCGAGATGTTTGCTGCTTTTGCGTTTGGCTGTTGGGAGATTTACAGCACAAAGATATCTAGTTGATTTGAAGCAGTTCCGAGAAAGTCTAAACATAATCCTCACTTTTCCCTCCTGGCACTTTCCCTGTAGGGGATACCGCAAGACGTTTCTGTATATTGGGCACAGCGCTCTGCACGGTGTTAGCAGAGAGTTTCCCGGGACAGTGAAACCCTATATCAGAGACACTGAGAAGAAGCCCCAATGTTCCTTCCAGGCACTTTCAGTGTGGGTGCCTTCTCTACGTGGTTCCTGGTTTCACTGCAGCTCTGAAGAGAATGTTAGCAAAGAGGTAATCGGGACAGTGCAAACAGTACTCAAAGACAGGGAGAGCAAGCTCTCTCTTGGCACTTTGGATGTGGGACATACAGCGAGATGTTTGCTGCTTTTGCGTTTGGCTGTTGGGAGATTTACAGCACAAAGATATCTAGTTGATTTGAAGCAGTTCCGAGAAAGTCTAAACATAAGCCTCACTTTTCCCTCCTGGCACTTTCCCTGTAGGAGATACCGCAAGACGTTTCTGTAGATTGGGCACAGCGCTCTGCAGGGTGTTAGCAGAGAGTTTCCCGGGACAGTGAAACCCTATATCAGAGACACTGAGAAGAAGCCCCAACGTTCCTTCCAGGCACTTTCAGTGTGGGTGCCTTCTCCACGTGGTTCCTGGTTTCGCTGCAGCTCTGAAGAGAATGTTAGCAAAGAGGTAATCGGGACAGTGCAAACAGTACTCAAAGACAGGGAGAGCAAGCTCTCTCTTGGCACTTTGGATGTGGGACATACAGCGAGATGTTTGCTGCTTTTACATTTGGCTGTTGGGAGATTTACAGCACAAAGATATCTAGTTGATTTGAAGCAGTTCCGAGAAAGTCTAAACATAATCCTCACTTTTCCCTCCTGGCACTTTCCCTGTAGGAGATACCGCAAGACGTTTCTGTATATTGGGCACAGCGCTCTGTACGGTGTTAGCAGAGAGTTTCTCGGGACAGTGATACCCTAAATCAGAGACACTGAGAAGAAGCCCCAATGTTCCCTCCAGGCACTTTCAGTGTGGGTGCCTTCTCCACGTGGTTCCTGGTTTCACTGCAGCTCTGAAGAGAATGTTAGCAAAGAGGTAATCGGGACAGTGCAAACAGTACTCAAAGACAGGGAGAGCAAGCTCTCTCTTGGCACTTTGGATGTGGGACATACAGCGAGATGTTTGCTGCTTTTACATTTGGCTGTTGGGAGATTTACGGCACAAAGATATCTAGTTGATTTGAAGCAGTTCCGAGAAAGTCTAAACATAATCCTCACTTTTCCCTCCTGGCACTTTCCCTGTAGGAGATACCGCAAGACGTTTCTGTATATTGGGCACAGCGCTCTGTATGGTGTTAGCAGAGAGTTTCCCGGGACAGTGAAACCCTATATCAGAGACACTGAGAAGAAGCCCCAACGTTCCTTCCAGGCACTTTCAGTGTGGGTGCCTTCTCCACGTGGTTCCTGGTTTCACTGCAGCTCTGAAGAGAATGTTAGCAAAGAGGTAATCGGGACAGTGCAAACAGTACTCAAAGACAGGGAGAGCAAGCTCTCTCTTGGCACTTTGGATGTGGGACATACAGCGAGATGTTTGCTGCTTTTGCGTTTGGCTGTTGGGAGATTTACAGCACAAAGATATCTAGTTGATTTGAAGCAGTTCCGAGAAAGTCTAAACATAAGCCTCACTTTTCCCTCCTGGCACTTTCCCTGTAGGAGATACCGCAAGACGTTTCTGTATATTGGGCACAGCGCTCTGCAGGGTGTTAGCAGAGACTTTCCCGGGACAGTGAAACCCTATATCAGAGACACTGAGAAGAAGCCCCAACGTTCCTTCCAGGCACTTTCAGTGTGGGTGCCTTCTCCACGTGGTTCCTGGTTTCGCTGCAGCTCTGAAGAGAATGTTAGCAAAGAGGTAATCGGGACAGTGCAAACAGTACTCAAAGACAGGGAGAGCAAGCTCTCTCTTGGCACTTTGGATGTGGGACATACAGCGAGATGTTTGCTGCTTTTACATTTGGCTGTTGGGAGATTTACAGCACAAAGATATCTAGTTGATTTGAAGCAGTTCCGAGAAAGTCTAAACATAATCCTCACCTTTCCCTCCTGGCACTTTCCCTGTAGGAGATACCGCAAGACGTTTCTGTATATTGGGCACAGCGCTCTGTACGGTGTTAGCAGAGAGTTTCTCGGGACAGTGAAACCCTAAATCAGAGACACTGAGAAGAAGCCCCAATGTTCCCTCCAGGCACTTTCAGTGTGGGTGCCTTCTCCACGTGGTTCCTGGTTTCACTGCAGCTCTGAAGAGAATGTTAGCAAAGAGGTAATCGGGACAGTGCAAACAGTACTCAAAGACAGGGAGAGCAAGCTCTCTCTTGGCACTTTGGATGTGGGACATACAGCGAGATGTTTGCTGCTTTTACATTTGGCTGTTGGGAGATTTACGGCACAAAGATATCTAGTTGATTTGAAGCAGTTCCGAGAAAGTCTAAACATAATCCTCACTTTTCCCTCCTGGCACTTTCCCTGTAGGAGATACCGCAAGACGTTTCTGTATATTGGGCACAGCGCTCTGTATGGTGTTAGCAGAGAGTTTCCCGGGACAGTGAAACCCTATATCAGAGACACTGAGAAGAAGCCCCAACGTTCCTTCCAGGCACTTTCAGTGTGGGTGCCTTCTCCACGTGGTTCCTGGTTTCACTGCAGCTCTGAAGAGAATGTTAGCAAAGAGGTAATCGGGACAGTGCAAACAGTACTCAAAGACAGGGAGAGCAAGCTCTCTCTTGGCACTTTGGATGTGGGACATACAGCGAGATGTTTGCTGCTTTTGCGTTTGGCTGTTGGGAGATTTACAGCACAAAGATATCTAGTTGATTTGAAGCAGTTCCGAGAAAGTCTAAACATAAGCCTCACTTTTCCCTCCTGGCACTTTCCCTGTAGGAGATACCGCAAGACGTTTCTGTATATTGGGCACAGCGCTCTGCAGGGTGTTAGCAGAGACTTTCCCGGGACAGTGAAACCCTATATCAGAGACACTGAGAAGAAGCCCCAACGTTCCTTCCAGGCACTTTCAGTGTGGGTGCCTTCTCCACGTGGTTCCTGGTTTCGCTGCAGCTCTGAAGAGAATGTTAGCAAAGAGGTAATCGGGACAGTGCAAACAGTACTCAAAGACAGGGAGAGCAAGCTCTCTCTTGGCACTTTGGATGTGGGACATACAGCGAGATGTTTGCTGCTTTTACATTTGGCTGTTGGGAGATTTACAGCACAAAGATATCTAGTTGATTTGAAGCAGTTCCGAGAAAGTCTAAACATAATCCTCACTTTTCCCTCCTGGCACTTTCCCTGTAGGAGATACCGCAAGACGTTTCTGTATATTGGGCACAGCGCTCTGCAGGGTGTTAGCAGAGAGTTTCTCGGGACAGTGAAACCCTATATCAGAGACACTGAGAAGAAGCCCCAACATTCCCTCCAGGCACTTTCAGTGTGGGTGCCTTCTCCACGTGGTTCCTGGTTTCACTGCAGCTCTGAAGAGAATGTTAGCAAAGAGGTAATCGGGACAGTGCAAACAGTACTCAAAGACAGGGAGAGCAAGCTCTCTCTTGGCACTTTGGATGTGGGACATACAGCGAGATGTTTGCTGCTTTTACATTTGGCTGTTGGGAGATTTACGGCACAAAGATATCTAGTTGATTTGAAGCAGTTCCGAGAAAGTCTAAACATAATCCTCACTTTTCCCTCCTGGCACTTTCCCTGTAGGAGATACCGCAAGACGTTTCTGTATATTGGGCACAGCGCTCTGTATGGTGTTAGCAGAGAGTTTCCCGGGACAGTGAAACCCTATATCAGAGACACTGAGAAGAAGCCCCAACGTTCCTTCCAGGCACTTTCAGTGTGGGTGCCTTCTCCACGTGGTTCCTGGTTTCACTGCAGCTCTGAAGAGAATGTTAGCAAAGAGGTAATCGGGACAGTGCAAACAGTACTCAAAGACAGGGAGAGCAAGCTCTCTCTTGGCACTTTGGATGTGGGACATACAGCGAGATGTTTGCTGCTTTTGCGTTTGGCTGTTGGGAGATTTACAGCACAAAGATATCTAGTTGATTTGAAGCAGTTCCGAGAAAGTCTAAACATAATCCTCACTTTTCCCTCCTGGCACTTTCCCTGTAGGAGATACCGCAAGACGTTTCTGTAGATTGGGCACAGCGCTCTGCAGGGTGTTAGCAGAGAGTTTCCTGGGACAGTGAAACCCTATGTCAGAGACACTGAGAGAAGCCCCAATGTTCCCTCCAGGCACTTTCAGTGTGGGTGCCTTCTCTACGTGGTTCCTGGTTTCACTGCAGCTCTGAAGAGAATGTTAGCAAAGAGGTAATCGGGACAGTGCAAACAGTACTCAAAGACAGGGAGAGCAAGCTCTCTCTTGGCACTTTGGATGTGGGACATACAGCGAGATGTTTGCTGCTTTTACATTTGGCTGTTGGGAGATTTACGGCACAAAGATATCTAGTTGATTTGAAGCAGTTCCGAGAAAGTCTAAACATAATCCTCACTTTTCCCTCCTGGCACTTTCCCTGTAGGAGATACCGCAAGACGTTTCTGTATATTGGGCACAGAGCTCTGCAGGGTGTTAGCAGAGACTTTCCCGGGACAGTGAAACCCTATATCAGAGACACTGAGAAGAAGCCCCAATGTTCCTTCCAGGCACTTTCAGTGTGGGTGCCTTCTCCACGTGGTTCCTGGTTTCACTGCAGCTCTGAAGAGAATGTTAGCAAAGAGGTAATCGGGACAGTGCAAACAGTACTCAAAGACAGGGAGAGCAAGCTCTCTCTTGGCACTTTGGATGTGGGACATACAGCGAGATGTTTGCTGCTTTTACATTTGGCTGTTGGGAGATTTACGGCACAAAGATATCTAGTTGATTTGAAGCAGTTCCGAGAAAGTCTAAACATAATCCTCACTTTTCCCTCCTGGCACTTTCCCTGTAGGAGATACCGCAAGACGTTTCTGTATATTGGGCACAGAGCTCTGCAGGGTGTTAGCAGAGAGTTTCCCGGGACAGTGAAACCCTATATCAGAGACACTGAGAAGAAGCCCCAATGTTCCTTCCAGGCACTTTCAGTGTGGGTGCCTTCTCCACGTGGTTCCTGGTTTCACTGCAGCTCTGAAGAGAATGTTAGCAAAGAGGTAATCGGGACAGTGCAAACAGTACTCAAAGACAGGGAGACCAAGCTCTCTCTTGGCACTTTGGATGTGGGACATACAGCGAGATGTTTGCTGCTTTTACATTTGGCTGTTGGGAGATTTACAGCACAAAGATATCTAGTTGATTTGAAGCAGTTCCGAGAAAGTCTAAACATAATCCTCACTTTTCCCTCCTGCACTTTCCCTGTAGGAGATACCGCAAGACGTTTCTGTATATTGGGCACAGCGCTCTGCAGGGTGTTAGCAGAGAGTTTCCCGGGACAGTGAAACCCTATGTCAGAGACACTGAGAAGAAGCCCCAATGTTCCTTCCAGGCACTTTCAGTGTGGGTGCCTTCTCCACGTGGTTCCTGGTTTCACTGCAGCTCTGAAGAGAATGTTAGCAAAGAGGTAATCGGGACAGTGCAAACAGTACTCAAAGACAGGGAGAGCAAGCTCTCTCTTGGCACTTTGGATGTGGGACATACAGCGAGATGTTTGCTGCTTTTACATTTGGCTGTTGGGAGATTTACAGCACAAAGATATCTAGTTGATTTGAAGCAGTTCCGAGAAAGTCTAAACATAATCCTCACTTTTCCCTCCTGGCACTTTCCCTGTAGGAGATACCGCAAGACGTTTCTGTATATTGGGCACAGCGCTCTGCAGGGTGTTAGCAGAGACTTTCCCGGGACAGTGAAACCCTATATCAGAGACACTGAGAAGAAGCCCCAACGTTCCTTCCAGGCACTTTCAGTGTGGGTGCCTTCTCCACGTGGTTCCTGGTTTCACTGCAGCTCTGAAGAGAATGTTAGCAAAGAGGTAATCGGGACAGTGCAAACAGTACTCAAAGACAGGGAGAGCAAGCTCTCTCTTGGCACTTTGGATGTGGGACATACAGCGAGATGTTTGCTGCTTTTACATTTGGCTGTTGGGAGATTTACGGCACAAAGATATCTAGTTGATTTGAAGCAGTTCCGAGAAAGTCTAAACATAATCCTCACTTTTCCCTCCTGGCACTTTCCCTGTAGGAGATACCGCAAGACGTTTCTGTATATTGGGCACAGCGCTCTGTACGGTGTTAGCAGAGAGTTTCTCGGGACAGTGAAACCCTATATCAGAGACACTGAGAAGAAGCCCCAATGTTCCCTCCAGGCACTTTCAGTGTGGGTGCCTTCTCCACGTGGTTCCTGGTTTCACTGCAGCTCTGAAGAGAATGTTAGCAAAGAGGTAATCGGGACAGTGCAAACAGTACTCAAAGACAGGGAGAGCAAGCTCTCTCTTGGCACTTTGGATGTGGGACATACAGCGAGATGTTTGCTGCTTTTACATTTGGCTGTTGGGAGATTTACAGCACAAAGATATCTAGTTGATTTGAAGCAGTTCCGAGAAAGTCTAAACATAATCCTCACTTTTCCCTCCTGGCACTTTCCCTGTAGGAGATACCGCAAGACGTTTCTGTATATTGGGCACAGCGCTCTGTATGGTGTTAGCAGAGAGTTTCCCGGGACAGTGAAACCCTATATCAGAGACACTGAGAAGAAGCCCCAACGTTCCTTCCAGGCACTTTCAGTGTGGGTGCCTTCTCCACGTGGTTCCTGGTTTCACTGCAGCTCTGAAGAGAATGTTAGCAAAGAGGTAATCGGGACAGTGCAAACAGTACTCAAAGACAGGGAGAGCAAGCTCTCTCTTGGCACTTTGGATGTGGGACATACAGCGAGGTGTTTGCTGCTTTTGCGTTTGGCTGTTGGGAGATTTACAGCACAAAGATATCTAGTTGATTTGAAGCAGTTCCGAGAAAGTCTAAACATAAGCCTCACTTTTCCCTCCTGGCACTTTCCCTGTAGGGGATACCGCAAGACGTTTCTGTAGATTGGGCACAGCGCTCTGCAGGGTGTTAGCAGAGAGTTTCCCGGGACAGTGAAACCCTATATCAGAGACACTGAGAAGAAGCCCCAATGTTCCTTCCAGGCACTTTCAGTGTGGGTGCCTTCTCCACGTGGTTCCTGGTTTCACTGCAGCTCTGAAGAGAATGTTAGCAAAGAGGTAATCGGGACAGTGCAAACAGTACTCAAAGACAGGGAGAGCAAGCTCTCTCTTGGCACTTTGGATGTGGGACATACAGCGAGATGTTTGCTGCTTTTACATTTGGCTGTTGGGAGATTTACAGCACAAAGATATCTAGTTGATTTGAAGCAGTTCCGAGAAAGTCTAAACATAATCCTCACTTTTCCCTCCTGCACTTTCCCTGTAGGAGATACCGCAAGACGTTTCTGTATATTGGGCACAGCGCTCTGCACGGTGTTAGCAGAGAGTTTCCCGGGACAGTGAAACCCTATGTCAGAGACACTGAGAAGAAGCCCCAATGTTCCCTCCAGGCACTTTCAGTGTGGGTGCCTTCTCCACGTGGTTCCTGGTTTCACTGCAGCTCTGAAGAGAATGTTAGCAAAGAGGTAATCGGGACAGTGCAAACAGTACTCAAAGACAGGGAGAGCAAGCTCTCTCTTGGCACTTTGGATGTGGGACATACAGCGAGATGTTTGCTGCTTTTGCGTTTGGCTGTTGGGAGATTTACAGCACAAAGATATCTAGTTGATTTGAAGCAGTTCCGAGAAAGTCTAAACATAAGCCTCACTTTTCCCTCCTGGCACTTTCCCTGTAGGGGATACCGCAAGACGTTTCTGTATATTGGGCACAGCGCTCTGCAGGGTGTTAGCAGAGAGTTTCCCGGGACAGTGAAACCCTATATCAGAGACACTGAGAAGAAGCCCCAACGTTCCTTCCAGGCACTTTCAGTGTGGGTGCCTTCTCTACGTGGTTCCTGGTTTCACTGCAGCTCTGAAGAGAATGTTAGCAAAGAGGTAATCGGGACAGTGCAAACAGTACTCAAAGACAGGGAGAGCAAGCTCTCTCTTGGCACTTTGGATGTGGGACATACAGCGAGGTGTTTGCTGCTTTTGCGTTTGGCTGTTGGGAGATTTACAGCACAAAGATATCTAGTTGATTTGAAGCAGTTCCGAGAAAGTCTAAACATAATCCTCACTTTTCCCTCCTGGCACTTTCCCTGTAGGAGATACCGCAAGACGTTTCTGTATATTGGGCACAGCGCTCTGCAGGGTGTTAGCAGAGACTTTCCCGGGACAGTGAAACCCTATATCAGAGACACTGAGAAGAAGCCCCAACGTTCCTTCCAGGCACTTTCAGTGTGGGTGCCTTCTCCACGTGGTTCCTGGTTTCACTGCAGCTCTGAAGAGAATGTTAGCAAAGAGGTAATCGGGACAGTGCAAACAGTACTCAAAGACAGGGAGAGCAAGCTCTCTCTTGGCACTTTGGATGTGGGACATACAGCGAGATGTTTGCTGCTTTTACATTTGGCTGTTGGGAGATTTACGGCACAAAGATATCTAGTTGATTTGAAGCAGTTCCGAGAAAGTCTAAACATAATCCTCACTTTTCCCTCCTGGCACTTTCCCTGTAGGAGATACCGCAAGACGTTTCTGTATATTGGGCACAGCGCTCTGTACGGTGTTAGCAGAGAGTTTCTCGGGACAGTGAAACCCTATATCAGAGACACTGAGAAGAAGCCCCAATGTTCCCTCCAGGCACTTTCAGTGTGGGTGCCTTCTCCACGTGGTTCCTGGTTTCACTGCAGCTCTGAAGAGAATGTTAGCAAAGAGGTAATCGGGACAGTGCAAACAGTACTCAAAGACAGGGAGAGCAAGCTCTCTCTTGGCACTTTGGATGTGGGACATACAGCGAGATGTTTGCTGCTTTTACATTTGGCTGTTGGGAGATTTACAGCACAAAGATATCTAGTTGATTTGAAGCAGTTCCGAGAAAGTCTAAACATAATCCTCACTTTTCCCTCCTGGCACTTTCCCTGTAGGAGATACCGCAAGACGTTTCTGTATATTGGGCACAGCGCTCTGTATGGTGTTAGCAGAGAGTTTCCCGGGACAGTGAAACCCTATATCAGAGACACTGAGAAGAAGCCCCAACGTTCCTTCCAGGCACTTTCAGTGTGGGTGCCTTCTCCACGTGGTTCCTGGTTTCACTGCAGCTCTGAAGAGAATGTTAGCAAAGAGGTAATCGGGACAGTGCAAACAGTACTCAAAGACAGGGAGAGCAAGCTCTCTCTTGGCACTTTGGATGTGGGACATACAGCGAGGTGTTTGCTGCTTTTGCGTTTGGCTGTTGGGAGATTTACAGCACAAAGATATCTAGTTGATTTGAAGCAGTTCCGAGAAAGTCTAAACATAAGCCTCACTTTTCCCTCCTGGCACTTTCCCTGTAGGGGATACCGCAAGACGTTTCTGTAGATTGGGCACAGCGCTCTGCAGGGTGTTAGCAGAGAGTTTCCCGGGACAGTGAAACCCTATATCAGAGACACTGAGAAGAAGCCCCAATGTTCCTTCCAGGCACTTTCAGTGTGGGTGCCTTCTCCACGTGGTTCCTGGTTTCACTGCAGCTCTGAAGAGAATGTTAGCAAAGAGGTAATCGGGACAGTGCAAACAGTACTCAAAGACAGGGAGAGCAAGCTCTCTCTTGGCACTTTGGATGTGGGACATACAGCGAGATGTTTGCTGCTTTTACATTTGGCTGTTGGGAGATTTACGGCACAAAGATATCTAGTTGATTTGAAGCAGTTCCGAGAAAGTCTAAACATAATCCTCACTTTTCCCTCCTGGCACTTTCCCTGTAGGAGATACCGCAAGACGTTTCTGTATATTGGGCACAGAGCTCTGCAGGGTGTTAGCAGAGAGTTTCCCGGGACAGTGAAACCCTATATCAGAGACACTGAGAAGAAGCCCCAATGTTCCTTCCAGGCACTTTCAGTGTGGGTGCCTTCTCCACGTGGTTCCTGGTTTCACTGCAGCTCTGAAGAGAATGTTAGCAAAGAGGTAATCGGGACAGTGCAAACAGTACTCAAAGACAGGGAGAGCAAGCTCTCTCTTGGCACTTTGGATGTGGGACATACAGCGAGATGTTTGCTGCTTTTACATTTGGCTGTTGGGAGATTTACAGCACAAAGATATCTAGTTGATTTGAAGCAGTTCCGAGAAAGTCTAAACATAATCCTCACTTTTCCCTCCTGCACTTTCCCTGTAGGAGATACCGCAAGACGTTTCTGTATATTGGGCACAGCGCTCTGCACGGTGTTAGCAGAGAGTTTCCCGGGACAGTGAAACCCTATGTCAGAGACACTGAGAAGAAGCCCCAATGTTCCCTCCAGGCACTTTCAGTGTGGGTGCCTTCTCCACGTGGTTCCTGGTTTCACTGCAGCTCTGAAGAGAATGTTAGCAAAGAGGTAATCGGGACAGTGCAAACAGTACTCAAAGACAGGGAGAGCAAGCTCTCTCTTGGCACTTTGGATGTGGGACATACAGCGAGATGTTTGCTGCTTTTGCGTTTGGCTGTTGGGAGATTTACAGCACAAAGATATCTAGTTGATTTGAAGCAGTTCCGAGAAAGTCTAAACATAATCCTCACTTTTCCCTCCTGCACTTTCCCTGTAGGAGATACCGCAAGACGTTTCTGTATATTGGGCACAGCGCTCTGCACGGTGTTAGCAGAGAGTTTCCCGGGACAGTGAAACCCTATGTCAGAGACACTGAGAAGAAGCCCCAATGTTCCCTCCAGGCACTTTCAGTGTGGGTGCCTTCTCCACGTGGTTCCTGGTTTCACTGCAGCTCTGAAGAGAATGTTAGCAAAGAGGTAATCGGGACAGTGCAAACAGTACTCAAAGACAGGGAGAGCAAGCTCTCTCTTGGCACTTTGGATGTGGGACATACAGCGAGATGTTTGCTGCTTTTGCGTTTGGCTGTTGGGAGATTTACAGCACAAAGATATCTAGTTGATTTGAAGCAGTTCCGAGAAAGTCTAAACATAAGCCTCACTTTTCCCTCCTGGCACTTTCCCTGTAGGAGATACCGCAAGACGTTTCTGTAGATTGGGCACAGCGCTCTGCACGGTGTTAGCAGAGAGTTTCCCGGGACAGTGAAACCCTATGTCAGAGACACTGAGAAGAAGCCCCAATGTTCCCTCCAGGCACTTTCAGTGTGGGTGCCTTCTCCACGTGGTTCCTGGTTTCACTGCAGCTCTGAAGAGAATGTTAGCAAAGAGGTAATCGGGACAGTGCAAACAGTACTCAAAGACAGGGAGAGCAAGCTCTCTCTTGGCACTTTGGATGTGGGACATACAGCGAGATGTTTGCTGCTTTTACATTTGGCTGTTGGGAGATTTACGGCACAAAGATATCTAGTTGATTTGAAGCAGTTCCGAGAAAGTCTAAACATAATCCTCACTTTTCCCTCCTGGCACTTTCCCTGTAGGAGATACCGCAAGACGTTTCTGTATATTGGGCACAGAGCTCTGCAGGGTGTTAGCAGAGAGTTTCCCGGGACAGTGAAACCCTATATCAGAGACACTGAGAAGAAGCCCCAATGTTCCTTCCAGGCACTTTCAGTGTGGGTGCCTTCTCCACGTGGTTCCTGGTTTCACTGCAGCTCTGAAGAGAATGTTAGCAAAGAGGTAATCGGGACAGTGCAAACAGTACTCAAAGACAGGGAGAGCAAGCTCTCTCTTGGCACTTTGGATGTGGGACATACAGCGAGATGTTTGCTGCTTTTACATTTGGCTGTTGGGAGATTTACAGCACAAAGATATCCAGTTGATTTGAAGCAGTTCCGAGAAAGTCTAAGCATAATCCTCACTTTTCCCTCCTGGCACTTTCCGTGTGGGAGATATAGCAGGATGTATATTGGTTTTGAGGACAACTCAATGGACAGTGTAGGGAGAAAAGTTCCTGGCTCCTTGAATGCCGTTTCTGGAGACACTGCGATCAATGTGGGAGATATGTCAAGATGTGTGTTGGTTTTGAGGACGGCTCTCTGGAGTGTCTTAGCAAAGAGGTCCCAGGGATAATCAGAGCAATTCTCAGAGACACTGAGAACAAGCTCCACAATTCCTCCTGGCACTTTCCCTGTAGGAGATACCGCAAGACGTTTCTGTAGATTGGGCACAGCGCTCTGCAGGGTGTTAGCAGAGACTTTCCTGGGACAGTGATACCCTATGTCAGAGACACTGAGAAGAAGCCCCAATGTTCCCTCCAGGCACTTTCAGTGTGGGTGCCTTCTCCACGTGGTTCCTGGTTTCACTGCAGCTCTGAAGAGAATGTTAGCAAAGAGGTAATCGGGACAGTGCAAACAGTACTCAAAGACAGGGAGAGCAAGCTCTCTCTTGGCACTTTGGATGTGGGACATACAGCGAGATGTTTGCTGCTTTTACGTTTGGCTGTTGGGAGATTTACGGCACAAAGATATCTAGTTGATTTGAAGCAGTTCCGAGAAAGTCTAAACATAATCCTCACTTTTCCCTCCTGGCACTTTCCCTGTAGGAGATACCGCAAGACGTTTCTGTATATTGGGCACAGAGCTCTGCAGGGTGTTAGCAGAGAGTTTCCCGGGACAGTGAAACCCGACATCAGAGACACTGAGAAGAAGCCCCAATGTTCCCTGCAGGCACTTTCAGTGTGGGTGCCTTCTCCACGTGGTTCCTGGTTTCACTGCAGCTCTGAAGAGAATGTTAGCAAAGAGGTAATCGGGACAGTGCAAACAGTACTCAAAGACAGGGAGAGCAAGCTCTCTCTTGGCACTTTGGATGTGGGACATACAGCGAGATGTTTGCTGCTTTTGCGTTTGGCTGTTGGGAGATTTACAGCACAAAGATATCTAGTTGATTTGAAGCAGTTCCGAGAAAGTCTAAGCATAATCCTCACTTTTCCCTCCTGGCACTTTCCGTGTGGGAGATATAGCAGGATGTATATTGGTTTTGAGGACAACTCAATGGACAGTGTAGGGAGAAAAGTTCCTGGCTCCTTGAATGCCGTTTCTGGAGACACTGCGATCAATGTGGGAGATATGTCAAGATGTGTGTTGGTTTTGAGGACGGCTCTCTGGAGTGTCTTAGCAAAGAGGTCACAGGGATAATCAGAGCAATTCTCAGAGACACTGAGAACAAGCTCCACAATTCCTCCTGGCACTTTCCCTGTAGGAGATACCGCAAGACGTTTCTGTAGATTGGGCACAGCGCTCTGCAGGGTGTTAGCAGAGACTTTCCTGGGACAGTGAAACCCGACATCAGAGACACTGAGAAGAAGCCCCAATGTTCCCTCCAGGCACTTTCAGTGTGGGTGCCTTCTCCACGTGGTTCCTGGTTTCACTGCAGCTCTGAAGAGAATGTTAGCAAAGAGGTAATCGGGACAGTGCAAACAGTACTCAAAGACAGGGAGAGCAAGCTCTCTCTTGGCACTTTGGATGTGGGACATACAGCGAGATGTTTGCTGCTTTTACGTTTGGCTGTTGGGAGATTTACGGCACAAAGATATCTAGTTGATTTGAAGCAGTTCCGAGAAAGTCTAAACATAATCCTCACTTTTCCCTCCTGCACTTTCCCTGTAGGAGATACCGCAAGACGTTTCTGTATATTGGGCACAGAGCTCTGCAGGGTGTTAGCAGAGAGTTTCCCGGGACAGTGAAACCCTATATCAGAGACACTGAGAAGAAGCCCCAATGTTCCTTCCAGGCACTTTCAGTGTGGGTGCCTTCTCCACGTGGTTCCTGGTTTCACTGCAGCTCTGAAGAGAATGTTAGCAAAGAGGTAATCGGGACAGTGCAAACAGTACTCAAAGACAGGGAGAGCAAGCTCTCTCTTGGCACTTTGGATGTGGGACATACAGCGAGATGTTTGCTGCTTTTACATTTGGCTGTTGGGAGATTTACAGCACAAAGATATCTAGTTGATTTGAAGCAGTTCCGAGAAAGTCTAAACATAATCCTCACTTTTCCCTCCTGCACTTTCCCTGTAGGAGATACCGCAAGACGTTTCTGTATATTGGGCACAGCGCTCTGCACGGTGTTAGCAGAGAGTTTCCCGGGACAGTGAAACCCTATGTCAGAGACACTGAGAAGAAGCCCCAACGTTCCTTCCAGGCACTTTCAGTGTGGGTGCCTTCTCCACGTGGTTCCTGGTTTCACTGCAGCTCTGAAGAGAATGTTAGCAAAGAGGTAATCGGGACAGTGCAAACAGTACTCAAAGACAGGGAGAGCAAGCTCTCTCTTGGCACTTTGGATGTGGGACATACAGCGAGATGTTTGCTGCTTTTGCGTTTGGCTGTTGGGAGATTTACAGCACAAAGATATCTAGTTGATTTGAAGCAGTTCCGAGAAAGTCTAAACATAAGCCTCACTTTTCCCTCCTGGCACTTTCCCTGTAGGGGATACCGCAAGACGTTTCTGTATATTGGGCACAGCGCTCTGTATGGTGTTAGCAGAGAGTTTCCCGGGACAGTGAAACCCTATATCAGAGACACTGAGAAGAAGCCCCAACGTTCCTTCCAGGCACTTTCAGTGTGGGTGCCTTCTCTACGTGGTTCCTGGTTTCACTGCAGCTCTGAAGAGAATGTTAGCAAAGAGGTAATCGGGACAGTGCAAACAGTACTCAAAGACAGGGAGAGCAAGCTCTCTCTTGGCACTTTGGATGTGGGACATACAGCGAGGTGTTTGCTGCTTTTGCGTTTGGCTGTTGGGAGATTTACAGCACAAAGATATCTAGTTGATTTGAAGCAGTTCCGAGAAAGTCTAAGCATAATCCTCACTTTTCCCTCCTGGCACTTTCCGTGTGGGAGATATAGCAGGATGTATATTGGTTTTGAGGACAACTCAATGGACAGTGTAGGGAGAAAAGTTCCTGGCTCCTTGAATGCCGTTTCTGGAGACACTGCGATCAATGTGGGAGATATGTCAAGATGTGTGTTGGTTTTGAGGACGGCTCTCTGGAGTGTCTTAGCAAAGAGGTCCCAGGGATAATCAGAGCAATTCTCAGAGACACTGAGAACAAGCTCCACAATTCCTCCTGGCACTTTCCCTGTAGGAGATACCGCAAGACGTTTCTGTATATTGGGCACAGCGCTCTGCAGGGTGTTAGCAGAGACTTTCCTGGGACAGTGATACCCTATGTCAGAGACACTGAGAAGAAGCCCCAATGTTCCCTCCAGGCACTTTCAGTGTGGGTGCCTTCTCCACGTGGTTCCTGGTTTCACTGCAGCTCTGAAGAGAATGTTAGCAAAGAGGTAATCGGGACAGTGCAAACAGTACTCAAAGACAGGGAGAGCAAGCTCTACATTACTCTCTTGGCACTTTGGATGTGGGACATACAGCGAGATGTTTGCTGCTTTTGCGTTTGGCTGTTGGGAGATTTACAGCACAAAGATATCTAGTTGATTTGAAGCAGTTCCGAGAAAGTCTAAACATAATCCTCACTTTTCCCTCCTGGCACTTTCCCTGTAGGAGATACCGCAAGACGTTTCTGTATATTGGGCACAGCGCTCTGCACGGTGTTAGCAGAGAGTTTCCCGGGACAGTGAAACCCTATGTCAGAGACACTGAGAAGAAGCCCCAATGTTCCTTCCAGGCACTTTCAGTGTGGGTGCCTTCTCCACGTGGTTCCTGGTTTCACTGCAGCTCTGAAGAGAATGTTAGCAAAGAGGTAATCGGGACAGTGCAAACAGTACTCAAAGACAGGGAGAGCAAGCTCTCTCTTGGCACTTTGGATGTGGGACATACAGCGAGATGTTTGCTGCTTTTACATTTGGCTGTTGGGAGATTTACAGCACAAAGATATCTAGTTGATTTGAAGCAGTTCCGAGAAAGTCTAAACATAATCCTCACTTTTCCCTCCTGCACTTTCCCTGTAGGAGATACCGCAAGACGTTTCTGTATATTGGGCACAGCGCTCTGCACGGTGTTAGCAGAGAGTTTCCCGGGACAGTGAAACCCTATGTCAGAGACACTGAGAAGAAGCCCCAACGTTCCTTCCAGGCACTTTCAGTGTGGGTGCCTTCTCCACGTGGTTCCTGGTTTCACTGCAGCTCTGAAGAGAATGTTAGCAAAGAGGTAATCGGGACAGTGCAAACAGTACTCAAAGACAGGGAGAGCAAGCTCTCTCTTGGCACTTTGGATGTGGGACATACAGCGAGATGTTTGCTGCTTTTGCGTTTGGCTGTTGGGAGATTTACAGCACAAAGATATCTAGTTGATTTGAAGCAGTTCCGAGAAAGTCTAAACATAAGCCTCACTTTTCCCTCCTGGCACTTTCCCTGTAGGGGATACCGCAAGACGTTTCTGTATATTGGGCACAGCGCTCTGCACGGTGTTATCAGAGAGTTTCCCGGGACAGTGAAACCCTATATCAGAGACACTGAGAAGAAGCCCCAACGTTCCTTCCAGGCACTTTCAGTGTGGGTGCCTTCTCTACGTGGTTCCTGGTTTCACTGCAGCTCTGAAGAGAATGTTAGCAAAGAGGTAATCGGGACAGTGCAAACAGTACTCAAAGACAGGGAGAGCAAGCTCTCTCTTGGCACTTTGGATGTGGGACATACAGCGAGGTGTTTGCTGCTTTTGCGTTTGGCTGTTGGGAGATTTACAGCACAAAGATATCTAGTTGATTTGAAGCAGTTCCGAGAAAGTCTAAGCATAATCCTCACTTTTCCCTCCTGGCACTTTCCGTGTGGGAGATATAGCAGGATGTATATTGGTTTTGAGGACAACTCAATGGACAGTGTAGGGAGAAAAGTTCCTGGCTCCTTGAATGCCGTTTCTGGAGACACTGCGATCAATGTGGGAGATATGTCAAGATGTGTGTTGGTTTTGAGGACGGCTCTCTGGAGTGTCTTAGCAAAGAGGTCCCAGGGATAATCAGAGCAATTCTCAGAGACACTGAGAACAAGCTCCACAATTCCTCCTGGCACTTTCCCTGTAGGAGATACCGCAAGACGTTTCTGTATATTGGGCACAGCGCTCTGCAGGGTGTTAGCAGAGACTTTCCTGGGACAGTGATACCCTATGTCAGAGACACTGAGAAGAAGCCCCAATGTTCCCTCCAGGCACTTTCAGTGTGGGTGCCTTCTCCACGTGGTTCCTGGTTTCACTGCAGCTCTGAAGAGAATGTTAGCAAAGAGGTAATCGGGACAGTGCAAACAGTACTCAAAGACAGGGAGAGCAAGCTCTACATTACTCTCTTGGCACTTTGGATGTGGGACATACAGCGAGATGTTTGCTGCTTTTGCGTTTGGCTGTTGGGAGATTTACAGCACAAAGATATCTAGTTGATTTGAAGCAGTTCCGAGAAAGTCTAAACATAATCCTCACTTTTCCCTCCTGGCACTTTCCCTGTAGGAGATACCGCAAGACGTTTCTGTATATTGGGCACAGCGCTCTGCACGGTGTTAGCAGAGAGTTTCCCGGGACAGTGAAACCCTATGTCAGAGACACTGAGAAGAAGCCCCAATGTTCCCTCCAGGCACTTTCAGTGTGGGTGCCTTCTCCACGTGGTTCCTGGTTTCACTGCAGCTCTGAAGAGAATGTTAGCAAAGAGGTAATCGGGACAGTGCAAACAGTACTCAAAGACAGGGAGAGCAAGCTCTCTCTTGGCACTTTGGATGTGGGACATACAGCGAGATGTTTGCTGCTTTTACATTTGGCTGTTGGGAGATTTACAGCACAAAGATATCTAGTTGATTTGAAGCAGTTCCGAGAAAGTCTAAGCATAATCCTCACTTTTCCCTCCTGGCACTTTCCGTGTGGGAGATATAGCAGGATGTATATTGGTTTTGAGGACAACTCAATGGACAGTGTAGGGAGAAAAGTTCCTGGCTCCTTGAATGCCGTTTCTGGAGACACTGCGATCAATGTGGGAGATATGTCAAGATGTGTGTTGGTTTTGAGGACTGCTCTCTGGAGTGTCTTAGCAAAGAGGTCCCAGGGATAATCAGAGCAATTCTCAGAGACACTGAGAACAAGCTCCACAATTCCTCCTGGCACTTTCCCTATAGGAGATACCGCAAGACGTTTCTGTATATTGGGCACAGCGCTCTGCAGGGTGTTAGCAGAGACTTTCCTGGGACAGTGATACCCTATGTCAGAGACACTGAGAAGAAGCCCCAATGTTCCCTCCAGGCACTTTCAGTGTGGGTGCCTTCTCCACGTGGTTCCTGGTTTCACTGCAGCTCTGAAGAGAATGTTAGCAAAGAGGTAATCGGGACAGTGCAAACAGTACTCAAAGACAGGGAGAGCAAGCTCTCTCTTGGCACTTTGGATGTGGGACATACAGCGAGATGTTTGCTGCTTTTACATTTGGCTGTTGGGAGATTTACGGCACAAAGATATCTAGTTGATTTGAAGCAGTTCCGAGAAAGTCTAAACATAATCCTCACTTTTCCCTCCTGGCACTTTCCCTGTAGGAGATACCGCAAGACGTTTCTGTATATTGGGCACAGAGCTCTGCAGGGTGTTAGCAGAGAGTTTCCCGGGACAGTGAAACCCTATATCAGAGACACTGAGAAGAAGCCCCAATGTTCCTTCCAGGCACTTTCAGTGTGGGTGCCTTCTCCACGTGGTTCCTGGTTTCACTGCAGCTCTGAAGAGAATGTTAGCAAAGAGGTAATCGGGACAGTGCAAACAGTACTCAAAGACAGGGAGAGCAAGCTCTCTCTTGGCACTTTGGATGTGGGACATACAGCGAGATGTTTGCTGCTTTTGCGTTTGGCTGTTGGGAGATTTACAGCACAAAGATATCTAGTTGATTTGAAGCAGTTCCGAGAAAGTCTAAGCATAATCCTCACTTTTCCCTCCTGGCACTTTCCGTGTGGGAGATATAGCAGGATGTATATTGGTTTTGAGGACAACTCCATGGACAGTGTAGGGAGAAAAGTTCCTGGCTCCTTGAATGCCGTTTCTGGAGACACTGCGATCAATGTGGGAGATATGTCAAGATGTGTGTTGGTTTTGAGGACGGCTCTCTGGAGTGTCTTAGCAAAGAGGTCACAGGGATAATCAGAGCAATTCTCAGAGACACTGAGAACAAGCTCCACAATTCCTCCTGGCACTTTCCCTGTAGGAGATACCGCAAGACGTTTCTGTAGATTGGGCACAGCGCTCTGCAGGGTGTTAGCAGAGACTTTCCTGGGACAGTGAAACCCGACATCAGAGACACTGAGAAGAAGCCCCAATGTTCCCTCCAGGCACTTTCAGTGTGGGTGCCTTCTCCACGTGGTTCCTGGTTTCACTGCAGCTCTGAAGAGAATGTTAGCAAAGAGGTAATCGGGACAGTGCAAACAGTACTCAAAGACAGGGAGAGCAAGCTCTCTCTTGGCACTTTGGATGTGGGACATACAGCGAGATGTTTGCTGCTTTTACGTTTGGCTCTTGGGAGATTTACGGCACAAAGATATCTAGTTGATTTGAAGCAGTTCCGAGAAAGTCTAAACATAATCCTCACTTTTCCCTCCTGCACTTTCCCTGTAGGAGATACCGCAAGACGTTTCTGTATATTGGGCACAGAGCTCTGCAGGGTGTTAGCAGAGAGTTTCCCGGGACAGTGAAACCCTATATCAGAGACACTGAGAAGAAGCCCCAATGTTCCTTCCAGGCACTTTCAGTGTGGGTGCCTTCTCCACGTGGTTCCTGGTTTCACTGCAGCTCTGAAGAGAATGTTAGCAAAGAGGTAATCGGGACAGTGCAAACAGTACTCAAAGACAGGGAGACCAAGCTCTCTCTTGGCACTTTGGATGTGGGACATACAGCGAGATGTTTGCTGCTTTTACATTTGGCTGTTGGGAGATTTACAGCACAAAGATATCTAGTTGATTTGAAGCAGTTCCGAGAAAGTCTAAACATAATCCTCACTTTTCCCTCCTGCACTTTCCCTGTAGGAGATACCGCAAGACGTTTCTGTATATTGGGCACAGCGCTCTGCACGGTGTTAGCAGAGAGTTTCCCGGGACAGTGAAACCCTATGTCAGAGACACTGAGAAGAAGCCCCAACGTTCCTTCCAGGCACTTTCAGTGTGGGTGCCTTCTCCACGTGGTTCCTGGTTTCACTGCAGCTCTGAAGAGAATGTTAGCAAAGAGGTAATCGGGACAGTGCAAACAGTACTCAAAGACAGGGAGAGCAAGCTCTCTCTTGGCACTTTGGATGTGGGACATACAGCGAGATGTTTGCTGCTTTTGCGTTTGGCTGTTGGGAGATTTACAGCACAAAGATATCTAGTTGATTTGAAGCAGTTCCGAGAAAGTCTAAACATAAGCCTCACTTTTCCCTCCTGGCACTTTCCCTGTAGGGGATACCGCAAGACGTTTCTGTATATTGGGCACAGCGCTCTGCACGGTGTTATCAGAGAGTTTCCCGGGACAGTGAAACCCTATATCAGAGACACTGAGAAGAAGCCCCAACGTTCCTTCCAGGCACTTTCAGTGTGGGTGCCTTCTCTACGTGGTTCCTGGTTTCACTGCAGCTCTGAAGAGAATGTTAGCAAAGAGGTAATCGGGACAGTGCAAACAGTACTCAAAGACAGGGAGAGCAAGCTCTCTCTTGGCACTTTGGATGTGGGACATACAGCGAGGTGTTTGCTGCTTTTGCGTTTGGCTGTTGGGAGATTTACAGCACAAAGATATCTAGTTGATTTGAAGCAGTTCCGAGAAAGTCTAAGCATAATCCTCACTTTTCCCTCCTGGCACTTTCCGTGTGGGAGATATAGCAGGATGTATATTGGTTTTGAGGACAACTCAATGGACAGTGTAGGGAGAAAAGTTCCTGGCTCCTTGAATGCCGTTTCTGGAGACACTGCGATCAATGTGGGAGATATGTCAAGATGTGTGTTGGTTTTGAGGACGGCTCTCTGGAGTGTCTTAGCAAAGAGGTCCCAGGGATAATCAGAGCAATTCTCAGAGACACTGAGAACAAGCTCCACAATTCCTCCTGGCACTTTCCCTGTAGGAGATACCGCAAGACGTTTCTGTATATTGGGCACAGCGCTCTGCACGGTGTTAGCAGAGACTTTCCTGGGACAGTGATACCCTATGTCAGAGACACTGAGAAGAAGCCCCAATGTTCCCTCCAGGCACTTTCAGTGTGGGTGCCTTCTCCACGTGGTTCCTGGTTTCACTGCAGCTCTGAAGAGAATGTTAGCAAAGAGGTAATCGGGACAGTGCAAACAGTACTCAAAGACAGGGAGAGCAAGCTCTACATTACTCTCTTGGCACTTTGGATGTGGGACATACAGCGAGATGTTTGCTGCTTTTGCGTTTGGCTGTTGGGAGATTTACAGCACAAAGATATCTAGTTGATTTGAAGCAGTTCCGAGAAAGTCTAAACATAATCCTCACTTTTCCCTCCTGGCACTTTCCCTGTAGGAGATACCGCAAGACGTTTCTGTAGATTGGGCACAGCGCTCTGCACGGTGTTAGCAGAGAGTTTCCCGGGACAGTGAAACCCTATGTCAGAGACACTGAGAAGAAGCCCCAATGTTCCCTCCAGGCACTTTCAGTGTGGGTGCCTTCTCCACGTGGTTCCTGGTTTCACTGCAGCTCTGAAGAGAATGTTAGCAAAGAGGTAATCGGGACAGTGCAAACAGTACTCAAAGACAGGGAGAGCAAGCTCTCTCTTGGCACTTTGGATGTGGGACATACAGCGAGATGTTTGCTGCTTTTACGTTTGGCTGTTGGGAGATTTACGGCACAAAGATATGTAGTTGATTTGAAGCAGTTCCGAGAAAGTCTAAACATAATCCTCACTTTTCCCTCCTGGCACTTTCCCTGTAGGAGATACCGCAAGACGTTTCTGTATATTGGGCACAGAGCTCTGCAGGGTGTTAGCAGAGAGTTTCCCGGGACAGTGAAACCCTATATCAGAGACACTGAGAAGAAGCCCCAATGTTCCTTCCAGGCACTTTCAGTGTGGGTGCCTTCTCCACGTGGTTCCTGGTTTCACTGCAGCTCTGAAGAGAATGTTAGCAAAGAGGTAATCGGGACAGTGCAAACAGTACTCAAAGACAGGGAGAGCAAGCTCTCTCTTGGCACTTTGGATGTGGGACATACAGCGAGATGTTTGCTGCTTTTGCGTTTGGCTGTTGGGAGATTTACAGCACAAAGATATCTAGTTGATTTGAAGCAGTTCCGAGAAAGTCTAAGCATAATCCTCACTTTTCCCTCCTGGCACTTTCCGTGTGGGAGATATAGCAGGATGTATATTGGTTTTGAGGACAACTCAATGGACAGTGTAGGGAGAAAAGTTCCTGGCTCCTTGAATGCCGTTTCTGGAGACACTGCGATCAATGTGGGAGATATGTCAAGATGTGTGTTGGTTTTGAGGACGGCTCTCTGGAGTGTCTTAGCAAAGAGGTCACAGGGATAATCAGAGCAATTCTCAGAGACACTGAGAACAAGCTCCACAATTCCTCCTGGCACTTTCCCTGTAGGAGATACCGCAAGACGTTTCTGTAGATTGGGCACAGCGCTCTGGAGGGTGTTAGCAGAGACTTTCCTGGGACAGTGAAACCCGACATCAGAGACACTGAGAAGAAGCCCCAATGTTCCCTCCAGGCACTTTCAGTGTGGGTGCCTTCTCCACGTGGTTCCTGGTTTCACTGCAGCTCTGAAGAGAATGTTAGCAAAGAGGTAATCGGGACAGTGCAAACAGTACTCAAAGACAGGGAGAGCAAGCTCTCTCTTGGCACTTTGGATGTGGGACATACAGCGAGATGTTTGCTGCTTTTACGTTTGGCTGTTGGGAGATTTACAGCACAAAGATATCTAGTTGATTTGAAGCAGTTCCGAGAAAGTCTAAACATAAGCCTCACTTTTCCCTCCTGGCACTTTCCCTGTAGGGGATACCGCAAGACGTTTCTGTATATTGGGCACAGCGCTCTGCACGGTGTTATCAGAGAGTTTCCCGGGACAGTGAAACCCTATATCAGAGACACTGAGAAGAAGCCCCAACGTTCCTTCCAGGCACTTTCAGTGTGGGTGCCTTCTCTACGTGGTTCCTGGTTTCACTGCAGCTCTGAAGAGAATGTTAGCAAAGAGGTAATCGGGACAGTGCAAACAGTACTCAAAGACAGGGAGAGCAAGCTCTCTCTTGGCACTTTGGATGTGGGACATACAGCGAGGTGTTTGCTGCTTTTGCGTTTGGCTGTTGGGAGATTTACAGCACAAAGATATCTAGTTGATTTGAAGCAGTTCCGAGAAAGTCTAAGCATAATCCTCACTTTTCCCTCCTGGCACTTTCCGTGTGGGAGATATAGCAGGATGTATATTGGTTTTGAGGACAACTCAATGGACAGTGTAGGGAGAAAAGTTCCTGGCTCCTTGAATGCCGTTTCTGGAGACACTGCGATCAATGTGGGAGATATGTCAAGATGTGTGTTGGTTTTGAGGACGGCTCTCTGGAGTGTCTTAGCAAAGAGGTCCCAGGGATAATCAGAGCAATTCTCAGAGACACTGAGAACAAGCTCCACAATTCCTCCTGGCACTTTCCCTGTAGGAGATACCGCAAGACGTTTCTGTATATTGGGCACAGCGCTCTGCACGGTGTTAGCAGAGACTTTCCTGGGACAGTGATACCCTATGTCAGAGACACTGAGAAGAAGCCCCAATGTTCCCTCCAGGCACTTTCAGTGTGGGTGCCTTCTCCACGTGGTTCCTGGTTTCACTGCAGCTCTGAAGAGAATGTTAGCAAAGAGGTAATCGGGACAGTGCAAACAGTACTCAAAGACAGGGAGAGCAAGCTCTACATTACTCTCTTGGCACTTTGGATGTGGGACATACAGCGAGATGTTTGCTGCTTTTGCGTTTGGCTGTTGGGAGATTTACAGCACAAAGATATCTAGTTGATTTGAAGCAGTTCCGAGAAAGTCTAAACATAATCCTCACTTTTCCCTCCTGGCACTTTCCCTGTAGGAGATACCGCAAGACGTTTCTGTATATTGGGCACAGCGCTCTGCACGGTGTTAGCAGAGAGTTTCCCGGGACA
Source organism: Chroicocephalus ridibundus (assembly GCF_963924245.1). Taxonomy (NCBI): domain Eukaryota; kingdom Metazoa; phylum Chordata; class Aves; order Charadriiformes; family Laridae; genus Chroicocephalus; species Chroicocephalus ridibundus. The sequence goes on from NW_026961597.1 coordinate 2,071,342, forward strand.
GTGAAACCCTATGTCAGAGACACTGAGAAGAAGCCCCAATGTTCCCTCCAGGCACTTTCAGTGTGGGTGCCTTCTCCACGTGGTTCCTGGTTTCACTGCAGCTCTGAAGAGAATGTTAGCAAAGAGGTAATCGGGACAGTGCAAACAGTACTCAAAGACAGGGAGAGCAAGCTCTCTCTTGGCACTTTGGATGTGGGACATACAGCGAGATGTTTGCTGCTTTTACGTTTGGCTGTTGGGAGATTTACGGCACAAAGATATGTAGTTGATTTGAAGCAGTTCCGAGAAAGTCTAAACATAATCCTCACTTTTCCCTCCTGGCACTTTCCCTGTAGGAGATACCGCAAGACGTTTCTGTATATTGGGCACAGAGCTCTGCAGGGTGTTAGCAGAGAGTTTCCCGGGACAGTGAAACCCTATATCAGAGACACTGAGAAGAAGCCCCAATGTTCCTTCCAGGCACTTTCAGTGTGGGTGCCTTCTCCACGTGGTTCCTGGTTTCACTGCAGCTCTGAAGAGAATGTTAGCAAAGAGGTAATCGGGACAGTGCAAACAGTACTCAAAGACAGGGAGAGCAAGCTCTCTCTTGGCACTTTGGATGTGGGACATACAGCGAGATGTTTGCTGCTTTTGCGTTTGGCTGTTGGGAGATTTACAGCACAAAGATATCTAGTTGATTTGAAGCAGTTCCGAGAAAGTCTAAGCATAATCCTCACTTTTCCCTCCTGGCACTTTCCGTGTGGGAGATATAGCAGGATGTATATTGGTTTTGAGGACAACTCAATGGACAGTGTAGGGAGAAAAGTTCCTGGCTCCTTGAATGCCGTTTCTGGAGACACTGCGATCAATGTGGGAGATATGTCAAGATGTGTGTTGGTTTTGAGGACGGCTCTCTGGAGTGTCTTAGCAAAGAGGTCACAGGGATAATCAGAGCAATTCTCAGAGACACTGAGAACAAGCTCCACAATTCCTCCTGGCACTTTCCCTGTAGGAGATACCGCAAGACGTTTCTGTAGATTGGGCACAGCGCTCTGCACGGTGTTAGCAGAGACTTTCCTGGGACAGTGATACCCTATGTCAGAGACACTGAGAAGAAGCCCCAATGTTCCCTCCAGGCACTTTCAGTGTGGGTGCCTTCTCCACGTGGTTCCTGGTTTCACTGCAGCTCTGAAGAGAATGTTAGCAAAGAGGTAATCGGGACAGTGCAAACAGTACTCAAAGACAGGGAGAGCAAGCTCTACATTACTCTCTTGGCACTTTGGATGTGGGACATACAGCGAGATGTTTGCTGCTTTTGCGTTTGGCTGTTGGGAGATTTACAGCACAAAGATATCTAGTTGATTTGAAGCAGTTCCGAGAAAGTCTAAACATAATCCTCACTTTTCCCTCCTGCACTTTCCCTGTAGGAGATACCGCAAGACGTTTCTGTATATTGGGCACAGCGCTCTGCACGGTGTTAGCAGAGAGTTTCCCGGGACAGTGAAACCCTATATCAGAGACACTGAGAAGAAGCCCCAACGTTCCTTCCAGGCACTTTCAGTGTGGGTGCCTTCTCTACGTGGTTCCTGGTTTCACTGCAGCTCTGAAGAGAATGTTAGCAAAGAGGTAATCGGGACAGTGCAAACAGTACTCAAAGACAGGGAGAGCAAGCTCTCTCTTGGCACTTTGGATGTGGGACATACAGCGAGGTGTTTGCTGCTTTTGCGTTTGGCTGTTGGGAGATTTACAGCACAAAGATATCTAGTTGATTTGAAGCAGTTCCGAGAAAGTCTAAGCATAATCCTCACTTTTCCCTCCTGGCACTTTCCGTGTGGGAGATATAGCAGGATGTATATTGGTTTTGAGGACAACTCAATGGACAGTGTAGGGAGAAAAGTTCCTGGCTCCTTGAATGCCGTTTCTGGAGACACTGCGATCAATGTGGGAGATATGTCAAGATGTGTGTTGGTTTTGAGGACTGCTCTCTGGAGTGTCTTAGCAAAGAGGTCCCAGGGATAATCAGAGCAATTCTCAGAGACACTGAGAACAAGCTCCACAATTCCTCCTGGCACTTTCCCTGTAGGAGATACCGCAAGACGTTTCTGTATATTGGGCACAGCGCTCTGCACGGTGTTAGCAGAGACTTTCCTGGGACAGTGATACCCTATGTCAGAGACACTGAGAAGAAGCCCCAATGTTCCCTCCAGGCACTTTCAGTGTGGGTGCCTTCTCCACGTGGTTCCTGGTTTCACTGCAGCTCTGAAGAGAATGTTAGCAAAGAGGTAATCGGGACAGTGCAAACAGTACTCAAAGACAGGGAGAGCAAGCTCTCTCTTGGCACTTTGGATGTGGGACATACAGCGAGATGTTTGCTGCTTTTACGTTTGGCTGTTGGGAGATTTACGGCACAAAGATATCTAGTTGATTTGAAGCAGTTCCGAGAAAGTCTAAACATAATCCTCACTTTTCCCTCCTGGCACTTTCCCTGTAGGAGATACCGCAAGACGTTTCTGTATATTGGGCACAGAGCTCTGCAGGGTGTTAGCAGAGAGTTTCCCGGGACAGTGAAACCCTATATCAGAGACACTGAGAAGAAGCCCCAATGTTCCTTCCAGGCACTTTCAGTGTGGGTGCCTTCTCCACGTGGTTCCTGGTTTCACTGCAGCTCTGAAGAGAATGTTAGCAAAGAGGTAATCGGGACAGTGCAAACAGTACTCAAAGACAGGGAGAGCAAGCTCTCTCTTGGCACTTTGGATGTGGGACATACAGCGAGATGTTTGCTGCTTTTACATTTGGCTGTTGGGAGATTTACAGCACAAAGATATCTAGTTGATTTGAAGCAGTTCCGAGAAAGTCTAAGCATAATCCTCACTTTTCCCTCCTGGCACTTTCCGTGTGGGAGATATAGCAGGATGTATATTGGTTTTGAGGACAACTCAATGGACAGTGTAGGGAGAAAAGTTCCTGGCTCCTTGAATGCCGTTTCTGGAGACACTGCGATCAATGTGGGAGATATGTCAAGATGTGTGTTGGTTTTGAGGACGGCTCTCTGGAGAGTCTTAGCAAAGAGGTCCCAGGGATAATCAGAGCAATTCTCAGAGACACTGAGAACAAGCTCCACAATTCCTCCTGGCACTTTCCCTGTAGGAGATACCGCAAGACGTTTCTGTAGATTGGGCACAGCGCTCTGCAGGGTGTTAGCAGAGACTTTCCTGGGACAGTGATACCCTATGTCAGAGACACTGAGAAGAAGCCCCAATGTTCCCTCCAGGCACTTTCAGTGTGGGTGCCTTCTCCACGTGGTTCCTGGTTTCACTGCAGCTCTGAAGAGAATGTTAGCAAAGAGGTAATCGGGACAGTGCAAACAGTACTCAAAGACAGGGAGAGCAAGCTCTCTCTTGGCACTTTGGATGTGGGACATACAGCGAGATGTTTGCTGCTTTTACGTTTGGCTGTTGGGAGATTTACGGCACAAAGATATCTAGTTGATTTGAAGCAGTTCCGAGAAAGTCTAAACATAATCCTCACTTTTCCCTCCTGGCACTTTCCCTGTAGGAGATACCGCAAGACGTTTCTGTATATTGGGCACAGAGCTCTGCAGGGTGTTAGCAGAGAGTTTCCCGGGACAGTGAAACCCTATATCAGAGACACTGAGAAGAAGCCCCAATGTTCCTTCCAGGCACTTTCAGTGTGGGTGCCTTCTCCACGTGGTTCCTGGTTTCACTGCAGCTCTGAAGAGAATGTTAGCAAAGAGGTAATCGGGACAGTGCAAACAGTACTCAAAGACAGGGAGAGCAAGCTCTCTCTTGGCACTTTGGATGTGGGACATACAGCGAGATGTTTGCTGCTTTTACATTTGGCTGTTGGGAGATTTACAGCACAAAGATATCTAGTTGATTTGAAGCAGTTCCGAGAAAGTCTAAGCATAATCCTCACTTTTCCCTCCTGGCACTTTCCGTGTGGGAGATATAGCAGGATGTATATTGGTTTTGAGGACAACTCAATGGACAGTGTAGGGAGAAAAGTTCCTGGCTCCTTGAATGCCGTTTCTGGAGACACTGCGATCAATGTGGGAGATATGTCAAGATGTGTGTTGGTTTTGAGGACGGCTCTCTGGAGAGTCTTAGCAAAGAGGTCCCAGGGATAATCAGAGCAATTCTCAGAGACACTGAGAACAAGCTCCACAATTCCTCCTGGCACTTTCCCTGTAGGAGATACCGCAAGACGTTTCTGTAGATTGGGCACAGCGCTCTGCAGGGTGTTAGCAGAGACTTTCCTGGGACAGTGATACCCTATGTCAGAGACACTGAGAAGAAGCCCCAATGTTCCCTCCAGGCACTTTCAGTGTGGGTGCCTTCTCTACGTGGTTCCTGGTTTCACTGCAGCTCTGAAGAGAATGTTAGCAAAGAGGTAATCGGGACAGTGCAAACAGTACTCAAAGACAGGGAGAGCAAGCTCTCTCTTGGCACTTTGGATGTGGGACATACAGCGAGATGTTTGCTGCTTTTACGTTTGGCTGTTGGGAGATTTACGGCACAAAGATATCTAGTTGATTTGAAGCAGTTCCGAGAAAGTCTAAACATAATCCTCACTTTTCCCTCCTGGCACTTTCCCTGTAGGAGATACCGCAAGACGTTTCTGTATATTGGGCACAGAGCTCTGCAGGGTGTTAGCAGAGAGTTTCCCGGGACAGCGAAACCCTATATCAGAGACACTGAGAAGAAGCCCCAATGTTCCTTCCAGGCACTTTCAGTGTGGGTGCCTTCTCCACGTGGTTCCTGGTTTCACTGCAGCTCTGAAGAGAATGTTAGCAAAGAGGTAATCGGGACAGTGCAAACAGTACTCAAAGACAGGGAGAGCAAGCTCTCTCTTGGCACTTTGGATGTGGGACATACAGCGAGATGTTTGCTGCTTTTACATTTGGCTGTTGGGAGATTTACAGCACAAAGATATCTAGTTGATTTGAAGCAGTTCCGAGAAAGTCTAAACATAATCCTCACTTTTCCCTCCTGCACTTTCCCTGTAGGAGATACCGCAAGACGTTTCTGTATATTGGGCACAGCGCTCTGCACGGTGTTAGCAGAGAGTTTCCCGGGACAGTGAAACCCTATGTCAGAGACACTGAGAAGAAGCCCCAACGTTCCTTCCAGGCACTTTCAGTGTGGGTGCCTTCTCCACGTGGTTCCTGGTTTCACTGCAGCTCTGAAGAGAATGTTAGCAAAGAGGTAATCGGGACAGTGCAAACAGTACTCAAAGACAGGGAGAGCAAGCTCTCTCTTGGCACTTTGGATGTGGGACATACAGCGAGATGTTTGCTGCTTTTGCGTTTGGCTGTTGGGAGATTTACAGCACAAAGATATCTAGTTGATTTGAAGCAGTTCCGAGAAAGTCTAAACATAAGCCTCACTTTTCCCTCCTGGCACTTTCCCTGTAGGGGATACCGCAAGACGTTTCTGTATATTGGGCACAGCGCTCTGCACGGTGTTAGCAGAGAGTTTCCCGGGACAGTGAAACCCTATATCAGAGACACTGAGAAGAAGCCCCAACGTTCCTTCCAGGCACTTTCAGTGTGGGTGCCTTCTCTACGTGGTTCCTGGTTTCACTGCAGCTCTGAAGAGAATGTTAGCAAAGAGGTAATCGGGACAGTGCAAACAGTACTCAAAGACAGGGAGAGCAAGCTCTCTCTTGGCACTTTGGATGTGGGACATACAGCGAGGTGTTTGCTGCTTTTGTGTTTGGCTGTTGGGAGATTTACAGCACAAAGATATCTAGTTGATTTGAAGCAGTTCCGAGAAAGTCTAAACATAATCCTCACTTTTCCCTCCTGGCACTTTCCCTGTAGGAGATACCGCAAGACGTTTCTGTATATTGGGCACAGCGCTCTGCAGGGTGTTAGCAGAGACTTTCCCGGGACAGTGAAACCCTATATCAGAGACACTGAGAAGAAGCCCCAACGTTCCTTCCAGGCACTTTCAGTGTGGGTGCCTTCTCCACGTGGTTCCTGGTTTCACTGCAGCTCTGAAGAGAATGTTAGCAAAGAGGTAATCGGGACAGTGCAAACAGTACTCAAAGACAGGGAGAGCAAGCTCTCTCTTGGCACTTTGGATGTGGGACATACAGCGAGATGTTTGCTGCTTTTACATTTGGCTGTTGGGAGATTTACGGCACAAAGATATCTAGTTGATTTGAAGCAGTTCCGAGAAAGTCTAAACATAATCCTCACTTTTCCCTCCTGGCACTTTCCCTGTAGGAGATACCACAAGACGTTTCTGTATATTGGGCACAGCGCTCTGTACGGTGTTAGCAGAGAGTTTCTCGGGACAGTGAAACCCTATATCAGAGACACTGAGAAGAAGCCCCAATGTTCCCTCCAGGCACTTTCAGTGTGGGTGCCTTCTCCACGTGGTTCCTGGTTTCACTGCAGCTCTGAAGAGAATGTTAGCAAAGAGGTAATCGGGACAGTGCAAACAGTACTCAAAGACAGGGAGAGCAAGCTCTCTCTTGGCACTTTGGATGTGGGACATACAGCGAGATGTTTGCTGCTTTTACATTTGGCTGTTGGGAGATTTACGGCACAAAGATATCTAGTTGATTTGAAGCAGTTCCGAGAAAGTCTAAACATAATCCTCACTTTTCCCTCCTGGCACTTTCCCTGTAGGAGATACCGCAAGACGTTTCTGTATATTGGGCACAGCGCTCTGTATGGTGTTAGCAGAGAGTTTCCCGGGACAGTGAAACCCTATATCAGAGACACTGAGAAGAAGCCCCAATGTTCCCTCCAGGCACTTTCAGTGTGGGTGCCTTCTCCACGTGGTTCCTGGTTTCACTGCAGCTCTGAAGAGAATGTTAGCAAAGAGGTAATCGGGACAGTGCAAACAGTACTCAAAGACAGGGAGAGCAAGCTCTCTCTTGGCACTTTGGATGTGGGACATACAGCGAGATGTTTGCTGCTTTTGCGTTTGGCTGTTGGGAGATTTACAGCACAAAGATATCTAGTTGATTTGAAGCAGTTCCGAGAAAGTCTAAACATAAGCCTCACTTTTCCCTCCTGGCACTTTCCCTGTAGGAGATACCGCAAGACGTTTCTGTAGATTGGGCACAGCGCTCTGCAGGGTGTTAGCAGAGAGTTTCCTGGGACAGTGAAACCCTATGTCAGAGACACTGAGAGAAGCCCCAATGTTCCCTCCAGGCACTTTCAGTGTGGGTGCCTTCTCCACGTGGTTCCTGGTTTCACTGCAGCTCTGAAGAGAATGTTAGCAAAGAGGTAATCGGGACAGTGCAAACAGTACTCAAAGACAGGGAGAGCAAGCTCTCTCTTGGCACTTTGGATGTGGGACATACAGCGAGATGTTTGCTGCTTTTACATTTGGCTGTTGGGAGATTTACAGCACAAAGATATCTAGTTGATTTGAAGCAGTTCCGAGAAAGTCTGAACATAATCCTCACTTTTCCCTCCTGCACTTTCCCTGTAGGAGATACCGCAAGACGTTTCTGTAGATTGGGCACAGCGCTCTGCACGGTGTTAGCAGAGAGTTTCCCGGGACAGTGAAACCCTATGTCAGAGACACTGAGAAGAAGCCCCAATGTTCCCTCCAGGCACTTTCAGTGTGGGTGCCTTCTCCACGTGGTTCCTGGTTTCACTGCAGCTCTGAAGAGAATGTTAGCAAAGAGGTAATCGGGACAGTGCAAACAGTACTCAAAGACAGGGAGAGCAAGCTCTCTCTTGGCACTTTGGATGTGGGACATACAGCGAGATGTTTGCTGCTTTTACATTTGGCTGTTGGGAGATTTACAGCACAAAGATATCTAGTTGATTTGAAGCAGTTCCGAGAAAGTCTAAACATAAGCCTCACTTTTCCCTCCTGGCACTTTCCCTGTAGGAGATACCGCAAGACGTTTCTGTATATTGGGCACAGAGCTCTGCAGGGTGTTAGCAGAGAGTTTCCCGGGACAGTGAAACCCTATATCAGAGACACTGAGAAGAAGCCCCAATGTTCCTTCCAGGCACTTTCAGTGTGGGTGCCTTCTCCACGTGGTTCCTGGTTTCACTGCAGCTCTGAAGAGAATGTTAGCAAAGAGGTAATCGGGACAGTGCAAACAGTACTCAAAGACAGGGAGAGCAAGCTCTCTCTTGGCACTTTGGATGTGGGACATACAGCGAGATGTTTGCTGCTTTTACATTTGGCTGTTGGGAGATTTACAGCACAAAGATATCTAGTTGATTTGAAGCAGTTCCGAGAAAGTCTAAACATAAGCCTCACTTTTCCCTCCTGCACTTTCCCTGTAGGGGATACCGCAAGAAGTTTCTGTATATTGGGCACAGCGCTCTGCAGGGTGTTAGCAGAGAGTTTCCCGGGACAGTGAAACCCTATATCAGAGACACTGAGAAGAAGCCCCAACGTTCCTTCCAGGCACTTTCAGTGTGGGTGCCTTCTCCACGTGGTTCCTGGTTTCACTGCAGCTCTGAAGAGAATGTTAGCAAAGAGGTAATCGGGACAGTGCAAACAGTACTCAAAGACAGGGAGAGCAAGCTCTCTCTTGGCACTTTGGATGTGGGACATACAGCGAGGTGTTTGCTGCTTTTGCGTTTGGCTGTTGGGAGATTTACAGCACAAAGATATCTAGTTGATTTGAAGCAGTTCCGAGAAAGTCTAAACATAACCCTCACTTTTCCCTCCTGGCACTTTCCCTGTAGGAGATACCGCAAGACGTTTCTGTATATTGGGCACAGCGCTCTGCAGGGTGTTAGCAGAGACTTTCCCGGGACAGTGAAACCCTATATCAGAGACACTGAGAAGAAGCCCCAACGTTCCTTCCAGGCACTTTCAGTGTGGGTGCCTTCTCCACGTGGTTCCTGGTTTCACTGCAGCTCTGAAGAGAATGTTAGCAAAGAGGTAATCGGGACAGTGCAAACAGTACTCAAAGACAGGGAGAGCAAGCTCTCTCTTGGCACTTTGGATGTGGGACATACAGCGAGATGTTTGCTGCTTTTGCGTTTGGCTGTTGGGAGATTTACAGCACAAAGATATCTAGTTGATTTGAAGCAGTTCCGAGAAAGTCTAAACATAAGCCTCACTTTTCCCTCCTGGCACTTTCCCTGTAGGAGATACCGCAAGACGTTTCTGTAGATTGGGCACAGCGCTCTGCAGGGTGTTAGCAGAGAGTTTCCTGGGACAGTGAAACCCTATGTCAGAGACACTGAGAGAAGCCCCAATGTTCCCTCCAGGCACTTTCAGTGTGGGTGCCTTCTCCACGTGGTTCCTGGTTTCACTGCAGCTCTGAAGAGAATGTTAGCAAAGAGGTAATCGGGACAGTGCAAACAGTACTCAAAGACAGGGAGAGCAAGCTCTCTCTTGGCACTTTGGATGTGGGACATACAGCGAGATGTTTGCTGCTTTTACATTTGGCTGTTGGGAGATTTACAGCACAAAGATATCTAGTTGATTTGAAGCAGTTCCGAGAAAGTCTAAACATAATCCTCACTTTTCCCTCCTGCACTTTCCCTGTAGGAGATACCGCAAGACGTTTCTGTATATTGGGCACAGCGCTCTGCACGGTGTTAGCAGAGAGTTTCCCGGGACAGTGAAACCCTATGTCAGAGACACTGAGAAGAAGCCCCAATGTTCCCTCCAGGCACTTTCAGTGTGGGTGCCTTCTCCACGTGGTTCCTGGTTTCACTGCAGCTCTGAAGAGAATGTTAGCAAAGAGGTAATCGGGACAGTGCAAACAGTACTCAAAGACAGGGAGAGCAAGCTCTCTCTTGGCACTTTGGATGTGGGACATACAGCGAGATGTTTGCTGCTTTTACATTTGGCTGTTGGGAGATTTACAGCACAAAGATATCTAGTTGATTTGAAGCAGTTCCGAGAAAGTCTAAACATAATCCTCACTTTTCCCTCCTGGCACTTTCCCTGTAGGAGATACCGCAAGACGTTTCTGTATATTGGGCACAGAGCTCTGCAGGGTGTTAGCAGAGAGTTTCTCGGGACAGTGAAACCCTATATCAGAGACACTGAGAAGAAGCCCCAATGTTCCTTCCAGGCACTTTCAGTGTGGGTGCCTTCTCCACGTGGTTCCTGGTTTCACTGCAGCTCTGAAGAGAATGTTAGCAAAGAGGTAATCGGGACAGTGCAAACAGTACTCAAAGACAGGGAGAGCAAGCTCTCTCTTGGCACTTTGGATGTGGGACATACAGCGAGATGTTTGCTGCTTTTACATTTGGCTGTTGGGAGATTTACAGCACAAAGATATCTAGTTGATTTGAAGCAGTTCCGAGAAAGTCTAAACATAATCCTCACTTTTCCCTCCTGCACTTTCCCTGTAGGAGATACCGCAAGACGTTTCTGTATATTGGGCACAGCGCTCTGCACGGTGTTAGCAGAGACTTTCCCGGGACAGTGAAACCCTATGTCAGAGACACTGAGAAGAAGCCCCAATGTTCCCTCCAGGCACTTTCAGTGTGGGTGCCTTCTCCACGTGGTTCCTGGTTTCACTGCAGCTCTGAAGAGAATGTTAGCAAAGAGGTAATCGGGACAGTGCAAACAGTACTCAAAGACAGGGAGAGCAAGCTCTCTCTTGGCACTTTGGATGTGGGACATACAGCGAGATGTTTGCTGCTTTTACATTTGGCTGTTGGGAGATTTACAGCACAAAGATATCTAGTTGATTTGAAGCAGTTCCGAGAAAGTCTAAACATAATCCTCACTTTTCCCTCCTGGCACTTTCCCTGTAGGAGATACCGCAAGACGTTTCTGTATATTGGGCACAGAGCTCTGCAGGGTGTTAGCAGAGAGTTTCCCGGGACAGTGAAACCCTATATCAGAGACACTGAGAAGAAGCCCCAATGTTCCTTCCAGGCACTTTCAGTGTGGGTGCCTTCTCCACGTGGTTCCTGGTTTCACTGCAGCTCTGAAGAGAATGTTAGCAAAGAGGTAATCGGGACAGTGCAAACAGTACTCAAAGACAGGGAGAGCAAGCTCTCTCTTGGCACTTTGGATGTGGGACATACAGCGAGATGTTTGCTGCTTTTACATTTGGCTGTTGGGAGATTTACAGCACAAAGATATCTAGTTGATTTGAAGCAGTTCCGAGAAAGTCTAAACATAAGCCTCACTTTTCCCTCCTGCACTTTCCCTGTAGGGGATACCGCAAGACGTTTCTGTATATTGGGCACAGCGCTCTGCAAGGTGTTAGCAGAGAGTTTCCCGGGACAGTGAAACCCTATATCAGAGACACTGAGAAGAAGCCCCAACGTTCCTTCCAGGCACTTTCAGTGTGGGTGCCTTCTCCACGTGGTTCCTGGTTTCACTGCAGCTCTGAAGAGAATGTTAGCAAAGAGGTAATCGGGACAGTGCAAACAGTACTCAAAGACAGGGAGAGCAAGCTCTCTCTTGGCACTTTGGATGTGGGACATACAGCGAGATGTTTGCTGCTTTTACATTTGGCTGTTGGGAGATTTACAGCACAAAGATATCTAGTTGATTTGAAGCAGTTCCGAGAAAGTCTAAACATAATCCTCACTTTTCCCTCCTGGCACTTTCCCTGTAGGAGATACCGCAAGACGTTTCTGTATATTGGGCACAGCGCTCTGTATGGTGTTAGCAGAGAGTTTCCCGGGACAGTGAAACCCTATATCAGAGACACTGAGAAGAAGCCCCAACGTTCCTTCCAGGCACTTTCAGTGTGGGTGCCTTCTCTACGTGGTTCCTGGTTTCACTGCAGCTCTGAAGAGAATGTTAGCAAAGAGGTAATCGGGACAGTGCAAACAGTACTCAAAGACAGGGAGAACAAGCTCTCTCTTGGCACTTTGGATGTGGGACATACAGCGAGGTGTTTGCTGCTTTTGCGTTTGGCTGTTGGGAGATTTACAGCACAAAGATATCTAGTTGATTTGAAGCAGTTCCGAGAAAGTCTAAACATAATCCTCACTTTTCCCTCCTGGCACTTTCCCTGTAGGAGATACCGCAAGACGTTTCTGTATATTGGGCACAGAGCTCTGCAGGGTGTTAGCAGAGAGTTTCTCGGGACAGTGAAACCCTATATCAGAGACACTGAGAAGAAGCCCCAATGTTCCTTCCAGGCACTTTCAGTGTGGGTGCCTTCTCCACGTGGTTCCTGGTTTCACTGCAGCTCTGAAGAGAATGTTAGCAAAGAGGTAATCGGGACAGTGCAAACAGTACTCAAAGACAGGGAGAGCAAGCTCTCTCTTGGCACTTTGGATGTGGGACATACAGCGAGATGTTTGCTGCTTTTACATTTGGCTGTTGGGAGATTTACAGCACAAAGATATCTAGTTGATTTGAAGCAGTTCCGAGAAAGTCTAAACATAATCCTCACTTTTCCCTCCTGCACTTTCCCTGTAGGAGATACCGCAAGACGTTTCTGTATATTGGGCACAGCGCTCTGCACGGTGTTAGCAGAGACTTTCCCGGGACAGTGAAACCCTATGTCAGAGACACTGAGAAGAAGCCCCAATGTTCCCTCCAGGCACTTTCAGTGTGGGTGCCTTCTCCACGTGGTTCCTGGTTTCACTGCAGCTCTGAAGAGAATGTTAGCAAAGAGGTAATCGGGACAGTGCAAACAGTACTCAAAGACAGGGAGAGCAAGCTCTCTCTTGGCACTTTGGATGTGGGACATACAGCGAGATGTTTGCTGCTTTTACATTTGGCTGTTGGGAGATTTACAGCACAAAGATATCTAGTTGATTTGAAGCAGTTCCGAGAAAGTCTAAACATAATCCTCACTTTTCCCTCCTGGCACTTTCCCTGTAGGAGATACCGCAAGACGTTTCTGTATATTGGGCACAGAGCTCTGCAGGGTGTTAGCAGAGAGTTTCCCGGGACAGTGAAACCCTATATCAGAGACACTGAGAAGAAGCCCCAATGTTCCTTCCAGGCACTTTCAGTGTGGGTGCCTTCTCCACGTGGTTCCTGGTTTCACTGCAGCTCTGAAGAGAATGTTAGCAAAGAGGTAATCGGGACAGTGCAAACAGTACTCAAAGACAGGGAGAGCAAGCTCTCTCTTGGCACTTTGGATGTGGGACATACAGCGAGATGTTTGCTGCTTTTACATTTGGCTGTTGGGAGATTTACAGCACAAAGATATCTAGTTGATTTGAAGCAGTTCCGAGAAAGTCTAAACATAAGCCTCACTTTTCCCTCCTGCACTTTCCCTGTAGGGGATACCGCAAGACGTTTCTGTATATTGGGCACAGCGCTCTGCAAGGTGTTAGCAGAGAGTTTCCCGGGACAGTGAAACCCTATATCAGAGACACTGAGAAGAAGCCCCAACGTTCCTTCCAGGCACTTTCAGTGTGGGTGCCTTCTCCACGTGGTTCCTGGTTTCACTGCAGCTCTGAAGAGAATGTTAGCAAAGAGGTAATCGGGACAGTGCAAACAGTACTCAAAGACAGGGAGAGCAAGCTCTCTCTTGGCACTTTGGATGTGGGACATACAGCGAGATGTTTGCTGCTTTTACATTTGGCTGTTGGGAGATTTACAGCACAAAGATATCTAGTTGATTTGAAGCAGTTCCGAGAAAGTCTAAACATAATCCTCACTTTTCCCTCCTGGCACTTTCCCTGTAGGAGATACCGCAAGACGTTTCTGTATATTGGGCACAGCGCTCTGTATGGTGTTAGCAGAGAGTTTCCCGGGACAGTGAAACCCTATATCAGAGACACTGAGAAGAAGCCCCAACGTTCCTTCCAGGCACTTTCAGTGTGGGTGCCTTCTCTACGTGGTTCCTGGTTTCACTGCAGCTCTGAAGAGAATGTTAGCAAAGAGGTAATCGGGACAGTGCAAACAGTACTCAAAGACAGGGAGAACAAGCTCTCTCTTGGCACTTTGGATGTGGGACATACAGCGAGGTGTTTGCTGCTTTTGCGTTTGGCTGTTGGGAGATTTACAGCACAAAGATATCTAGTTGATTTGAAGCAGTTCCGAGAAAGTCTAAACATAATCCTCACTTTTCCCTCCTGGCACTTTCCCTGTAGGAGATACCGCAAGACGTTTCTGTATATTGGGCACAGCGCTGTGCAGGGTGTTAGCAGAGACTTTCCCGGGACAGTGAAACCCTATATCAGAGACACTGAGAAGAAGCCCCAACGTTCCTTCCAGGCACTTTCAGTGTGGGTGCCTTCTCCACGTGGTTCCTGGTTTCACTGCAGCTCTGAAGAGAATGTTAGCAAAGAGGTAATCGGGACAGTGCAAACAGTACTCAAAGACAGGGAGAGCAAGCTCTCTCTTGGCACTTTGGATGTGGGACATACAGCGAGATGTTTGCTGCTTTTACATTTGGCTGTTGGGAGATTTACGGCACAAAGATATCTAGTTGATTTGAAGCAGTTCCGAGAAAGTCTAAACATAATCCTCACTTTTCCCTCCTGGCACTTTCCCTGTAGGAGATACCGCAAGACGTTTCTGTATATTGGGCACAGCGCTCTGTACGGTGTTAGCAGAGAGTTTCTCGGGACAGTGAAACCCTATATCAGAGACACTGAGAAGAAGCCCCAATGTTCCCTCCAGGCACTTTCAGTGTGGGTGCCTTCTCCACGTGGTTCCTGGTTTCACTGCAGCTCTGAAGAGAATGTTAGCAAAGAGGTAATCGGGACAGTGCAAACAGTACTCAAAGACAGGGAGAGCAAGCTCTCTCTTGGCACTTTGGATGTGGGACATACAGCGAGATGTTTGCTGCTTTTACATTTGGCTGTTGGGAGATTTACAGCACAAAGATATCTAGTTGATTTGAAGCAGTTCCGAGAAAGTCTAAACATAATCCTCACTTTTCCCTCCTGGCACTTTCCCTGTAGGAGATACCGCAAGACGTTTCTGTATATTGGGCACAGCGCTCTGTATGGTGTTAGGAGAGAGTTTCCCGGGACAGTGAAACCCTATATCAGAGACACTGAGAAGAAGCCCCAACGTTCCTTCCAGGCACTTTCAGTGTGGGTGCCTTCTCCACGTGGTTCCTGGTTTCACTGCAGCTCTGAAGAGAATGTTAGCAAAGAGGTAATCGGGACAGTGCAAACAGTACTCAAAGACAGGGAGAGCAAGCTCTCTCTTGGCACTTTGGATGTGGGACATACAGCGAGATGTTTGCTGCTTTTACATTTGGCTGTTGGGAGATTTACAGCACAAAGATATCTAGTTGATTTGAAGCAGTTCCGAGAAAGTCTAAACATAATCCTCACTTTTCCCTCCTGGCACTTTCCCTGTAGGAGATACCGCAAGACGTTTCTGTATATTGGGCACAGCGCTCTGCAGGGTGTTAGCAGAGAGTTTCCCGGGACAGTGAAACCCTATATCAGAGACACTGAGAAGAAGCCCCAACGTTCCTTCCAGGCACTTTCAGTGTGGGTGCCTTCTCCACGTGGTTCCTGGTTTCACTGCAGCTCTGAAGAGAATGTTAGCAAAGAGGTAATCGGGACAGTGCAAACAGTACTCAAAGACAGGGAGAGCAAGCTCTCTCTTGGCACTTTGGATGTGGGACATACAGCGAGATGTTTGCTGCTTTTACATTTGGCTGTTGGGAGATTTACAGCACAAAGATATCTAGTTGATTTGAAGCAGTTCCGAGAAAGTCTAAACATAATCCTCACTTTTCCCTCCTGGCACTTTCCCTGTAGGAGATACCGCAAGACGTTTCTGTATATTGGGCACAGCGCTCTGTATGGTGTTAGCAGAGAGTTTCCCGGGACAGTGAAACCCTATATCAGAGACACTGAGAAGAAGCCCCAACGTTCCTTCCAGGCACTTTCAGTGTGGGTGCCTTCTCCACGTGGTTCCTGGTTTCACTGCAGCTCTGAAGAGAATGTTAGCAAAGAGGTAATCGGGACAGTGCAAACAGTACTCAAAGACAGGGAGAGCAAGCTCTCTCTTGGCACTTTGGATGTGGGACATACAGCGAGATGTTTGCTGCTTTTGCGTTTGGCTGTTGGGAGATTTACAGCACAAAGATATCTAGTTGATTTGAAGCAGTTCCGAGAAAGTCTAAACATAAGCCTCACTTTTCCCTCCTGGCACTTTCCCTGTAGGAGATACCGCAAGACGTTTCTGTAGATTGGGCACAGCGCTCTGCACGGTGTTAGCAGAGAGTTTCCCGGGACAGTGAAACCCTATGTCAGAGACACTGAGAAGAAGCCCCAATGTTCCCTCCAGGCACTTTCAGTGTGGGTGCCTTCTCCACGTGGTTCCTGGTTTCACTGCAGCTCTGAAGAGAATGTTAGCAAAGAGGTAATCGGGACAGTGCAAACAGTACTCAAAGACAGGGAGAGCAAGCTCTCTCTTGGCACTTTGGATGTGGGACATACAGCGAGATGTTTGCTGCTTTTACATTTGGCTGTTGGGAGATTTACAGCACAAAGATATCTAGTTGATTTGAAGCAGTTCCGAGAAAGTCTAAACATAATCCTCACTTTTCCCTCCTGGCACTTTCCCTGTAGGAGATACCGCAAGACGTTTCTGTATATTGGGCACAGCGCTCTGCACGGTGTTAGCAGAGAGTTTCCCGGGACAGTGAAACCCTATGTCAGAGACACTGAGAAGAAGCCCCAATGTTCCCTCCAGGCACTTTCAGTGTGGGTGCCTTCTCCACGTGGTTCCTGGTTTCACTGCAGCTCTGAAGAGAATGTTAGCAAAGAGGTAATCGGGACAGTGCAAACAGTACTCAAAGACAGGGAGAGCAAGCTCTCTCTTGGCACTTTGGATGTGGGACATACAGCGAGATGTTTGCTGCTTTTGCGTTTGGCTGTTGGGAGATTTACAGCACAAAGATATCTAGTTGATTTGAAGCAGTTCCGAGAAAGTCTAAACATAAGCCTCACTTTTCCCTCCTGGCACTTTCCCTGTAGGGGATACCGCAAGACGTTTCTGTATATTGGCCACAGCGCTCTGCAGGGTGTTAGCAGAGAGTTTCCCGGGACAGTGAAACCCTATATCAGAGACACTGAGAAGAAGCCCCAACGTTCCTTCCAGGCACTTTCAGTGTGGGTGCCTTCTCCACGTGGTTCCTGGTTTCACTGCAGCTCTGAAGAGAATGTTAGCAAAGAGGTAATCGGGACAGTGCAAACAGTACTCAAAGACAGGGAGAGCAAGCTCTCTCTTGGCACTTTGGATGTGGGACATACAGCGAGATGTTTGCTGCTTTTACATTTGGCTGTTGGGAGATTTACAGCACAAAGATATCTAGTTGATTTGAAGCAGTTCCGAGAAAGTCTAAACATAATCCTCACTTTTCCCTCCTGGCACTTTCCCTGTAGGAGATACCGCAAGACGTTTCTGTATATTGGGCACAGCGCTCTGTATGGTGTTAGCAGAGAGTTTCCCGGGACAGTGAAACCCTATATCAGAGACACTGAGAAGAAGCCCCAACGTTCCTTCCAGGCACTTTCAGTGTGGGTGCCTTCTCTACGTGGTTCCTGGTTTCACTGCAGCTCTGAAGAGAATGTTAGCAAAGAGGTAATCGGGACAGTGCAAACAGTACTCAAAGACAGGGAGAACAAGCTCTCTCTTGGCACTTTGGATGTGGGACATACAGCGAGGTGTTTGCTGCTTTTGCGTTTGGCTGTTGGGAGATTTACAGCACAAAGATATCTAGTTGATTTGAAGCAGTTCCGAGAAAGTCTAAACATAATCCTCACTTTTCCCTCCTGGCACTTTCCCTGTAGGAGATACCGCAAGACGTTTCTGTATATTGGGCACAGCGCTCTGCAGGGTGTTAGCAGAGACTTTCCCGGGACAGTGAAACCCTATATCAGAGACACTGAGAAGAAGCCCCAACGTTCCTTCCAGGCACTTTCAGTGTGGGTGCCTTCTCCACGTGGTTCCTGGTTTCACTGCAGCTCTGAAGAGAATGTTAGCAAAGAGGTAATCGGGACAGTGCAAACAGTACTCAAAGACAGGGAGAGCAAGCTCTCTCTTGGCACTTTGGATGTGGGACATACAGCGAGATGTTTGCTGCTTTTACATTTGGCTGTTGGGAGATTTACGGCACAAAGATATCTAGTTGATTTGAAGCAGTTCCGAGAAAGTCTAAACATAATCCTCACTTTTCCCTCCTGGCACTTTCCCTGTAGGAGATACCGCAAGACGTTTCTGTATATTGGGCACAGCGCTCTGTACGGTGTTAGCAGAGAGTTTCTCGGGACAGTGAAACCCTATATCAGAGACACTGAGAAGAAGCCCCAATGTTCCCTCCAGGCACTTTCAGTGTGGGTGCCTTCTCCACGTGGTTCCTGGTTTCACTGCAGCTCTGAAGAGAATGTTAGCAAAGAGGTAATCGGGACAGTGCAAACAGTACTCAAAGACAGGGAGAGCAAGCTCTCTCTTGGCACTTTGGATGTGGGACATACAGCGAGATGTTTGCTGCTTTTACATTTGGCTGTTGGGAGATTTACAGCACAAAGATATCTAGTTGATTTGAAGCAGTTCCGAGAAAGTCTAAACATAATCCTCACTTTTCCCTCCTGGCACTTTCCCTGTAGGAGATACCGCAAGACGTTTCTGTATATTGGGCACAGCGCTCTGTATGGTGTTAGGAGAGAGTTTCCCGGGACAGTGAAACCCTATATCAGAGACACTGAGAAGAAGCCCCAACGTTCCTTCCAGGCACTTTCAGTGTGGGTGCCTTCTCCACGTGGTTCCTGGTTTCACTGCAGCTCTGAAGAGAATGTTAGCAAAGAGGTAATCGGGACAGTGCAAACAGTACTCAAAGACAGGGAGAGCAAGCTCTCTCTTGGCACTTTGGATGTGGGACATACAGCGAGATGTTTGCTGCTTTTACATTTGGCTGTTGGGAGATTTACAGCACAAAGATATCTAGTTGATTTGAAGCAGTTCCGAGAAAGTCTAAACATAATCCTCACTTTTCCCTCCTGGCACTTTCCCTGTAGGAGATACCGCAAGACGTTTCTGTAGATTGGGCACAGCGCTCTGCACGGTGTTAGCAGAGAGTTTCCCGGGACAGTGAAACCCTATATCAGAGACACTGAGAAGAAGCCCCAACGTTCCTTCCAGGCACTTTCAGTGTGGGTGCCTTCTCCACGTGGTTCCTGGTTTCACTGCAGCTCTGAAGAGAATGTTAGCAAAGAGGTAATCGGGACAGTGCAAACAGTACTCAAAGACAGGGAGAGCAAGCTCTCTCTTGGCACTTTGGATGTGGGACATACAGCGAGATGTTTGCTGCTTTTACATTTGGCTGTTGGGAGATTTACAGCACAAAGATATCTAGTTGATTTGAAGCAGTTCCGAGAAAGTCTAAACATAATCCTCACTTTTCCCTCCTGGCACTTTCCCTGTAGGAGATACCGCAAGACGTTTCTGTATATTGGGCACAGCGCTCTGTATGGTGTTAGCAGAGAGTTTCCCGGGACAGTGAAACCCTATATCAGAGACACTGAGAAGAAGCCCCAACGTTCCTTCCAGGCACTTTCAGTGTGGGTGCCTTCTCCACGTGGTTCCTGGTTTCACTGCAGCTCTGAAGAGAATGTTAGCAAAGAGGTAATCGGGACAGTGCAAACAGTACTCAAAGACAGGGAGAGCAAGCTCTCTCTTGGCACTTTGGATGTGGGACATACAGCGAGATGTTTGCTGCTTTTGCGTTTGGCTGTTGGGAGATTTACAGCACAAAGATATCTAGTTGATTTGAAGCAGTTCCGAGAAAGTCTAAACATAAGCCTCACTTTTCCCTCCTGGCACTTTCCCTGTAGGAGATACCGCAAGACGTTTCTGTAGATTGGGCACAGCGCTCTGCACGGTGTTAGCAGAGAGTTTCCCGGGACAGTGAAACCCTATGTCAGAGACACTGAGAAGAAGCCCCAATGTTCCCTCCAGGCACTTTCAGTGTGGGTGCCTTCTCCACGTGGTTCCTGGTTTCACTGCAGCTCTGAAGAGAATGTTAGCAAAGAGGTAATCGGGACAGTGCAAACAGTACTCAAAGACAGGGAGAGCAAGCTCTCTCTTGGCACTTTGGATGTGGGACATACAGCGAGATGTTTGCTGCTTTTACATTTGGCTGTTGGGAGATTTACAGCACAAAGATATCTAGTTGATTTGAAGCAGTTCCGAGAAAGTCTAAACATAATCCTCACTTTTCCCTCCTGGCACTTTCCCTGTAGGAGATACCGCAAGACGTTTCTGTATATTGGGCACAGCGCTCTGCACGGTGTTAGCAGAGAGTTTCCCGGGACAGTGAAACCCTATGTCAGAGACACTGAGAAGAAGCCCCAATGTTCCCTCCAGGCACTTTCAGTGTGGGTGCCTTCTCCACGTGGTTCCTGGTTTCACTGCAGCTCTGAAGAGAATGTTAGCAAAGAGGTAATCGGGACAGTGCAAACAGTACTCAAAGACAGGGAGAGCAAGCTCTCTCTTGGCACTTTGGATGTGGGACATACAGCGAGATGTTTGCTGCTTTTGCGTTTGGCTGTTGGGAGATTTACAGCACAAAGATATCTAGTTGATTTGAAGCAGTTCCGAGAAAGTCTAAACATAAGCCTCACTTTTCCCTCCTGGCACTTTCCCTGTAGGGGATACCGCAAGACGTTTCTGTATATTGGCCACAGCGCTCTGCAGGGTGTTAGCAGAGAGTTTCCCGGGACAGTGAAACCCTATATCAGAGACACTGAGAAGAAGCCCCAACGTTCCTTCCAGGCACTTTCAGTGTGGGTGCCTTCTCCACGTGGTTCCTGGTTTCACTGCAGCTCTGAAGAGAATGTTAGCAAAGAGGTAATCGGGACAGTGCAAACAGTACTCAAAGACAGGGAGAGCAAGCTCTCTCTTGGCACTTTGGATGTGGGACATACAGCGAGATGTTTGCTGCTTTTACATTTGGCTGTTGGGAGATTTACAGCACAAAGATATCTAGTTGATTTGAAGCAGTTCCGAGAAAGTCTAAACATAATCCTCACTTTTCCCTCCTGGCACTTTCCCTGTAGGAGATACCGCAAGACGTTTCTGTATATTGGGCACAGCGCTCTGTATGGTGTTAGCAGAGAGTTTCCCGGGACAGTGAAACCCTATATCAGAGACACTGAGAAGAAGCCCCAACGTTCCTTCCAGGCACTTTCAGTGTGGGTGCCTTCTCTACGTGGTTCCTGGTTTCACTGCAGCTCTGAAGAGAATGTTAGCAAAGAGGTAATCGGGACAGTGCAAACAGTACTCAAAGACAGGGAGAGCAAGCTCTCTCTTGGCACTTTGGATGTGGGACATACAGCGAGGTGTTTGCTGCTTTTGCGTTTGGCTGTTGGGAGATTTACAGCACAAAGATATCTAGTTGATTTGAAGCAGTTCCGAGAAAGTCTAAACATAATCCTCACTTTTCCCTCCTGGCACTTTCCCTGTAGGAGATACCGCAAGACGTTTCTGTAGATTGGGCACAGCGCTCTGCACGGTGTTAGCAGAGACTTTCCCGGGACAGTGAAACCCTATATCAGAGACACTGAGAAGAAGCCCCAACGTTCCTTCCAGGCACTTTCAGTGTGGGTGCCTTCTCCACGTGGTTCCTGGTTTCACTGCAGCTCTGAAGAGAATGTTAGCAAAGAGGTAATCGGGACAGTGCAAACAGTACTCAAAGACAGGGAGAGCAAGCTCTCTCTTGGCACTTTGGATGTGGGACATACAGCGAGATGTTTGCTGCTTTTACATTTGGCTGTTGGGAGATTTACGGCACAAAGATATCTAGTTGATTTGAAGCAGTTCCGAGAAAGTCTAAACATAATCCTCACTTTTCCCTCCTGGCACTTTCCCTGTAGGAGATACCGCAAGACGTTTCTGTATATTGGGCACAGCGCTCTGTACGGTGTTAGCAGAGAGTTTCTCGGGACAGTGAAACCCTATATCAGAGACACTGAGAAGAAGCCCCAATGTTCCCTCCAGGCACTTTCAGTGTGGGTGCCTTCTCCACGTGGTTCCTGGTTTCACTGCAGCTCTGAAGAGAATGTTAGCAAAGAGGTAATCGGGACAGTGCAAACAGTACTCAAAGACAGGGAGAGCAAGCTCTCTCTTGGCACTTTGGATGTGGGACATACAGCGAGATGTTTGCTGCTTTTGCGTTTGGCTGTTGGGAGATTTACGGCACAAAGATATCTAGTTGATTTGAAGCAGTTCCGAGAAAGTCTAAACATAATCCTCACTTTTCCCTCCTGGCACTTTCCCTGTAGGAGATACCGCAAGACGTTTCTGTATATTGGGCACAGCGCTCTGTACGGTGTTAGCAGAGAGTTTCTCGGGACAGTGAAACCCTATATCAGAGACACTGAGAAGAAGCCCCAATGTTCCCTCCAGGCACTTTCAGTGTGGGTGCCTTCTCCACGTGGTTCCTGGTTTCACTGCAGCTCTGAAGAGAATGTTAGCAAAGAGGTAATCGGGACAGTGCAAACAGTACTCAAAGACAGGGAGAGCAAGCTCTCTCTTGGCACTTTGGATGTGGGACATACAGCGAGATGTTTGCTGCTTTTACATTTGGCTGTTGGGAGATTTACAGCACAAAGATATCTAGTTGATTTGAAGCAGTTCCGAGAAAGTCTAAACATAATCCTCACTTTTCCCTCCTGGCACTTTCCCTGTAGGAGATACCGCAAGACGTTTCTGTATATTGGGCACAGCGCTCTGCACGGTGTTAGCAGAGAGTTTCCCGGGACAGTGAAACCCTATGTCAGAGACACTGAGAAGAAGCCCCAATGTTCCCTCCAGGCACTTTCAGTGTGGGTGCCTTCTCCACGTGGTTCCTGGTTTCACTGCAGCTCTGAAGAGAATGTTAGCAAAGAGGTAATCGGGACAGTGCAAACAGTACTCAAAGACAGGGAGAGCAAGCTCTCTCTTGGCACTTTGGATGTGGGACATACAGCGAGATGTTTGCTGCTTTTGCGTTTGGCTGTTGGGAGATTTACAGCACAAAGATATCTAGTTGATTTGAAGCAGTTCCGAGAAAGTCTAAACATAAGCCTCACTTTTCCCTCCTGGCACTTTCCCTGTAGGGGATACCGCAAGACGTTTCTGTATATTGGCCACAGCGCTCTGCAGGGTGTTAGCAGAGAGTTTCCCGGGACAGTGAAACCCTATATCAGAGACACTGAGAAGAAGCCCCAACGTTCCTTCCAGGCACTTTCAGTGTGGGTGCCTTCTCCACGTGGTTCCTGGTTTCACTGCAGCTCTGAAGAGAATGTTAGCAAAGAGGTAATCGGGACAGTGCAAACAGTACTCAAAGACAGGGAGAGCAAGCTCTCTCTTGGCACTTTGGATGTGGGACATACAGCGAGATGTTTGCTGCTTTTACATTTGGCTGTTGGGAGATTTACAGCACAAAGATATCTAGTTGATTTGAAGCAGTTCCGAGAAAGTCTAAACATAATCCTCACTTTTCCCTCCTGGCACTTTCCCTGTAGGAGATACCGCAAGACGTTTCTGTATATTGGGCACAGCGCTCTGTATGGTGTTAGCAGAGAGTTTCCCGGGACAGTGAAACCCTATATCAGAGACACTGAGAAGAAGCCCCAACGTTCCTTCCAGGCACTTTCAGTGTGGGTGCCTTCTCTACGTGGTTCCTGGTTTCACTGCAGCTCTGAAGAGAATGTTAGCAAAGAGGTAATCGGGACAGTGCAAACAGTACTCAAAGACAGGGAGAGCAAGCTCTCTCTTGGCACTTTGGATGTGGGACATACAGCGAGGTGTTTGCTGCTTTTGCGTTTGGCTGTTGGGAGATTTACAGCACAAAGATATCTAGTTGATTTGAAGCAGTTCCGAGAAAGTCTAAACATAATCCTCACTTTTCCCTCCTGGCACTTTCCCTGTAGGAGATACCGCAAGACGTTTCTGTAGATTGGGCACAGCGCTCTGCACGGTGTTAGCAGAGACTTTCCCGGGACAGTGAAACCCTATATCAGAGACACTGAGAAGAAGCCCCAACGTTCCTTCCAGGCACTTTCAGTGTGGGTGCCTTCTCCACGTGGTTCCTGGTTTCACTGCAGCTCTGAAGAGAATGTTAGCAAAGAGGTAATCGGGACAGTGCAAACAGTACTCAAAGACAGGGAGAGCAAGCTCTCTCTTGGCACTTTGGATGTGGGACATACAGCGAGATGTTTGCTGCTTTTACATTTGGCTGTTGGGAGATTTACGGCACAAAGATATCTAGTTGATTTGAAGCAGTTCCGAGAAAGTCTAAACATAATCCTCACTTTTCCCTCCTGGCACTTTCCCTGTAGGAGATACCGCAAGACGTTTCTGTATATTGGGCACAGCGCTCTGTACGGTGTTAGCAGAGAGTTTCTCGGGACAGTGAAACCCTATATCAGAGACACTGAGAAGAAGCCCCAATGTTCCCTCCAGGCACTTTCAGTGTGGGTGCCTTCTCCACGTGGTTCCTGGTTTCACTGCAGCTCTGAAGAGAATGTTAGCAAAGAGGTAATCGGGACAGTGCAAACAGTACTCAAAGACAGGGAGAGCAAGCTCTCTCTTGGCACTTTGGATGTGGGACATACAGCGAGATGTTTGCTGCTTTTGCGTTTGGCTGTTGGGAGATTTACGGCACAAAGATATCTAGTTGATTTGAAGCAGTTCCGAGAAAGTCTAAACATAATCCTCACTTTTCCCTCCTGGCACTTTCCCTGTAGGAGATACCGCAAGACGTTTCTGTATATTGGGCACAGCGCTCTGCAGGGTGTTAGCAGAGACTTTCCCGGGACAGTGAAACCCTATGTCAGAGACACTGAGAAGAAGCCCCAATGTTCCCTCCAGGCACTTTCAGTGTGGGTGCCTTCTCCACGTGGTTCCTGGTTTCACTGCAGCTCTGAAGAGAATGTTAGCAAAGAGGTAATCGGGACAGTGCAAACAGTACTCAAAGACAGGGAGAGCAAGCTCTCTCTTGGCACTTTGGATGTGGGACATACAGCGAGATGTTTGCTGCTTTTGCGTTTGGCTGTTGGGAGATTTACAGCACAAAGATATCTAGTTGATTTGAAGCAGTTCCGAGAAAGTCTAAACATAATCCTCACTTTTCCCTCCTGGCACTTTCCCTGTAGGAGATACCGCAAGACGTTTCTGTATATTGGGCACAGCGCTCTGTATGGTGTTAGCAGAGAGTTTCCCGGGACAGTGAAACCCTATATCAGAGACACTGAGAAGAAGCCCCAACGTTCCTTCCAGGCACTTTCAGTGTGGGTGCCTTCTCTACGTGGTTCCTGGTTTCA
Source organism: Chroicocephalus ridibundus (assembly GCF_963924245.1). NCBI lineage: Eukaryota > Metazoa > Chordata > Aves > Charadriiformes > Laridae > Chroicocephalus > Chroicocephalus ridibundus. The sequence continues at coordinate 2,096,498 of NW_026961597.1, forward strand.
CTGCAGCTCTGAAGAGAATGTTAGCAAAGAGGTAATCGGGACAGTGCAAACAGTACTCAAAGACAGGGAGAACAAGCTCTCTCTTGGCACTTTGGATGTGGGACATACAGCGAGGTGTTTGCTGCTTTTGCGTTTGGCTGTTGGGAGATTTACAGCACAAAGATATCTAGTTGATTTGAAGCAGTTCCGAGAAAGTCTAAACATAATCCTCACTTTTCCCTCCTGGCACTTTCCCTGTAGGAGATACCGCAAGACGTTTCTGTATATTGGGCACAGCGCTCTGCAGGGTGTTAGCAGAGACTTTCCCGGGACAGTGAAACCCTATATCAGAGACACTGAGAAGAAGCCCCAACGTTCCTTCCAGGCACTTTCAGTGTGGGTGCCTTCTCCACGTGGTTCCTGGTTTCACTGCAGCTCTGAAGAGAATGTTAGCAAAGAGGTAATCGGGACAGTGCAAACAGTACTCAAAGACAGGGAGAGCAAGCTCTCTCTTGGCACTTTGGATGTGGGACATACAGCGAGATGTTTGCTGCTTTTACATTTGGCTGTTGGGAGATTTACGGCACAAAGATATCTAGTTGATTTGAAGCAGTTCCGAGAAAGTCTAAACATAATCCTCACTTTTCCCTCCTGGCACTTTCCCTGTAGGAGATACCGCAAGACGTTTCTGTATATTGGGCACAGCGCTCTGTACGGTGTTAGCAGAGAGTTTCTCGGGACAGTGAAACCCTATATCAGAGACACTGAGAAGAAGCCCCAATGTTCCCTCCAGGCACTTTCAGTGTGGGTGCCTTCTCCACGTGGTTCCTGGTTTCACTGCAGCTCTGAAGAGAATGTTAGCAAAGAGGTAATCGGGACAGTGCAAACAGTACTCAAAGACAGGGAGAGCAAGCTCTCTCTTGGCACTTTGGATGTGGGACATACAGCGAGATGTTTGCTGCTTTTACATTTGGCTGTTGGGAGATTTACAGCACAAAGATATCTAGTTGATTTGAAGCAGTTCCGAGAAAGTCTAAACATAATCCTCACTTTTCCCTCCTGGCACTTTCCCTGTAGGAGATACCGCAAGACGTTTCTGTATATTGGGCACAGCGCTCTGTATGGTGTTAGGAGAGAGTTTCCCGGGACAGTGAAACCCTATATCAGAGACACTGAGAAGAAGCCCCAACGTTCCTTCCAGGCACTTTCAGTGTGGGTGCCTTCTCCACGTGGTTCCTGGTTTCACTGCAGCTCTGAAGAGAATGTTAGCAAAGAGGTAATCGGGACAGTGCAAACAGTACTCAAAGACAGGGAGAGCAAGCTCTCTCTTGGCACTTTGGATGTGGGACATACAGCGAGATGTTTGCTGCTTTTACATTTGGCTGTTGGGAGATTTACAGCACAAAGATATCTAGTTGATTTGAAGCAGTTCCGAGAAAGTCTAAACATAATCCTCACTTTTCCCTCCTGGCACTTTCCCTGTAGGAGATACCGCAAGACGTTTCTGTATATTGGGCACAGCGCTCTGCAGGGTGTTAGCAGAGAGTTTCCCGGGACAGTGAAACCCTATATCAGAGACACTGAGAAGAAGCCCCAACGTTCCTTCCAGGCACTTTCAGTGTGGGTGCCTTCTCCACGTGGTTCCTGGTTTCACTGCAGCTCTGAAGAGAATGTTAGCAAAGAGGTAATCGGGACAGTGCAAACAGTACTCAAAGACAGGGAGAGCAAGCTCTCTCTTGGCACTTTGGATGTGGGACATACAGCGAGATGTTTGCTGCTTTTACATTTGGCTGTTGGGAGATTTACAGCACAAAGATATCTAGTTGATTTGAAGCAGTTCCGAGAAAGTCTAAACATAATCCTCACTTTTCCCTCCTGGCACTTTCCCTGTAGGAGATACCGCAAGACGTTTCTGTATATTGGGCACAGCGCTCTGTATGGTGTTAGCAGAGAGTTTCCCGGGACAGTGAAACCCTATATCAGAGACACTGAGAAGAAGCCCCAACGTTCCTTCCAGGCACTTTCAGTGTGGGTGCCTTCTCCACGTGGTTCCTGGTTTCACTGCAGCTCTGAAGAGAATGTTAGCAAAGAGGTAATCGGGACAGTGCAAACAGTACTCAAAGACAGGGAGAGCAAGCTCTCTCTTGGCACTTTGGATGTGGGACATACAGCGAGATGTTTGCTGCTTTTGCGTTTGGCTGTTGGGAGATTTACAGCACAAAGATATCTAGTTGATTTGAAGCAGTTCCGAGAAAGTCTAAACATAAGCCTCACTTTTCCCTCCTGGCACTTTCCCTGTAGGAGATACCGCAAGACGTTTCTGTAGATTGGGCACAGCGCTCTGCACGGTGTTAGCAGAGAGTTTCCCGGGACAGTGAAACCCTATGTCAGAGACACTGAGAAGAAGCCCCAATGTTCCCTCCAGGCACTTTCAGTGTGGGTGCCTTCTCCACGTGGTTCCTGGTTTCACTGCAGCTCTGAAGAGAATGTTAGCAAAGAGGTAATCGGGACAGTGCAAACAGTACTCAAAGACAGGGAGAGCAAGCTCTCTCTTGGCACTTTGGATGTGGGACATACAGCGAGATGTTTGCTGCTTTTGCGTTTGGCTGTTGGGAGATTTACAGCACAAAGATATCTAGTTGATTTGAAGCAGTTCCGAGAAAGTCTAAACATAAGCCTCACTTTTCCCTCCTGGCACTTTCCCTGTAGGGGATACCGCAAGACGTTTCTGTATATTGGCCACAGCGCTCTGCAGGGTGTTAGCAGAGAGTTTCCCGGGACAGTGAAACCCTATATCAGAGACACTGAGAAGAAGCCCCAACGTTCCTTCCAGGCACTTTCAGTGTGGGTGCCTTCTCCACGTGGTTCCTGGTTTCACTGCAGCTCTGAAGAGAATGTTAGCAAAGAGGTAATCGGGACAGTGCAAACAGTACTCAAAGACAGGGAGAGCAAGCTCTCTCTTGGCACTTTGGATGTGGGACATACAGCGAGATGTTTGCTGCTTTTACATTTGGCTGTTGGGAGATTTACAGCACAAAGATATCTAGTTGATTTGAAGCAGTTCCGAGAAAGTCTAAACATAATCCTCACTTTTCCCTCCTGGCACTTTCCCTGTAGGAGATACCGCAAGACGTTTCTGTATATTGGGCACAGCGCTCTGTATGGTGTTAGCAGAGAGTTTCCCGGGACAGTGAAACCCTATATCAGAGACACTGAGAAGAAGCCCCAACGTTCCTTCCAGGCACTTTCAGTGTGGGTGCCTTCTCTACGTGGTTCCTGGTTTCACTGCAGCTCTGAAGAGAATGTTAGCAAAGAGGTAATCGGGACAGTGCAAACAGTACTCAAAGACAGGGAGAGCAAGCTCTCTCTTGGCACTTTGGATGTGGGACATACAGCGAGGTGTTTGCTGCTTTTGCGTTTGGCTGTTGGGAGATTTACAGCACAAAGATATCTAGTTGATTTGAAGCAGTTCCGAGAAAGTCTAAACATAATCCTCACTTTTCCCTCCTGGCACTTTCCCTGTAGGAGATACCGCAAGACGTTTCTGTAGATTGGGCACAGCGCTCTGCACGGTGTTAGCAGAGACTTTCCCGGGACAGTGAAACCCTATGTCAGAGACACTGAGAAGAAGCCCCAACGTTCCTTCCAGGCACTTTCAGTGTGGGTGCCTTCTCCACGTGGTTCCTGGTTTCACTGCAGCTCTGAAGAGAATGTTAGCAAAGAGGTAATCGGGACAGTGCAAACAGTACTCAAAGACAGGGAGAGCAAGCTCTCTCTTGGCACTTTGGATGTGGGACATACAGCGAGATGTTTGCTGCTTTTACATTTGGCTGTTGGGAGATTTACGGCACAAAGATATCTAGTTGATTTGAAGCAGTTCCGAGAAAGTCTAAACATAATCCTCACTTTTCCCTCCTGGCACTTTCCCTGTAGGAGATACCGCAAGACGTTTCTGTATATTGGGCACAGCGCTCTGTACGGTGTTAGCAGAGAGTTTCTCGGGACAGTGAAACCCTATATCAGAGACACTGAGAAGAAGCCCCAATGTTCCCTCCAGGCACTTTCAGTGTGGGTGCCTTCTCCACGTGGTTCCTGGTTTCACTGCAGCTCTGAAGAGAATGTTAGCAAAGAGGTAATCGGGACAGTGCAAACAGTACTCAAAGACAGGGAGAGCAAGCTCTCTCTTGGCACTTTGGATGTGGGACATACAGCGAGATGTTTGCTGCTTTTGCGTTTGGCTGTTGGGAGATTTACGGCACAAAGATATCTAGTTGATTTGAAGCAGTTCCGAGAAAGTCTAAACATAATCCTCACTTTTCCCTCCTGGCACTTTCCCTGTAGGAGATACCGCAAGACGTTTCTGTATATTGGGCACAGCGCTCTGTACGGTGTTAGCAGAGAGTTTCTCGGGACAGTGAAACCCTATATCAGAGACACTGAGAAGAAGCCCCAATGTTCCCTCCAGGCACTTTCAGTGTGGGTGCCTTCTCCACGTGGTTCCTGGTTTCACTGCAGCTCTGAAGAGAATGTTAGCAAAGAGGTAATCGGGACAGTGCAAACAGTACTCAAAGACAGGGAGAGCAAGCTCTCTCTTGGCACTTTGGATGTGGGACATACAGCGAGATGTTTGCTGCTTTTACATTTGGCTGTTGGGAGATTTACAGCACAAAGATATCTAGTTGATTTGAAGCAGTTCCGAGAAAGTCTAAACATAATCCTCACTTTTCCCTCCTGGCACTTTCCCTGTAGGAGATACCGCAAGACGTTTCTGTATATTGGGCACAGCGCTCTGTATGGTGTTAGCAGAGAGTTTCCCGGGACAGTGAAACCCTATATCAGAGACACTGAGAAGAAGCCCCAACGTTCCTTCCAGGCACTTTCAATGTGGGTGCCTTCTCCACGTGGTTCCTGGTTTCACTGCAGCTCTGAAGAGAATGTTAGCAAAGAGGTAATCGGGACAGTGCAAACAGTACTCAAAGACAGGGAGAGCAAGCTCTCTCTTGGCACTTTGGATGTGGGACATACAGCGAGATGTTTGCTGCTTTTGCGTTTGGCTGTTGGGAGATTTACAGCACAAAGATATCTAGTTGATTTGAAGCAGTTCCGAGAAAGTCTAAACATAAGCCTCACTTTTCCCTCCTGGCACTTTCCCTGTAGGAGATACCGCAAGACGTTTCTGTAGATTGGGCACAGCGCTCTGCAGGGTGTTAGCAGAGAGTTTCCTGGGACAGTGAAACCCTATGTCAGAGACACTGAGAGAAGCCCCAATGTTCCCTCCAGGCACTTTCAGTGTGGGTGCCTTCTCCACGTGGTTCCTGGTTTCACTGCAGCTCTGAAGAGAATGTTAGCAAAGAGGTAATCGGGACAGTGCAAACAGTACTCAAAGACAGGGAGAGCAAGCTCTCTCTTGGCACTTTGGATGTGGGACATACAGCGAGATGTTTGCTGCTTTTACATTTGGCTGTTGGGAGATTTACGGCACAAAGATATCTAGTTGATTTGAAGCAGTTCCGAGAAAGTCTAAACATAATCCTCACTTTTCCCTCCTGGCACTTTCCCTGTAGGAGATACCGCAAGACGTTTCTGTATATTGGGCACAGCGCTCTGCAGGGTGTTAGCAGAGACTTTCCCGGGACAGTGAAACCCTATGTCAGAGACACTGAGAAGAAGCCCCAATGTTCCCTCCAGGCACTTTCAGTGTGGGTGCCTTCTCCACGTGGTTCCTGGTTTCACTGCAGCTCTGAAGAGAATGTTAGCAAAGAGGTAATCGGGACAGTGCAAACAGTACTCAAAGACAGGGAGAGCAAGCTCTCTCTTGGCACTTTGGATGTGGGACATACAGCGAGATGTTTGCTGCTTTTGCGTTTGGCTGTTGGGAGATTTACAGCACAAAGATATCTAGTTGATTTGAAGCAGTTCCGAGAAAGTCTAAACATAAGCCTCACTTTTCCCTCCTGGCACTTTCCCTGTAGGGGATACCGCAAGACGTTTCTGTATATTGGGCACAGCGCTCTGCAGGGTGTTAGCAGAGACTTTCCCGGGACAGTGAAACCCTATATCAGAGACACTGAGAAGAAGCCCCAATGTTCCTTCCAGGCACTTTCAGTGTGGGTGTCTTCTCCACGTGGTTCCTGGTTTCACTGCAGCTCTGAAGAGAATGTTAGCAAAGAGGTAATCGGGACAGTGCAAACAGTACTCAAAGACAGGGAGAGCAAGCTCTCTCTTGGCACTTTGGATGTGGGACATACAGCGAGATGTTTGCTGCTTTTGCGTTTGGCTGTTGGGAGATTTACAGCACAAAGATATCTAGTTGATTTGAAGCAGTTCCGAGAAAGTCTAAACATAATCCTCACTTTTCCCTCCTGGCACTTTCCCTGTAGGAGATACCGCAAGACGTTTCTGTATATTGGGCACAGCGCTCTGCAGGGTGTTAGCAGAGAGTTTCCCGGGACAGTGAAACCCTATGTCAGAGACACTGAGAAGAAGCCCCAATGTTCCCTCCAGGCACTTTCAGTGTGGGTGCCTTCTCCACGTGGTTCCTGGTTTCACTGCAGCTCTGAAGAGAATGTTAGCAAAGAGGTAATCGGGACAGTGCAAACAGTACTCAAAGACAGGGAGAGCAAGCTCTCTCTTGGCACTTTGGATGTGGGACATACAGCGAGATGTTTGCTGCTTTTGCGTTTGGCTGTTGGGAGATTTACAGCACAAAGATATCTAGTTGATTTGAAGCAGTTCCGAGAAAGTCTAAACATAAGCCTCACTTTTCCCTCCTGGCACTTTCCCTGTAGGGGATACCGCAAGACGTTTCTGTATATTGGGCACAGCGCTCTGCAGGGTGTTAGCAGAGACTTTCCCGGGACAGTGAAACCCTATATCAGAGACACTGAGAAGAAGCCCCAACGTTCCTTCCAGGCACTTTCAGTGTGGGTGCCTTCTCCACGTGGTTCCTGGTTTCACTGCAGCTCTGAAGAGAATGTTAGCAAAGAGGTAATCGGGACAGTGCAAACAGTACTCAAAGACAGGGAGAGCAAGCTCTCTCTTGGCACTTTGGATGTGGGACATACAGCGAGATGTTTGCTGCTTTTACATTTGGCTGTTGGGAGATTTACAGCACAAAGATATCTAGTTGATTTGAAGCAGTTCCGAGAAAGTCTAAACATAATCCTCACTTTTCCCTCCTGGCACTTTCCCTGTAGGAGATACCGCAAGACGTTTCTGTATATTGGGCACAGCGCTCTGCACGGTGTTAGCAGAGAGTTTCCCGGGACAGTGAAACCCTATATCAGAGACACTGAGAAGAAGCCCCAACGTTCCTTCCAGGCACTTTCAGTGTGGGTGCCTTCTCCACGTGGTTCCTGGTTTCACTGCAGCTCTGAAGAGAATGTTAGCAAAGAGGTAATCGGGACAGTGCAAACAGTACTCAAAGACAGGGAGAGCAAGCTCTCTCTTGGCACTTTGGATGTGGGACATACAGCGAGATGTTTGCTGCTTTTGCATTTGGCTGTTGGGAGATTTACAGCACAAAGATATCTAGTTGATTTGAAGCAGTTCCGAGAAAGTCTAAACATAAGCCTCACTTTTCCCTCCTGGCACTTTCCCTGTAGGAGATACCGCAAGATGTTTCTGTATATTGGGCACAGCGCTCTGCACGGTGTTAGCAGAGAGTTTCCCGGGACAGTGAAACCCTATGTCAGAGACACTGAGAAGAAGCCCCAATGTTCCCTCCAGGCACTTTCAGTGTGGGTGCCTTCTCCACGTGGTTCCTGGTTTCACTGCAGCTCTGAAGAGAATGTTAGCAAAGAGGTAATCGGGACAGTGCAAACAGTACTCAAAGACAGGGAGAGCAAGCTCTCTCTTGGCACTTTGGATGTGGGACATACAGCGAGATGTTTGCTGCTTTTACATTTGGCTGTTGGGAGATTTACGGCACAAAGATATCTAGTTGATTTGAAGCAGTTCCGAGAAAGTCTAAACATAATCCTCACTTTTCCCTCCTGGCACTTTCCCTGTAGGAGATACCGCAAGACGTTTCTGTATATTGGGCACAGAGCTCTGCAGGGTGTTAGCAGAGAGTTTCCCGGCACAGTGAAACCCTATGTCAGAGACACTGAGAAGAAGCCCCAATGTTCCCTCCAGGCACTTTCAGTGTGGGTGCCTTCTCCACGTGGTTCCTGGTTTCACTGCAGCTCTGAAGAGAATGTTAGCAAAGAGGTAATCGGGACAGTGCAAACAGTACTCAAAGGCAGGGAGAGCAAGCTCTCTCTTGGCACTTTGGATGTGGGACATACAGCGAGATGTTTGCTGCTTTTGCGTTTGGCTGTTGGGAGATTTACAGCACAAAGATATCTAGTTGATTTGAAGCAGTTCCGAGAAAGTCTAAACATAATCCTCACTTTTCCCTCCTGGCACTTTCCCTGTAGGGGATACCGCAAGACGTTTCTGTATATTGGGCACAGCGCTCTGCAGGGTGTTAGCAGAGACTTTCCCGGGACAGTGAAACCCTATATCAGAGACACTGAGAAGAAGCCCCAACGTTCCTTCCAGGCACTTTCAGTGTGGGTGCCTTCTCCATTTGGTTCCTGGTTTCACTGCAGCTCTGAAGAGAATGTTAGCAAAGAGGTAATCGGGACAGTGCAAACAGTACTCAAAGACAGGGAGAGCAAGATCTCTCTTGGCACTTTGGATGTGGGACATACAGCGAGATGTTTGCTGCTTTTGCGTTTGGCTGTTGGGAGATTTACAGCACAAAGATATCTAGTTGATTTGAAGCAGTTCCGAGAAAGTCTAAACATAATCCTCACTTTTCCCTCCTGGCACTTTCCCTGTAGGAGATACCGCAAGACGTTTCTGTATATTGGGCACAGCGCTCTGCAGGGTGTTAGCAGAGAGTTTCCTGGGACAGTGAAACCCTATATCAGAGACACTGAGAAGAAGCCCCAATGTTCCCTCCAGGCACTTTCAGTGTGGGTGCCTTCTCCATGTGGTTCCTGGTTTCACTGCAGCTCTGAAGAGAATGTTAGCAAAGATTTAATCGGGACAGTGCAAACAGTACTCAAAGACAGGGAGAGCAAGCTCTCTCTTGACACTTTGGATGTGGGACATACAGCGAGATGTTTGCTGCTTTTGCGTTTGGCTGTTGGGAGATTTACGGCACAAAGATATCTAGTTGATTTGATGCAGTTCCGAGAAAGTCTAAACATAATCCTCACTTTTCCCTCCTGGCACTTTCCCTGTAGGAGATACCGCAAGACGTTTCTGTATATTGGGCACAGCGCTCTGTACGGTGTTAGCAGAGAGTTTCCCGGGACAGTGAAACCCTATATCAGAGACACTGAGAAGAAGCCCCAACGTTCCTTCCAGGCACTTTCAGTGTGGGTGCCTTCTCCATGTGGTTCCTGCTTTCACTGCAGCTCTGAAGAGAATGTTAGCAAAGAGGTAATCGGGACAGTGCAAACAGTACTCAAAGACAGGGAGAGCAAGCTCTCTCTTGGCACTTTGGATGTGGGACATACAGCGAGGTGTTTGCTGCTTTTGCGTTTGGCTGTTGGGAGATTTACAGCACAAAGATATCTAGTTGATTTGAAGCAGTTCCGAGACAGTCTAAACATAATCCTCACTTTTCCCTCCTGGCACTTTCCCTGTAGGAGATACCGCAAGACGTTTCTGTAGATTGGGCACAGCGCTCTGCAGGGTGTTAGCAGAGACTTTCCCGGGACAGTGAAACCCTATATCAGAGACACTGAGAAGAAGCCCCAATGTTCCCTCCAGGCACTTTCAGTGTGGGTGCCTTCTCCATGTGGTTCCTGGTTTCACTGCAGCTCTGAAGAGAATGTTAGCAAAGAGGTAATCGGGACAGTGCAAACAGTACTCAAAGACAGGGAGAGCAAGCTCTCTCTTGGCACTTTGGATGTGGGACATACAGCGAGATGTTTGCTGCTTTTGCGTTTGGCTGTTGGGAGATTTACAGCACAAAGATATCTAGTTGATTTGAAGCAGTTCCGAGAAAGTCTAAACATAATCCTCACTTTTCCCTCCTGGCACTTTCCCTGTAGGAGATACCGCAAGACGTTTCTGTATATTGGGCACAGCGCTCTGTACGGTGTTAGCAGAGAGTTTCCCGGGACAGTGAAACCCTATATCAGAGACACTGAGAAGAAGCCCCAACGTTCCTTCCAGGCACTTTCAGTGTGGGTGCCTTCTCCACGTGGTTCCTGGTTTCACTGCAGCTCTGAAGAGAATGTTAGCAAAGAGGTAATCGGGACAGTGCAAACAGTACTCAAAGACAGGGAGAGCAAGCTCTCTCTTGGCACTTTGGATGTGGGACATACAGCGAGATGTTTGCTGCTTTTGCGTTTGGCTGTTGGGAGATTTACAGCACAAAGATATCTAGTTGATTTGAAGCAGTTCCGAGAAAGTCTAAGCATAAGCCTCACTTTTCCCTCCTGGCACTTTCCCTGTAGGGGATACCGCACGACATTTCTGTATATTGGGCACAGCGCTCTGCAGGGTGTTAGCAGAGAGTTTCCCGGGACAGTGAAACCCTATGTCAGAGACACTGAGAAGAAGCCCCAATGTTCCCTCCAGGCACTTTCAGTGTGGGTGCCTTCTCCACGTGGTTCCTGGTTTCACTGCAGCTCTGAAGAGAATGTTAGCAAAGAGGTAATCGGGACAGTGCAAACAGTACTCAAAGACAGGGAGAGCAAGCTCTCTCTTGGCACTTTGGATGTGGGACATACAGCGAGATGTTTGCTGCTTTTACATTTGGCTGTTGGGAGATTTACGGCACAAAGATATCTAGTTGATTTGATGCAGTTCCGAGAAAGTCTAAACATAATCCTCACTTTTCCCTCCTGGCACTTTCCCTGTAGGAGATACCGCAAGACGTTTCTGTAGATTGGGCACAGCGCTCTGCAGGGTGTTAGCAGAGAGTTTCCCGGGACAGTGAAACCCTATATCGGAGACACTGAGAAGAAGCCCCAATGTTCCCTCCAGGCACTTTCAGTGTGGGTGCCTTCTCCACGTGGTTCCTGGTTTCACTGCAGCTCTGAAGAGAATGTTAGCAAAGAGGTAATCGGGACAGTGCAAACAGTACTCAAAGACAGGGAGAGCAAGCTCTACATTACTCTCTTGGCACTTTGGATGTGGGACATACAGCGAGATGTTTGCTGCTTTTGCGTTTGGCTGTTGGGAGATTTACAGCACAAAGATATCTAGTTGATTTGAAGCAGTTCCGAGAAAGTCTAAGCATAATCCTCACTTTTCCCTCCTGGCACTTTCCGTGTGGGAGATATAGCAGGATGTATATTGGTTTTGAGGACAACTCAATGGACAGTGTATGGAGAAAAGGTCCTGGCTCCTTGAATGCCGTTTCTGGAGACACTGCGATCAATGTGGGAGATATGTCAAGATGTGTGTTGGTTTGAGGACGGCTCTCTGGAGAGTCTTAGCAAAGAGGTCACACGGATAATCAGAGCAATTCTCAGACACACTGAGAACAAGCTCCACAATTCCTCCTGGCACTTTCCCTGTAGGAGATACCGCAAGACGTTTCTGTAGATTGGGCACAGCGCTCTGCAGGGTGTTAGCAGAGACTATCCCGGGACAGTAAAACCCGACATCAGAGACACTGAGAAGAAGACCCAATGTTCCCTCCAGGCACTGTCAGTGTGGGTGCCTTCTCCACGTGGTTCCTGGTTTCACTGCAGCTCTGAAGAGAATGTTAGCAAAGAGGTAATCGGGACAGTGCAAACAGTACTCAAAGACAGGGAGAGCAAGCTCTCTCTTGGCACTTTGGATGTGGGACATACAGCGAGATGTTTGCTGCTTTTACATTTGGCTGTTGGGAGATTTACAGCACAAAGATATCTAGTTGATTTGAAGCAGTTCCGAGAAAGTCTAAACATAATCCTCACTTTTCCCTCCTGGCACTTTCCCTGTAGGAGATACCGCAAGACGTTTCTCTATATTGGGCACAGCGCTCTGCACGGTGTTAGCAGAGAGTTTCCCGGGACAGTGAAACCCTATATCAGAGACACTGAGAAGAAGACCCAATGTTCCCTCCAGGCACTTTCAGTGTGGGTGCCTTCTCCACGTGGTTCCTGGTTTCACTGCAGCTCTGAAGAGAATGTTAGCAAAGAGGTAATCGGGACAGTGCAAACAGTACTCAAAGACAGGGAGAGCAAGCTCTACATTACTCTCTTGGCACTTTGGATGTGGGACATACAGCGAGATGTTTGCTGCTTTTGCGTTTGACTGTTGGGAGATTTACAGCACAAAGATATCTAGTTGATTTGACGCAGTTCCGAGAAAGTCTAAGCATAAGCCTCACTTTTCCCTCCTGGCACTTTCCCTGTAGGGGATACCGCACGACATTTCTGTATATTGGGCACAGCGCTCTGCAGGGTGTTAGCAGAGAGTTTCCCGGGACAGTGAAACCCTATATCAGAGACACTGAGAAGAAGCCCCAATGTTCCCTGCAGGCACTTTCAGTGTGGGTGCCTTCTCCACGTGGTTCCTGGTTTCACTGCAGCTCTGAAGAGAATGTTAGCAAAGAGGTAATCGGGACAGTGCAAACAGTACTCAAAGACAGGGAGAGCAAGCTCTCTCTTGGCACTTTGGATGTGGGACATACAGCGAGATGTTTGCTGCTTTTGCGTTTGGCTGTTGGGAGATTTACAGCACAAAGATATCTAGTTGATTTGAAGCAGTTCCGAGAAAGTCTAAGCATAATCCTCACTTTTCCCTCCTGGCACTTTCCGTGTGGGAGATATAGCAGGATGTATATTGGTTTTGAGGACAACTCAATGGACAGTGTATGGAGAAAAGGTCCTGGCTCCTTGAATGCCATTTCTGGAGACACTGCGATCAATGTGGGAGATATGTCAAGATGTGTGTTGGTTTGAGGACGGCTCTCTGGAGAGTCTTAGCAAAGAGGTCACACGGATAATCAGAGCAATTCTCAGACACACTGAGAACAAGCTCCACAATTCCTCCTGGCACTTTCCCTGTAGGAGATACCGCAAGACGTTTCTGTATATTGGGCACAGCGCTCTGCAGGGTGTTAGCAGAGACTATCCCGGGACAGTAAAACCCGACATCAGAGACACTGAGAAGAAGCCCCAATGTTCCCTCCAGGCACTTTCAGTGTGGGTGCCTTCTCCACGTGGTTCCTGGTTTCACTGCAGCTCTGAAGAGAATGTTAGCAAAGAGGTAATCGGGACAGTGCAAACAGTACTCAAAGACAGGGAGAGCAAGCTCTCTCTTGGCACTTTGGATGTGGGACATACAGCGAGATGTTTGCTGCTTTTACATTTGGCTGTTGGGAGATTTACAGCACAAAGATATCTAGTTGATTTGAAGCAGTTCCGAGAAAGTCTAAACATAATCCTCACTTTTCCCTCCTGGCACTTTCCCTGTAGGAGATACCGCAAGACGTTTCTCTATATTGGGCACAGCGCTCTGCACGGTGTTAGCAGAGAGTTTCCCGGGACAGTGAAACCCTATATCAGAGACACTGAGAAGAAGACCCAATGTTCCCTCCAGGCACTTTCAGTGTGGGTGCCTTCTCCACGTGGTTCCTGGTTTCACTGCAGCTCTGAAGAGAATGTTAGCAAAGAGGTAATCGGGACAGTGCAAACAGTACTCAAAACAGGGAGAGCAAGCTCTACATTACTCTCTTGGCACTTTGGATGTGGGACATACAGCGAGATGTTTGCTGCTTTTGCGTTTGGCTGTTGGGAGATTTACAGCACAAAGATATCTAGTTGATTTGAAGCAGTTCCGAGAAAGTCTAAGCATAAGCCTCACTTTTCCCTCCTGGCACTTTCCCTGTAGGGAATACCGCACGACATTTCTGTATATTGGGCACAGCGCTCTGCAGGGTGTTAGCAGAGAGTTTCCCGGGACAGTGAAACCCTATGTCAGAGACACTGAGAAGAAGCCCCAATGTTCCCTCCAGGCACTTTCAGTGTGGGTGCCTTCTCCACGTGGTTCCTGGTTTCACTGCAGCTCTGAAGAGAATGTTAGCAAAGAGGTAATCGGGACAGTGCAAACAGTACTCAAAGACAGGGAGAGCAAGCTCTCTCTTGGCACTTTGGATGTGGGACATACAGCGAGATGTTTGCTGCTTTTACATTTGGCTGTTGGGAGATTTACGGCACAAAGATATCTAGTTGATTTGATGCAGTTCCGAGAAAGTCTAAACATAATCCTCACTTTTCCCTCCTGGCACTTTCCCTGTAGGAGATACCGCAAGACGTTTCTGTAGATTGGGCACAGCGCTCTGCAGGGTGTTAGCAGAGAGTTTCCCGGGACAGTGAAACCCTATATCAGAGACACTGAGAAGAAGCCCCAATGTTCCCTCCAGGCACTTTCAGTGTGGGTGCCTTCTCCACGTGGTTCCTGGTTTCACTGCAGCTCTGAAGAGAATGTTAGCAAAGAGGTAATCGGGACAGTGCAAACAGTACTCAAAGACAGGGAGAGCAAGCTCTACATTACTCTCTTGGCACTTTGGATGTGGGACATACAGCGAGATGTTTGCTGCTTTTGCGTTTGGCTGTTGGGAGATTTACAGCACAAAGATATCTAGTTGATTTGAAGCAGTTCCGAGAAAGTCTAAGCATAATCCTCACTTTTCCCTCCTGGCACTTTCCGTGTGGGAGATATAGCAGGATGTATATTGGTTTTGAGGACAACTCAATGGACAGTGTATGGAGAAAAGGTCCTGGCTCCTTGAATGCCGTTTCTGGAGACACTGCGATCAATGTGGGAGATATGTCAAGATGTGTGTTGGTTTGAGGACGGCTCTCTGGAGAGTCTTAGCAAAGAGGTCACACGGATAATCAGAGCAATTCTCAGACACACTGAGAACAAGCTCCACAATTCCTCCTGGCACTTTCCCTGTAGGAGATACCGCAAGACGTTTCTGTAGATTGGGCACAGCGCTCTGCAGGGTGTTAGCAGAGACTATCCCGGGACAGTAAAACCCGACATCAGAGACACTGAGAAGAAGACCCAATGTTCCCTCCAGGCACTGTCAGTGTGGGTGCCTTCTCCACGTGGTTCCTGGTTTCACTGCAGCTCTGAAGAGAATGTTAGCAAAGAGGTAATCGGGACAGTGCAAACAGTACTCAAAGACAGGGAGAGCAAGCTCTCTCTTGGCACTTTGGATGTGGGACATACAGCGAGATGTTTGCTGCTTTTACATTTGGCTGTTGGGAGATTTACAGCACAAAGATATCTAGTTGATTTGAAGCAGTTCCGAGAAAGTCTAAACATAATCCTCACTTTTCCCTCCTGGCACTTTCCCTGTAGGAGATACCGCAAGACGTTTCTCTATATTGGGCACAGCGCTCTGCACGGTGTTAGCAGAGAGTTTCCCGGGACAGTGAAACCCTATATCAGAGACACTGAGAAGAAGCCCCAATGTTCCCTGCAGGCACTTTCAGTGTGGGTGCCTTCTCCACGTGGTTCCTGGTTTCACTGCAGCTCTGAAGAGAATGTTAGCAAAGAGGTAATCGGGACAGTGCAAACAGTACTCAAAGACAGGGAGAGCAAGCTCTCTCTTGGCACTTTGGATGTGGGACATACAGCGAGATGTTTGCTGCTTTTGCGTTTGGCTGTTGGGAGATTTACAGCACAAAGATATCTAGTTGATTTGAAGCAGTTCCGAGAAAGTCTAAGCATAATCCTCACTTTTCCCTCCTGGCACTTTCCGTGTGGGAGATATAGCAGGATGTATATTGGTTTTGAGGACAACTCAATGGACAGTGTATGGAGAAAAGGTCCTGGCTCCTTGAATGCCATTTCTGGAGACACTGCGATCAATGTGGGAGATATGTCAAGATGTGTGTTGGTTTGAGGACGGCTCTCTGGAGAGTCTTAGCAAAGAGGTCACACGGATAATCAGAGCAATTCTCAGACACACTGAGAACAAGCTCCACAATTCCTCCTGGCACTTTCCCTGTAGGAGATACCGCAAGACGTTTCTGTATATTGGGCACAGCGCTCTGCAGGGTGTTAGCAGAGACTATCCCGGGACAGTAAAACCCGACATCAGAGACACTGAGAAGAAGCCCCAATGTTCCCTCCAGGCACTTTCAGTGTGGGTGCCTTCTCCACGTGGTTCCTGGTTTCACTGCAGCTCTGAAGAGAATGTTAGCAAAGAGGTAATCGGGACAGTGCAAACAGTACTCAAAGACAGGGAGAGCAAGCTCTCTCTTGGCACTTTGGATGTGGGACATACAGCGAGATGTTTGCTGCTTTTACATTTGGCTGTTGGGAGATTTACAGCACAAAGATATCTAGTTGATTTGAAGCAGTTCCGAGAAAGTCTAAACATAATCCTCACTTTTCCCTCCTGGCACTTTCCCTGTAGGAGATACCGCAAGACGTTTCTCTATATTGGGCACAGCGCTCTGCACGGTGTTAGCAGAGAGTTTCCCGGGACAGTGAAACCCTATATCAGAGACACTGAGAAGAAGACCCAATGTTCCTTCCAGGCACTTTCAGTGTGGGTGCCTTCTCCACGTGGTTCCTGGTTTCACTGCAGCTCTGAAGAGAATGTTAGCAAAGAGGTAATCGGGACAGTGCAAACAGTACTCAAAGACAGGGAGAGCAAGCTCTACATTACTCTCTTGGCACTTTGGATGTGGGACATACAGCGAGATGTTTGCTGCTTTTGCGTTTGACTGTTGGGAGATTTACAGCACAAAGATATCTAGTTGATTTGACGCAGTTCCGAGAAAGTCTAAGCATAAGCCTCACTTTTCCCTCCTGGCAATTCCCCTGTAGGGGATACCGCACGACATTTCTGTATATTGGGCACAGAGCTCTGCAGGGTGTTAGCAGAGAGTTTCCCGGGACAGTGAAACCCTATATCAGAGACACTGAGAAGAAGCCCCAATGTTCCTTCCAGGCACTTTCAGTGTGGGTGCCTTCTCCACGTGGTTCCTGGTTTCACTGCAGCTCTGAAGAGAATGTTAGCAAAGAGGTAATCGGGACAGTGCAAACAGTACTCAAAGACAGGGAGAGCAAGCTCTCTCTTGGCACTTTGGATGTGGGACATACAGCGAGATGTTTGCTGCTTTTGCGTTTGGCTGTTGGGAGATTTACAGCACAAAGATATCTAGTTGATTTGAAGCAGTTCCGAGAAAGTCTAAACATAATCCTCACTTTTCCCTCCTGCACTTTCCCTGTAGGGGATACCGCAAGACGTTTCTGTATATTGGGCACAGCGCTCTGCACGGTGTTAGCAGAGAGTTTCCCGGGACAGTGAAACCCTATGTCAGAGACACTGAGAAGAAGCCCCAATGTTCCCTCCAGGCACTTTCAGTGTGGGTGCCTTCTCCACGTGGTTCCTGGTTTCACTGCAGCTCTGAAGAGAATGTTAGCAAAGAGGTAATCGGGACAGTGCAAACAGTACTCAAAGACAGGGAGAGCAAGCTCTCTCTTGGCACTTTGGATGTGGGACATACAGCGAGATGTTTGCTGCTTTTGCGTTTGGCTGTTGGGAGATTTACAGCACAAAGATATCTAGTTGATTTGAAGCAGTTCCGAGAAAGTCTAAACATAAGCCTCACTTTTCCCTCCTGGCACTTTCCCTGTAGGGGATACCGCAAGACGTTTCTGTATATTGGGCACAGCGCTCTGCAGGGTGTTAGCAGAGACTTTCCCGGGACAGTGAAACCCTATATCAGAGACACTGAGAAGAAGCCCCAACGTTCCTTCCAGGCACTTTCAGTGTGGGTGCCTTCTCCATTTGGTTCCTGGTTTCACTGCAGCTCTGAAGAGAATGTTAGCAAAGAGGTAATCGGGACAGTGCAAACAGTACTCAAAGACAGGGAGAGCAAGCTCTCTCTTGGCACTTTGGATGTGGGACATACAGCGAGGTGTTTGCTGCTTTTGCGTTTGGCTGTTGGGAGATTTACAGCACAAAGATATCTAGTTGATTTGAAGCAGTTCCGAGAAAGTCTAAACATAATCCTCACTTTTCCCTCCTGGCACTTTCTCTGTAGGAGATACCGCAAGACGTTTCTGTAGATTGGGCACAGCGCTCTGCAGGGTGTTAGCAGAGACTTTCCCGGGACAGTAAAACCCGACATCAGAGACACTGAGAAGAAGCCCCAATGTTCCCTCCAGGCACTTTCAGTGTGGGTGCCTTCTCCACGTGGTTCCTGGTTTCACTGCAGCTCTGAAGAGAATGTTAGCAAAGAGGTAATCGGGACAGTGCAAACAGTACTCAAAGACAGGGAGAGCAAGCTCTACATTACTCTCTTGGCACTTTGGATGTGGGACATACAGCGAGATGTTTGCTGCTTTTGCGTTTGACTGTTGGGAGATTTACAGCACAAAGATATCTAGTTGATTTGACGCAGTTCCGAGAAAGTCTAAGCATAAGCCTCACTTTTCCCTCCTGGCACTTTCCCTGTAGGGGATACCGCACGACATTTCTGTATATTGGGCACAGCGCTCTGCAGGGTGTTAGCAGAGAGTTTCCCGGGACAGTGAAACCCTATATCAGAGACACTGAGAAGAAGCCCCAATGTTCCCTGCAGGCACTTTCAGTGTGGGTGCCTTCTCCACGTGGTTCCTGGTTTCACTGCAGCTCTGAAGAGAATGTTAGCAAAGAGGTAATCGGGACAGTGCAAACAGTACTCAAAGACAGGGAGAGCAAGCTCTCTCTTGGCACTTTGGATGTGGGACATACAGCGAGATGTTTGCTGCTTTTGCGTTTGGCTGTTGGGAGATTTACAGCACAAAGATATCTAGTTGATTTGAAGCAGTTCCGAGAAAGTCTAAGCATAATCCTCACTTTTCCCTCCTGGCACTTTCCGTGTGGGAGATATAGCAGGATGTATATTGGTTTTGAGGACAACTCAATGGACAGTGTATGGAGAAAAGGTCCTGGCTCCTTGAATGCCATTTCTGGAGACACTGCGATCAATGTGGGAGATATGTCAAGATGTGTGTTGGTTTGAGGACGGCTCTCTGGAGAGTCTTAGCAAAGAGGTCACACGGATAATCAGAGCAATTCTCAGACACACTGAGAACAAGCTCCACAATTCCTCCTGGCACTTTCCCTGTAGGAGATACCGCAAGACGTTTCTGTATATTGGGCACAGCGCTCTGCAGGGTGTTAGCAGAGACTATCCCGGGACAGTAAAACCCGACATCAGAGACACTGAGAAGAAGCCCCAATGTTCCCTCCAGGCACTTTCAGTGTGGGTGCCTTCTCCACGTGGTTCCTGGTTTCACTGCAGCTCTGAAGAGAATGTTAGCAAAGAGGTAATCGGGACAGTGCAAACAGTACTCAAAGACAGGGAGAGCAAGCTCTCTCTTGGCACTTTGGATGTGGGACATACAGCGAGATGTTTGCTGCTTTTACATTTGGCTGTTGGGAGATTTACAGCACAAAGATATCTAGTTGATTTGAAGCAGTTCCGAGAAAGTCTAAACATAATCCTCACTTTTCCCTCCTGGCACTTTCCCTGTAGGAGATACCGCAAGACGTTTCTCTATATTGGGCACAGCGCTCTGCACGGTGTTAGCAGAGAGTTTCCCGGGACAGTGAAACCCTATATCAGAGACACTGAGAAGAAGACCCAATGTTCCCTCCAGGCACTTTCAGTGTGGGTGCCTTCTCCACGTGGTTCCTGGTTTCACTGCAGCTCTGAAGAGAATGTTAGCAAAGAGGTAATCGGGACAGTGCAAACAGTACTCAAAGACAGGGAGAGCAAGCTCTACATTACTCTCTTGGCACTTTGGATGTGGGACATACAGCGAGATGTTTGCTGCTTTTGCGTTTGACTGTTGGGAGATTTACAGCACAAAGATATCTAGTTGATTTGACGCAGTTCCGAGAAAGTCTAAGCATAAGCCTCACTTTTCCCTCCTGGCAATTCCCCTGTAGGGGATACCGCACGACATTTCTGTATATTGGGCACAGAGCTCTGCAGGGTGTTAGCAGAGAGTTTCCCGGGACAGTGAAACCCTATATCAGAGACACTGAGAAGAAGCCCCAATGTTCCTTCCAGGCACTTTCAGTGTGGGTGCCTTCTCCACGTGGTTCCTGGTTTCACTGCAGCTCTGAAGAGAATGTTAGCAAAGAGGTAATCGGGACAGTGCAAACAGTACTCAAAGACAGGGAGAGCAAGCTCTCTCTTGGCACTTTGGATGTGGGACATACAGCGAGATGTTTGCTGCTTTTGCGTTTGGCTGTTGGGAGATTTACAGCACAAAGATATCTAGTTGATTTGAAGCAGTTCCGAGAAAGTCTAAACATAATCCTCACTTTTCCCTCCTGCACTTTCCCTGTAGGAGATACCGCAAGACGTTTCTGTATATTGGGCACAGCGCTCTGCACGGTGTTAGCAGAGAGTTTCTCGGGACAGTGAAACCCTATGTCAGAGACACTGAGAAGAAGCCCCAATGTTCCCTCCAGGCACTTTCAGTGTGGGTGCCTTCTCCACGTGGTTCCTGGTTTCACTGCAGCTCTGAAGAGAATGTTAGCAAAGAGGTAATCGGGACAGTGCAAACAGTACTCAAAGACAGGGAGAGCAAGCTCTCTCTTGGCACTTTGGATGTGGGACATACAGCGAGATGTTTGCTGCTTTTGCGTTTGGCTGTTGGGAGATTTACAGCACAAAGATATCTAGTTGATTTGAAGCAGTTCCGAGAAAGTCTAAACATAAGCCTCACTTTTCCCTCCTGGCACTTTCCCTGTAGGGGATACCGCAAGACGTTTCTGTATATTGGGCACAGCGCTCTGCAGGGTGTTAGCAGAGACTTTCCCGGGACAGTGAAACCCTATATCAGAGACACTGAGAAGAAGCCCCAACGTTCCTTCCAGGCACTTTCAGTGTGGGTGCCTTCTCCATTTGGTTCCTGCTTTCACTGCAGCTCTGAAGAGAATGTTAGCAAAGAGGTAATCGGGACAGTGCAAACAGTACTCAAAGACAGGGAGAGCAAGCTCTCTCTTGGCACTTTGGATGTGGGACATACAGCGAGGTGTTTGCTGCTTTTGCGTTTGGCTGTTGGGAGATTTACAGCACAAAGATATCTAGTTGATTTGAAGCAGTTCCGAGAAAGTCTAAACATAATCCTCACTTTTCCCTCCTGGCACTTTCTCTGTAGGAGATACCGCAAGACGTTTCTGTAGATTGGGCACAGCGCTCTGCAGGGTGTTAGCAGAGACTTTCCCGGGACAGTAAAACCCGACATCAGAGACACTGAGAAGAAGCCCCAATGTTCCCTCCAGGCACTTTCAGTGTGGGTGCCTTCTCCACGTGGTTCCTGGTTTCACTGCAGCTCTGAAGAGAATGTTAGCAAAGAGGTAATCGGGACAGTGCAAACAGTACTCAAAGACAGGGAGAGCAAGCTCTCTCTTGGCACTTTGGATGTGGGACATACAGCGAGATGTTTGCTGCTTTTGCGTTTGGCTGTTGGGAGATTTACAGCACAAAGATATCTAGTTGATTTGAAGCAGTTCCGAGAAAGTCTAAACATAATCCTCACTTTTCCCTCCTGGCACTTTCCCTGTAGGAGATACCGCAAGACGTTTCTGTATATTGGGCACAGCGCTCTGTACGGTGTTAGCAGAGAGTTTCCCGGGACAGTGAAACCCTATATCAGAGACACTGAGAAGAAGCCCCAACGTTCCTTCCAGGCACTTTCAGTGTGGGTGCCTTCTCCACGTGGTTCCTGGTTTCACTGCAGCTCTGAAGAGAATGTTAGCAAAGAGGTAATCGGGACAGTGCAAACAGTACTCAAAGACAGGGAGAGCAAGCTCTCTCTTGGCACTTTGGATGTGGGACATACAGCGAGGTGTTTGCTGCTTTTGCGTTTGGCTGTTGGGAGATTTACAGCACAAAGATATCTAGTTGATTTGAAGCAGTTCCGAGAAAGTCTAAACATAATCCTCACTTTTCCCTCCTGGCACTTTCCCTGTAGGAGATACCGCAAGACGTTTCTGTAGATTGGGCACAGCGCTCTGCAGGGTGTTAGCAGAGACTTTCCCGGGACAGTAAAACCCGACATCAGAGACACTGAGAAGAAGCCCCAATGTTCCCTCCAGGCACTTTCAGTGTGGGTGCCTTCTCCACGTGGTTCCTGGTTTCACTGCAGCTCTGAAGAGAATGTTAGCAAAGAGGTAATCGGGACAGTGCAAACAGTACTCAAAGACAGGGAGAGCAAGCTCTCTCTTGGCACTTTGGATGTGGGACATACAGCGAGATGTTTGCTGCTTTTACATTTGGCTGTTGGGAGATTTACAGCACAAAGATATCTAGTTGATTTGAAGCAGTTCCGAGAAAGTCTAAACATAAGCCTCACTTTTCCCTCCTGGCACTTTCCCTGTAGGAGATACCGCAAGACGTTTCTGTAGATTGGGCACAGCGCTCTGCAGGGTGTTAGCAGAGAGTTTCCTGGGACAGTGAAACCCTATATCAGAGACACTGAGAAGAAGCCCCAATGTTCCCTCCAGGCACTTTCAGTGTGGGTGCCTTCTCCACGTGGTTCCTGGTTTCACTGCAGCTCTGAAGAGAATGTTAGCAAAGATTTAATCGGGACAGTGCAAACAGTACTCAAAGACAGGGAGAGCAAGCACTCTCTTGACACTTTGGATGTGGGACATACAGCGAGATGTTTTCTGCTTTTGCGTTTGGCTGTTGGGAGATTTACGGCACAAAGATATCTAGTTGATTTGATGCAGTTCCGAGAAAGTCTAAACATAATCCTCACTTTTCCCTCCTGGCACTTTCCCTGTAGGAGATACCGCAAGACGTTTCTGTATATTGGGCACAGCGCTCTGTACGGTGTTAGCAGAGAGTTTCCCGGGACAGTGAAACCCTATATCAGAGACACTGAGAAGAAGCCCCAACGTTCCTTCCAGGCACTTTCAGTGTGGGTGCCTTCTCCATGTGGTTCCTGCTTTCACTGCAGCTCTGAAGAGAATGTTAGAAAAGAGGTAATCGGGACAGTGCAAACAGTACTCAAAGACAGGGAGAGCAAGCTCTACATTACTCTCTTGGCACTTTGGATGTGGGACATACAGCGAGATGTTTGCTGCTTTTGCGTTTGGCTGTTGGGAGATTTACAGCACAAAGATATCTAGTTGATTTGAAGCAGTTCCGAGAAAGTCTAAGCATAATCCTCACTTTTCCCTCCTGGCACTTTCCGTGTGGGAGATATAGCAGGATGTATATTGGTTTTGAGGACAACTCAATGGACAGTGTATGGAGAAAAGGTCCTGGCTCCTTGAATGCCGTTTCTGGAGACACTGCGATCAATGTGGGAGATATGTCAAGATGTGTGTTGGTTTGAGGACGGCTCTCTGGAGAGTCTTAGCAAAGAGGTCACACGGATAATCAGAGCAATTCTCAGAGACACTGAGAACAAGCTCCACAATTCCTCCTGGCACTTTCCCTGTAGGAGATACCGCAAGACGTTTCTGTATATTGGGCACAGCGCTCTGCACGGTGTTAGCAGAGACTATCCCGGGACAGTAAAACCCGACATCAGAGACACTGAGAAGAAGCCCCAATGTTCCCTCCAGGCACTTTCAGTGTGGGTGCCTTCTCCACGTGGTTCCTGGTTTCACTGCAGCTCTGAAGAGAATGTTAGCAAAGAGGTAATCGGGACAGTGCAAACTGTACTCAAAGACAGGGAGAGCAAGCTCTCTCTTGGCACTTTGGATGTGGGACATACAGCGAGATGTTTGCTGCTTTTACATTTGGCTGTTGGGAGATTTACAGCACAAAGATATCTAGTTGATTTGAAGCAGTTCCGAGAAAGTCTAAACATAATCCTCACTTTTCCCTCCTGGCACTTTCCCTGTAGGGGATACCGCAAGACGTTTCTCTATATTGGGCACAGCGCTCTGCAGGGTGTTAGCAGAGAGTTTCCCGGGACAGTGAAACCCTATATCAGAGACACTGAGAAGAAGCCCCAATGTTCCCTCCAGGCACTTTCAGTGTGGGTGCCTTCTCCACGTGGTTCCTGGTTTCACTGCAGCTCTGAAGAGAATGTTAGCAAAGAGGTAATCGGGACAGTGCAAACAGTACTCAAAGACAGGGAGAGCAAGCTCTACATTACTCTCTTGGCACTTTGGATGTGGGACATACAGCGAGATGTTTGCTGCTTTTGCGTTTGACTGTTGGGAGATTTACAGCACAAAGATATCTAGTTGATTTGACGCAGTTCCGAGAAAGTCTAAGCATAAGCCTCACTTTTCCCTCCTGGCACTTTCCCTGTAGGGGATACCGCACGACATTTCTGTATATTGGGCACAGCGCTGTGCAGGGTGTTAGCAGAGACTTTCTCGGGACAGTGAAACCCTATGTCAGAGACACTGAGAAGAAGCCCCAATGTTCCCTCCAGGCACTTTCAGTGTGGGTGCCTTCTCCACGTGGTTCCTGGTTTCACTGCAGCTCTGAAGAGAATGTTAGCAAAGAGGTAACCGGGACAGTGAAAACAGTACTCAAAGACAGGGAGAGCAAGCTCTCTCTTGGCACTTTGGATGTGGGACATACAGCGAGATGTTTGCTGCTTTTGCGTTTGGCTGTTGGGAGATTTACAGCACAAAGATATCTAGTTGATTTGAAGCAGTTCCGAGAAAGTCTAAACATAATCCCCACTTCTCCCTCCTGGCACTTTCCGTGTGGGAGATATAGCAGGATGTATATTGGTTTTGAGGACAACTCAATGGACAGTGTAGGGAGAAAAGTTCCTGGCGCCTTGAATGCCGTTTCTGGAGACACTGCGATCAATGTGGGAGTTACGTCAAGATGTGTGTTGGTTTTGAGGACGGCTCTCTGGAGAGTCTTAGCAAAGAGGTCACAGGGATAATCAGAGCAATTCTCAGAGAGACTGAGAACAAGCTCCACAATTCCTCCTGGCACTTTCCCTGTAGGAGATACCGCAAGACATTTCTGTAGATTGGGCACAGCGCTCTGCAGGGTGTTAGCAGAGACTTTCCCGGGACAGTAAAACCCGACATCAGAGACACTGAGCAGAAGCCCCAATGTTCCCTCCAGGCACTTTCAGTGTGGGTACCTTCTCCACGCGGTTCCTGGTTTCACTGCAGCTCTGAAGAGAATGTTAGCAAAGAGGTAATCGGGACAGTGCAAACAGTACTCAAAGACAGGGAGAGCAAGCTGTCTCTTGGCACTTTGGATGTGGGACATACAGCGAGATGTTTCCTGCTTTTGCGTTTGGCTGTTGGGAGATTTACAGCACAAAGATATCTAGTTGATTTGAAGCAGTTCCGAGAAAGTTTCCTGCTGCCTTCAGCCTCAAAACCACCCTTTCCCACTTGGCGCCGCGCCAGGCACAAAAATGGCCATATGTCTGGAGATTGGTCCCACGCCCAAAGAGCCAGCAGGGAAAACTATGCCTTGTTCTAAAGCTCTTTGGGAACCGCTTGCGTAGCCCCACACACCTGGGGGCTGCAGGCTTTCCTGCTGCCTTCAGCCTCAAAACCACCCTTTCCCACTTTGCGCCGCACCAGGCCCAAAAATGGCCATATGTCTGGAGACTGGTCCCACGCCCAAGAGCCAGGAGGGAAAACTATGCCTTGTTCTAAAGCTCTTTGGGAACCGCTTGCGTAGCCCCACACACCTGGGGGCTGCAGGCTTTCCTGCTTCCTTCAGCCTCAAGACCACCCTTTCCCACTTGGCCCCGTGCCAGGCACAAAAATGGCCATATGTCTGGAGACTGGTCCCTTTCCCAAAGAGCCAGCAGGGAAAACTATGCCTTGTTCTAAAGCTCTTTGGGAACCGCTTGCGTAGCCCCACAGACCTGGGGGCTGCAGGCTTTACTGCTGCCTTCAGCCTCAAAACCACCCTTTCCCACATGGCGCCACGCCAGGCACAAAAATGACCATATGTCTGCAAGATGGTCCCACGCCCAAAGAGCCAGCAGGGGAAACTATGCCTTGTTCTAAAGCTCTTTGGGAACCTCTTGCGTAGCCCCACAGACCTGGGGGCTGCAGGCTTTCCTGCTGCCTTCAGCCTCAAAACCACCCTTTCCCACTTGGCGTCGCGTCAGGCCCAAAAATGGCCATATGTCTGGAGGCTGGTCCCATGCCCAGAGAGGAGCAGGGAAAACTAAGCCTTGTTCTAAATCTCTTTGGGAACCGCTTGCGTAGTTGCACACACCTGGGGGCTGCAGGCTTTCCTGCTGCCTTCAGCCTCAAAACCACCCTTTTCCACATGGCGCTGCGCCAGGCCCAAAAATGGCCATATGTCTGGAGATTGGTCCCACGCCCAAAGAGCCAGCAGGGAAAACTATGCCTTGTTCTAAAGCTCTTTGGGAACCGCTTGCGTAGCCCCACACACCTGGGGGCTGCAGGCTTTCCTGCTGCCTTCAGCCTCAAAACCACCCTTCCCCACATGGCGCCAAGCCAGGCACAAAAATGTCCATATGTCTGGAGATTGGTCCCATGCCCAAAGAGCCAGCAGGGAAAACTATGCCTTGTTCTAAAGCTCTTTGGGAACGGCTTGCGTAGTCCCACACACCTGGGGGCTGCAGACTTTCCTGCTGCCTTCAGCCTCAAAACCACCCTTTCCCACATGGCGTCACGCCAGGCACAAAAATGGCCATATGTCTGGAGGTTGGTCCCACGCCCAAAGAGCCAGCAGGGAAAAATATGCCTTGTTCTAAAGCTCTTTGGGAACCGCTTGCGTAGCCCCACACACCTGGGGGCTGCAGGCTTTCCTGCTGCCTTCAGCCTCAGAAGAACCCTTTCGCAATTGGCGCCGCGCCAGGCACAAAAATGGCCATATGTCTGGAGACTGGTCCCACGCCCAAAGAGCCAGCAGGGAAAAATATGCCTTGTTCTAAAGCTCTTTGGGAAGGGCTTGCGTAGCCCCACACACCTGGGGGCTGCAGGCTTTCCTGCTGCCTTCAGCCTCAAAACCACCCTTTTCCACATGGCGTCACGCCAGGCACAAAAATGGCCATATGTCTGGAGACTGATCCCACGCCCAAAGAGCCAGCAGGGAAAACTATGCCTTGTTCTAAAGCTCTTTGGGAACCGCTTGCGTAGCCCCACACACCTGGGGGCTGCAGGCTTTCCTGCTGCCTTCAGCCTCAAAACCACCCTTTCCCACTTGGCCCCGCGCCAGGCCCAAAAATGGCCATATGTCTGGAGATTGGTCCCACGCCCAAAGAGCCAGCAGGGAAAACTATGCCTTGTTCTAAAGCTCTTTTGGAACCGCTTGCGTAGCCCCACACACCTGGGGGCTGCAGGCTTTCCTGCTCTCTTCAGCCTCAAAACCACCCTTTCCCACTTGGACCCGTGCCAGGCACAAAAATTGCCATATGTCTGGAGACTGGTCCCACGCCCAAAGAGCCAGCAGGGAAAACTATGCCTTGTTCTAAAGCTCTTTGGGAACCGCTTGCGTGGCCCCACAGACCTGCGGGCTGCAGACTTTCCTGCTGCCTTCAGCCTCAAAACCACCCTTTCCCACTTGGCGCCGCGCCAGGCACAAAAATGGCCATATGTCTGGAGGTTGGTCCCGCGCCCAATGAGCCAGCAGGGAAAACTATGCCTTGTTCTAAAGCTCTTTGGGAACCGCTTGCATAGCCCCAGAGACCTGGGGGCTGCAGGCTTTCCTGCTGCCTTCAGCCTCAAAACCACCCTTTCCCACTCGGCGCCGCGCCAGGCCCAAAAATGGCCATATGTCTGGAGACTGGTCCCTTTCCCAAAGAGCCAGCAGGGAAAACTATGCCTTGTTCTAAAGCTCTTTGGGAACCGCTTGCGTGGCCCCACAAACCTGCGGGCTGCAGACTTTCCTGCTGCCTTCAGACTCAAAAAGCACCCTTTCCTACTTGGCGCCACGCCAGGCCCAAAAATGGCCATATGTCTGGAGACTGGTCCCACGCCCAAAGAGCCAGCAGGGAAAACTATGCCTTGTTCTAAAGCTCTTTGGGAACCGCTTGCGTAGCCCCACACACCTGGGGGCTGCAGGCTTTCCTGCTCTCTTCAGCCTCAAAAGCACCCTTTCCCACTTGGCGCCACGCCAGGCCCAAAAATGGCCATATGTCTGGAGACTGGTCCCTTTCCCAAAGAGCCAGCAGGGAAAACTATGCCTTGTTCTAAAGCTCTTTGGGAACCGCTTGCGTAGCCCCACACACCTGGGGGCTGCAGGCTTTCCTGCTGCCTTCAGCCTCAAAACCACCCTTTCCCACTAAGCGCCGCACCAGGCCCAAAAATGGCCATATGTCTGGAGACTGGTCCCACGCCCAAGAGCCAGCAGGGAAAACTATGCCTTGTTCTAAAGCTCTTTGGGAACCGTTTGCGTAGCCCCACACACCTGGGGGCTGCAGGCTTTCCTGCTGCCTTCAGCCTCAAAACCACCCTTTCCCACTTGGCCCCGTGCCAGGCACAAAAATGGCCATATGTCTGGAGACTGGTCCCTTTCCCAAAGAGCCAGCAGGGAAAACTATGCCTTGTTCTAAAGCTCTTTGGGAACCGCTTGCGTGGCCCCACAGACCTGCGGGCTGCAGACTTTCCTGCTGCCTTCAGCCTCAAAACCACCCTTTCCCACTTGGCGCCGCGCCAGGCCCAAAAATGGCCATATGTCTGGAGGTTGGTCCCACGCCCAATGAGCCAGCAGGGAAAACTATGTCTTGTTCTAAAGCTCTTTGGGAACCGCTTGCGTAGCCCCACACACCTGGGGGCTGCAGGCTTTCCTGCTCTCTTCAGCCTCAAAATCACCTTTTCCCACTTGGCGCCACGCCAGCCAGAAAAATGGCCATATGTCTGGAGATTGGTCCCACGCCCAAAGAGCCAGCAGGGAAAACTATGCCTTGTTCTAAAGCTCTTTTGGAACCGCTTGCGTAGCCCCACACACCTGTTGGCTGCAGGCTTTCCTGCTGCCTTCAGCCTCAAAACCACCCTTTCCCACTTGGCGCCGCGCCAGGCACAAAAATGGCCATATGTCTGGAGATTGGTCCCACGCCCAAAGAGCCAGCTGGGAAAAATATGCCTTGTTCTAAAGCTCTTTGGGAACCGCTTGCGTGGCCCCACAGACCTGCGGGCTGGAGACTTTCCTGCTGCCTTCAGCCTCAAAACCACCCTTTCCCACTTGGCGCCGCGCCAGGCACAAAAATGGCCATATGTCTGGAGGTTGGTCCCACGCCCAATGAGCCAGCAGGGAAAACTATGCCTTGTTCTAAAGCTCTTTGGGAACCGCTTGCATAGCCCCAGAGACCTGGGGGCTGCAGGCTTTCCTGCTGCCTTCAGCCTCAAAACCACACGTTCCCACTCGGCGCCGCGCCAGGCCCAAAAATGGCCATATGTCTGGAGACTGGTCCCTTTCCCAAAGAGCCAGCAGGGAAAACTATGCCTTGTTCTAAAGCTCTTTGGGAAGGGCTTGCGTAGCCCCACACACCTGGGGGCTGCAGGCTTTCCTGCTGCCTTCAGCCTCAAAACCACCCTTTTCCACATGGCGTCACGCCAGGCACAAAAATGGCCATATGTCTGGAGACTGATCCCACGCCCAAAGAGCCAGCAGGGAAAACTATGCCTTGTTCTAAAGCTCTTTGGGAACCGCTTGCGTAGCCCCACACACCTGGGGGCTGCAGGCTTTCCTGCTGCCTTCAACCTCAAAAGCACCCTTTCCCACTTGGCCCCGCGCCAGGCCCAAAAATGGCCATATGTCTGGAGACTGGTCCCACGCCCAAAGAGCCAGCAGGGAAAACTATGCCTTGTTCTAAAGCTCTTTTGGAACCGCTTGCGTAGCCCCAGAGACCTGGGGGCTGCAGGCTTTCCTGCTCTCTTCAGCCTCAAAACCACCCTTTCCCACTTGGACCCGTGCCAGGCACAAAAATTGCCATATGTCTGGAGACTGGTCCCACGCCCAAAGAGCCAGCAGGGAAAACTATGCCTTGTTCTAAAGCTCTTTGGGAACCGCTTGCGTGGCCCCACAGACCTGCGGGCTGCAGACTTTCCTGCTGCCTTCAGCCTAAAAACCACCCTTTCCCACTTGGCGCCGCGCCAGGCACAAAAATGGCCATATGTCTGGAGGTTGGTCCCGCGCCCAATGAGCCAGCAGGGAAAACTATGCCTTGTTCTAAAGCTCTTTGGGAACCGCTTGCATAGCCCCAGAGACCTGGGGGCTGCAGGCTTTCCTGCTGCCTTCAGCCTCAAAACCACCCTTTCCCACTCGGCGCCGCTCCAGGCCCAAAAATGGCCATATGTCTGGAGACTGGTCCCTTTCCCAAAGAGCCAGCAGGGAAAACTATGCCTTGTTCTAAAGCTCTTTGGGAACCGCTTGCGTGGCCCCACAAACCTGCGGGCTGCAGACTTTCCTGCTGCCTTCAGACTCAAAAAGCACCCTTTCCCACTTGGCGCCACGCCAGGCCCAAAAATGGCCATATGTCTGGAGACTGGTCCCACGCCCAAAGAGCCAGCAGGGAAAACTATGCCTTGTTCTAAAGCTCTTTGGGAACCGCTTGCGTAGCCCCACATACCTGGGGGCTGCAGGCTTTCCTGCTCTCTTCAGCCTCAAAAGCACCCTTTCCCACATGGCGTCACGCCAGGCACAAAAATGGCCATATGTCTGGAGATTGGTCCCACGCTCAAAGAGCCAGCAGGGAAAACTATGCCTTCTTCTAAAGCTCTTTGGGAACCGCTTGCGTAGCCCCACACACGTGGGGGCTGCAGGCTTTCCTGCTGCCTTCAGCCTCAAAAGCACCCTTTCCCACTTGGCGCCACGCCAGGCCCAAAAATGGCCATATGTCTGGAGACTGGTCCCACGCCCAAAGAGCCAGCAGGGAAAACTATGCCTTGTTCTAAAGCTCTTTGGGAACCGCTTGCGTAGCCCCACATACCTGGGGGCTGCAGGCTTTCCTGCTCTCTTCAGCCTCAAAAGCACCCTTTCCCACATGGCGTCACGCCAGGCACAAAAATGGCCATATGTCTGGAGATTGGTCCCACGCTCAAAGAGCCAGCAGGGAAAACTATGCCTTGTTCTAAAGCTCTTTGGGAACCGCTTGCGTAGCCCCACACACCTGGGGGCTGCAGGCTTTCCTGCTGCCTTCAGCCTCAAAACCACCCTTTCCCACTTGGCCCCGTGCCAGGCACAAAAATGGCCATATGTCTGGAGACTGGTCCCTTTCCCAAAGAGCCAGCAGGGAAAACTATGCCTTGTTCTAAAGCTCTTTGGGAACCGCTTGCGTGGCCCCACAGACCTGCGGGCTGCAGACTTTCCTGCTGCCTTCAGCCTCAAAACCACCCTTTCCCACTTGGCGCCGCGCCAGGCCCAAAAATGGCCATATGTCTGGAGGTTGGTCCCACGCCCAATGAGCCAGCAGGGAAAACTATGTCTTGTTCTAAAGCTCTTTGGGAACCGCTTGCGTAGCCCCACACACCTGGGGGCTGCAGGCTTTCCTGCTCTCTTCAGCCTCAAAATCACCTTTTCCCACTTGGCGCCACGCCAGCCAGAAAAATGGCCATATGTCTGGAGATTGGTCCCACGCCCAAAGAGCCAGCAGGGAAAACTATGCCTTGTTCTAAAGCTCTTTGGGAACCGCTTGCGTAGCCCCACACACCTGTTGGCTGCAGGCTTTCCTGCTGCCTTCAGCCTCAAAACCACCCTTTCCCACTTGGCGCCGCGCCAGGCACAAAAATGGCCATATGTCTGGAGATTGGTCCCACGCCCAAAGAGCCAGCTGGGAAAAATATGCCTTGTTCTAAAGCTCTTTGGGAACCGCTTGCGTGGCCCCACAGACCTGCGGGCTGGAGACTTTCCTGCTGCCTTCAGCCTCAAAACCACCCTTTCCCACTTGGCGCCGCGCCAGGCACAAAAATGGCCATATGTCTGGAGGTTGGTCCCACGCCCAATGAGCCAGCAGGGAAAACTATGCCTTGTTCTAAAGCTCTTTGGGAACCGCTTGCATAGCCCCAGAGACCTGGGGGCTGCAGGCTTTCCTGCTGCCTTCAGCCTCAAAACCACACGTTCCCACTCGGCGCCGCGCCAGGCCCAAAAATGGCCATATGTCTGGAGACTGGTCCCTTTCCCAAAGAGCCAGCAGGGAAAACTATGCCTTGTTCTAAAGCTCTTTGGGAAGGGCTTGCGTAGCCCCACACACCTGGGGGCTGCAGGCTTTCCTGCTGCCTTCAGCCTCAAAACCACCCTTTTCCACATGGCGTCACGCCAGGCACAAAAATGGCCATATGTCTGGAGACTGATCCCACGCCCAAAGAGCCAGCAGGGAAAACTATGCCTTGTTCTAAAGCTCTTTGGGAACCGCTTGCGTAGCCCCACACACCTGGGGGCTGCAGGCTTTCCTGCTGCCTTCAACCTCAAAAGCACCCTTTCCCACTTGGCCCCGCGCCAGGCCCAAAAATGGCCATATGTCTGGAGACTGGTCCCACGCCCAAAGAGCCAGCAGGGAAAACTATGCCTTGTTCTAAAGCTCTTTTGGAACCGCTTGCGTAGCCCCAGAGACCTGGGGGCTGCAGGCTTTCCTGCTCTCTTCAGCCTCAAAACCACCCTTTCCCACTTGGACCCGTGCCAGGCACAAAAATTGCCATATGTCTGGAGACTGGTCCCACGCCCAAAGAGCCAGCAGGGAAAACTATGCCTTGTTCTAAAGCTCTTTGGGAACCGCTTGCGTGGCCCCACAGACCTGCGGGCTGCAGACTTTCCTGCTGCCTTCAGCCTAAAAACCACCCTTTCCCACTTGGCGCCGCGCCAGGCACAAAAATGGCCATATGTCTGGAGGTTGGTCCCGCGCCCAATGAGCCAGCAGGGAAAACTATGCCTTGTTCTAAAGCTCTTTGGGAACCGCTTGCATAGCCCCAGAGACCTGGGGGCTGCAGGCTTTCCTGCTGCCTTCAGCCTCAAAACCACCCTTTCCCACTCGGCGCCGCTCCAGGCCCAAAAATGGCCATATGTCTGGAGACTGGTCCCTTTCCCAAAGAGCCAGCAGGGAAAACTATGCCTTGTTCTAAAGCTCTTTGGGAACCGCTTGCGTGGCCCCACAAACCTGCGGGCTGCAGACTTTCCTGCTGCCTTCAGACTCAAAAAGCACCCTTTCCCACTTGGCGCCACGCCAGGCCCAAAAATGGCCATATGTCTGGAGACTGGTCCCACGCCCAAAGAGCCAGCAGGGAAAACTATGCCTTGTTCTAAAGCTCTTTGGGAACCGCTTGCGTAGCCCCACATACCTGGGGGCTGCAGGCTTTCCTGCTCTCTTCAGCCTCAAAAGCACCCTTTCCCACATGGCGTCACGCCAGGCACAAAAATGGCCATATGTCTGGAGATTGGTCCCACGCTCAAAGAGCCAGCAGGGAAAACTATGCCTTCTTCTAAAGCTCTTTGGGAACCGCTTGCGTAGCCCCACACACGTGGGGGCTGCAGGCTTTCCTGCTGCCTTCAGCCTCAAAAGCACCCTTTCCCACTTGGCGCCACGCCAGGCCCAAAAATGGCCATATGTCTGGAGACTGGTCCCACGCCCAAAGAGCCAGCAGGGAAAACTATGCCTTGTTCTAAAGCTCTTTGGGAACCGCTTGCGTAGCCCCACATACCTGGGGGCTGCAGGCTTTCCTGCTCTCTTCAGCCTCAAAAGCACCCTTTCCCACATGGCGTCACGCCAGGCACAAAAATGGCCATATGTCTGGAGATTGGTCCCACGCTCAAAGAGCCAGCAGGGAAAACTATGCCTTGTTCTAAAGCTCTTTGGGAACCGCTTGCGTAGCCCCACACACCTGGGGGCTGCAGGCTTTCCTGCTGCCTTCAGCCTCAAAAGCACCCTTTCCCACTTGGCGTCACGCCAGGCCCAAAAATGGCCATATGTCTGGAGACTGGTCCCACGCCCAAAGAGCCAGCAGGGAAAACTATGCCTTGTTCTAAAGCTCTTTGGGAACCGCTTGCGTAGCCCCACACACCTGGGGGCTGCAGGCTTTCCTGCTGCCTTCAGCCTCAAAAGCACCCTTTCCCACTTGGCGCCACGCCAGGCCCAAAAATGGCCATATGTCTGGAGACTGGTCCCTTTCCCAAAGAGCCAGGAGGGAAAACTATGCCTTGTTCTAAAGCTCTTTGGGAACCGCTTGCGTGGCCCACAAACCTGCGGGCTGCAGACTTTCCTGCTGCCTTCAGACTCAAAAAGCACCCTTTCCCACTTGGCGCCACGCCAGGCCCAAAAATGGCCATATGTCTGGAGACTGGTCCCACGCCCAAAGAGCCAGCAGGGAAAACTATGCCTTGTTCTAAAGCTCTTTGGGAACCGCTTGAGTGGCCCCACACACCTGTGGGCTGCAGGCTTTCCTGCTCTCTTCAGCCTCCAAAGCACCCTTTCCCACATGGCGTCACGCCAGGCACAAAAATGGCCATATGTCTGGAGATTGGTCCCACGCCCAAAGAGCCAGCAGGGAAAACTATGCCTTGTTCTAAAGCTCTTTGGGAACCGCTTGCGTAGCCCCACACACCTGGGGGCTGCAGGCTTTCCTGCTGCCTTCAGCCTCAAAACCACCCTTTCCCACTTGGCGCCGCGCCAGGCCCAAAAATGGCCATATGTCTGGAGACTGGTCCCACGCCCAAAGAGCCAGCAGGGAAAACTATGCCTTGTTCTAAAGCTCTTTGGGAACCGCTTGCGTAGCCCCACACACCTGGGGGCTGCAGGCTTTCCTGCTGCCTTCAGCCTCAAAAGCACCCTTTCCCACTTGGCGCCACGCCAGGCACAAAAATGGCCATATGTCTGGAGATTGGTCCCACGCCCAAAGAGCCAGCAGGGAAAACTATGCCTTGTTCTAAAGCTCTTTGGGAACCGCTTGCGTAGCCCCACACACCTGGGGGCTGCAGGCTTTCCTGCTGCCTTCAGCCTCAAAACCACCCTTTCCCACTTTGCGCCGCACCAGGCCCAAAAATGGCCATATGTCTGGAGACTGGTCCCACGCCCAAGAGCCAGCAGGGAAAACTATGCCTTGTTCTAAAGCTCTTTGGGAACCGTTTGCGTAGCCCCACACACCTGGGGGCTGCAGGCTTTCCTGCTGCCTTCAGCCTCAAAACCACCCTTTCCCACTTGGCCCCGTGCCAGGCACAAAAATGGCCATATGTCTGGAGACTGGTCCCTTTCCCAAAGAGCCAGCAGGGAAAACTATGCCTTGTTCTAAAGCTCTTTGGGAACCGCTTGCGTGGCCCCACAGACCTGCGGGCTGCAGACTTTCCTGCTGCCTTCAGCCTCAAAACCACCCTTTCCCACTTGGCGCCGCGCCAGGCCCAAAAATGGCCATATGTCTGGAGGTTGGTCCCACGCCCAATGAGCCAGCAGGGAAAACTATGCCTTGTTCTAAAGCTCTTTGGGAACCGCTTGCGTAGCCCCACACACCTGGGGGCTGCAGGCTTTCCTGCTCTCTTCAGCCTCAAAAGCACCTTTTCCCACTTGGCGCCACGCCAGGCACAAAAATGGCCATATGTCTGGAGATTGGTCCCACGCCCAAAGAGCCAGCAGGGAAAACTATGCCTTGTTCTAAAGCTCTTTGGGAACCGCTTGCGTAGCCCCACACACCTGTTGGCTGCAGGCTTTCCTGCTGCCTTCAGCCTCAAAACCACCCTTTCCCACTTGGCGCCGCGCCAGGCACAAAAATGGCCATATGTCTGGAGATTGGTCCCACGCCCAAAGAGCCAGCTGGGAAAACTATGCCTTGTTCTAAAGCTCTTTGGGAACCGCTTGCGTGGCCCACAAACCTGCGGGCTGCAGACTTTCCTGCTGCCTTCAGACTCAAAAAGCACCCTTTCCCACTTGGCGCCACGCCAGGCCCAAAAATGGCCATATGTCTGGAGACTGGTCCCACGCCCAAAGAGCCAGCAGGGAAAACTATGCCTTGTTCTAAAGCTCTTTGGGAACCGCTTGCGTAGCCCCACAGACCTGGGGGCTGCAGGCTTTCCTGCTGCCTTCAGCCTCAAAAGCACCCTTTCCCACATGGCGTCACGCCAGGCACAAAAATGGGCATATGTGTGGAGACTGGTCCCTTTCCCAAAGAGCCAGCAGGGAAAACTATGCCTTGTTCTAAAGCTCTTTGGGAACCGCTTGCGTGGCCCACAAACCTGCGGGCTGCAGACTTTCCTGCTGCCTTCAGACTCAAAAAGCACCCTTTCCCACTTGGCGCCACGCCAGGCCCAAAAATGGCCATATGTCTGGAGACTGGTCCCACGCCCAAAGAGCCAGCAGGGAAAACTATGCCTTGTTCTAAAGCTCTTTGGGAACCGCTTGCGTAGCCCCACACACCTGGGGGCTGCAGGCTTTCCTGCTCTCTTCAGCCTCAAAAGCACCCTTTCCCACATGGCGTCACGCCAGGCACAAAAATGGCCATATGTCTGGAGATTGGTCCCACGACCAAAGAGCCAGCAGGGAAAACTATGCCTTGTTCTAAAGCTCTTTGGGAACCGCTTGCGTAGCCCCACACACCTGGGGGCTGCAGGCTTTCCTGCTGCCTTCAGCCTCAAAAGCACCCTTTCCCACTTGGCGCCACGCCAGGCCCAAAAATGGCCATATGTCTGGAGATTGGTCCCACGCCCAAAGAGCCAGCAGGGAAAACTATGCCTTGTTCTAAAGCTCTTTGGGAACCGCTTGCGTAGCCCCACACACCTGGGGGCTGCAGGCTTTCCTGCTGCCTTCAGCCTCAAAACCACCCTTTCCCACTTTGCGCCGCACCAGGCCCAAAAATGGCCATATGTCT
Organism: Chroicocephalus ridibundus; assembly: GCF_963924245.1. Classification (NCBI taxonomy): domain Eukaryota; kingdom Metazoa; phylum Chordata; class Aves; order Charadriiformes; family Laridae; genus Chroicocephalus; species Chroicocephalus ridibundus. Next base: position 2,133,162 of record NW_026961597.1, read on the forward strand.
GGAGATTGGTCCCACGCCCAAGAGCCAGCAGGGAAAACTATGCCTTGTTCTAAAGCTCTTTGGGAACCGTTTGCGTAGCCCCACACACCTGGGGGCTGCAGGCTTTCCTGCTGCCTTCAGCCTCAAAACCACCCTTTCCCACTTGGCCCCGTGCCAGGCACAAAAATGGCCATATGTCTGGAGGTTGGTCCCACGCCCAAGGAGCCAGCAGGGAAAACTATGCCTTGTTCTAAAGCTCTTTGGGAACCGCTTGCGTAGCCCCACAGACCTGGGGGCTGCAGGCTTTACTGCTGCCTTCAGCCTCAAAACCACCCTTTCCCACATGGCGCCACGCCAGGCACAAAAATGACCATATGTCTGCAAGATGGTCCCACGCCCAAAGAGCCAGCAGTGGAAACTATGCCTTGTTCTAAAGCTCTTTGGGAACCTCTTGCGTAGCCCCACAGACCTGGGGGCTGCAGGCTTTCCTGCTCTCTTCAGCCTCAAAAGCACCCTTTCCCACATGGCGTCACGCCAGGCACAAAAATGGCCATATGTCTGGAGATTGGTCCCACGCTCAAAGAGCCAGCAGGGAAAACTATGCCTTGTTCTAAAGCTCTTTGGGAACCGCTTGCGTAGCCCCACACACCTGGGGGCTGCAGGCTTTCCTGCTGCCTTCAGCCGCAAAAGCACCCTTTCCCACTTGGCGCCACGCCAGGCCCAAAAATGGCCATATGTCTGGAGACTGGTCCCACGCCCAAAGAGCCAGCAGGGAAAACTATGCCTTGTTCTAAAGCTCTTTGGGAACCGCTTGCGTAGCCCCACACACCTGGGGGCTGCAGGCTTTCCTGCTGCCTTCAGCCTCAAAAGCACCCTTTCCCACTTGGCGCCACGCCAGGCCCAAAAATGGCCATATGTCTGGAGACTGGTCCCTTTCCCAAAGAGCCAGGAGGGAAAACTATGCCTTGTTCTAAAGCTCTTTGGGAACCGCTTGCGTGGCCCACAAACCTGCGGGCTGCAGACTTTCCTGCTGCCTTCAGACTCAAAAAGCACCCTTTCCCACTTGGCGCCACGCCAGGCCCAAAAATGGCCATATGTCTGGAGACTGGTCCCACGCCCAAAGAGCCAGCAGGGAAAACTATGCCTTGTTCTAAAGCTCTTTGGGAACCGCTTGCGTAGCCCCACACACCTGTGGGCTGCAGGCTTTCCTGCTCTCTTCAGCCTCCAAAGCACCCTTTCCCACATGGCGTCACGCCAGGCACAAAAATGGCCATATGTCTGGAGATTGGTCCCACGCCCAAAGAGCCAGCAGGGAAAACTATGCCTTGTTCTAAAGCTCTTTGGGAACCGCTTGCGTAGCCCCACACACCTGGGGGCTGCAGGCTTTCCTGCTGCCTTCAGCCTCAAAAGCACCCTTTCCCACTTGGCGCCGCGCCAGGCCCAAAAATGGCCATATGTCTGGAGACTGGTCCCATGCCCAAAGAGCCAGCAGGGAAAACTATGCCTTGTTCTAAAGCTCTTTGGGAACCGCTTGCGTAGCCCCACACACCTGGGGGCTGCAGGCTTTCCTGCTGCCTTCAGCCTCAAAAGCACCCTTTCCCACTTGGCGCCACGCCAGGCACAAAAATGGCCATATGTCTGGAGATTGGTCCCACGCCCAAAGAGCCAGCAGGGAAAACTATGCCTTGTTCTAAAGCTCTTTGGGAACCGCTTGCGTAGCCCCACACACCTGGGGGCTGCAGGCTTTCCTGCTGCCTTCAGCCTCAAAACCACCCTTTCCCACTTTGCGCCGCACCAGGCCCAAAAATGGCCATATGTCTGGAGACTGGTCCCACGCCCAAGAGCCAGCAGGGAAAACTATGCCTTGTTCTAAAGCTCTTTGGGAACCGTTTGCGTAGCCCCACACACCTGGGGGCTGCAGGCTTTCCTGCTGCCTTCAGCCTCAAAACCACCCTTTCCCACTTGGCCCCGTGCCAGGCACAAAAATGGCCATATGTCTGGAGACTGGTCCCTTTCCCAAAGAGCCAGCAGGGAAAACTATGCCTTGTTCTAAAGCTCTTTGGGAACCGCTTGCGTGGCCCCACAGACCTGGGGGCTGCAGACTTTCCTGCTGCCTTCAGCCTCAAAACCACCCTTTCCCACTTGGCGCCGCGCCAGGCCCAAAAATGGCCATATGTCTGGAGGTTGGTCCCACGCCCAATGAGCCAGCAGGGAAAACTATGCCTTGTTCTAAAGCTCTTTGGGAACCGCTTGCGTAGCCCCACACACCTGGGGGCTGCAGGCTTTCCTGCTCTCTTCAGCCTCAAAAGCACCTTTTCCCACTTGGCGCCACGCCAGGCACAAAAATGGCCATATGTCTGGAGATTGGTCCCACGCCCAAAGAGCCAGCAGGGAAAACTATGCCTTGTTCTAAAGCTCTTTGGGAACCGCTTGCGTAGCCCCACACACCTGTTGGCTGCAGGCTTTCCTGCTGCCTTCAGCCTCAAAACCACCCTTTCCCACTTGGCCCCGTGCCAGGCACAAAAATGGCCATATGTCTGGAGATTGGTCCCACGCCCAAAGAGCCAGCTGGGAAAAATATGCCTTGTTCTAAAGCTCTTTTGGAACCGCTTGCGTGGCCCCACAGACCTGCGGGCTGCAGACTTTCCTGCTGCCTTCAGCCTCAAAACCACCCTTTCCCACTTGGCGCCGCGCCAGGCACAAAAATGGCCATATGTCTGGAGGTTGGTCCCACGCCCAATGAGCCAGCAGGGAAAACTATGCCTTGTTCTAAAGCTCTTTGGGAACCGCTTGCGTAGCCCCACACACCTGGGGGCTGCAGGCTTTCCTGCTGCCTTCAGCCTCAAAACCACCCTTTCCCACTCGGCGCCGCGCCAGGCCCAAAAATGGCCATATGTCTGGAGACTGGTCCCTTTCCCAAAGAGCCAGCAGGGAAAACTATGCCTTGTTCTAAAGCTCTTTGGGAACCGCTTGCGTAGCCCCACATACCTGGGGGCTGCAGGCTTTCCTGCTCTCTTCAGCCTGAAAAGCACCCTTTCCCATTTGGCGCCACGCCAGGCCCAAAAATGGCCATATGTGTGGAGACTGGTCCCTTTCCCAAAGAGCCAGGAGGGAAAACTATGCCTTGTTCTAAAGCTCTTTGGGAACCGCTTGCGTGGCCCACAAACCTGCGGGCTGCAGACTTTCCTGCTGCCTTCAGACTCAAAAAGCACCCTTTCCCACTTGGCGCCACGCCAGGCCCAAAAATAGCCATATGTCTGGAGACTGGTCCCACGCCCAAAGAGCCAGCAGGGAAAACTATGCCTTGTTCTAAAGCTCTTTGGGAACCGCTTGCGTAGCCCCACAGACCTGGGGGCTGCAGGCTTTCCTGCTCTCTTCAGCCTCAAAAGCACCCTTTCCCACATGGCGTCACGCCAGGCACAAAAATGGGCATATGTCTGGAGATTGGTCCCACGCCCAAAGAGCCAGCAGGGAAAACTATGCCTTGTTCTAAAGCTCTTTGGGAACCGCTTGCGTAGCCCCACACACCTGGGGGCTGCAGGCTTTCCTGCTGCCTTCAGCCTCAAAAGCACCCTTTCCCACTTGGCGCCGCGCCAGGCCCAAAAATGGCCATATGTCTGGAGACTGGTCCCACGCCCAAAGAGCCAGCAGGGAAAACTATGCCTTGTTCTAAAGCTCTTTGGGAACCGCTTGCGTAGCCCCACACACCTGGGGGCTGCAGGCTTTCCTGCTCTCTTCAGCCTCAAAAGCACCCTTTCCCACTTGGCGCCACGCCAGGCCCAAAAATGGCCATATGTCTGGAGATTGGTCCCACGCCCAAAGAGCCAGCAGGGAAAACTATGCCTTGTTCTAAAGCTCTTTGCGAACCGCTTGCGTAGCCCCACACACCTGGGGGCTGCAGGCTTTCCTGCTGCCTTCAGCCTCAAAACCACCCTTTCCCACTTGGCGCCGCACCAGGCCCAAAAATGGCCATATGTCTGTAGACTGGTCCCACGCCCAAGAGCCAGCAGGGAAAACTATGCCTTGTTCTAAAGCTCTTTGGGAACCGCTTGCGTAGCCCCACACACATGGGGGCTGCAGGCTTTCCTGCTGCCTTCAGCCTCAAAAGCACCCTTTCCCACTTGGCCCCGTGCCAGGCACAAAAATGGCCATATGTCTGGAGACTGGTCCCTTTCCCAAAGAGCCAGCAGGGAAAACTATGCCTTGTTCTAAAGCTCTTTGGGAACCGCTTGCGTGGCCCCACACACCTGCGGGCTGCAGACTTTCCTGCTGCCTTCAGCCTCAAAACCACCCTTTCCCACTTGGCGCCGCGCCAGGCACAAAAATGGCCATATGTCTGGAGACTGGTGCCACGCCCAAAGAGCCAGCAGGGAAAACTATGCCTTGTTCTAAAGCTCTTTGGGAACCGCTTGCATAGCCCCAGAGACCTGGGGGCTGCAGGCTTTCCTGCTGCCTTCAGCCTCAAAACCACCCTTTCCCACTCGGCGCCGCGCCATGCCCAAAAATGGCCATATGTCTGGAGACTGGTCCCACGCCCAAAGAGCCAGCAGGGAAAACTATGCCTTGTTCTAAAGCTCTTTGGGAACCGCTTGCGTGGCCCCAGAAGCCTGCGGGCTGCAGACTTTCCTGCTGCCTTCAGACTCAAAAAGTACCCTTTCCCACTTGGCGCCGTGCCAGGCACAAAAATGGCCATATGTCTGGAGACTGGTCCCTTTCCCAAAGAGCCAGCAGGGAAAACTATGCCTTGTTCTAAAGCTCTTTGGGAACCGCTTGCGTAGCCCCACACACCTGGGGGCTGCAGGCTTTCCTGCTGCCTTCAGCCTCAAAACCACCCTTTCCCACTTGGCGCCGCGCCAGGCACAAAAATGGCCATATGTCTGGAGATTGGTCCCACGCCCAAAGAGCCAGCAGGGAAAACTATGCCTTGTTCTAAAGCTCTTCGGGAACCGCTTGCGTAGCCCCACACACTTGGGGGCTGCAGGCTTTCCTGGTGCCTTCAGCCTCAAAACCACCCTTTCCCACTTGGCGCCGCGCCAGGCCCAAAAATGGCCATATGTCTGGAGACTGGTCCCACGCCCAAGAGCCAGCAGGGAAAACTAAGCCTTGTTCTAAAGCTCTTTGGGAACCGCTTGCGTAGCCCCACACACCTGGGGGCTGCAGGCTTTCCTGCTGCCTTCAGCCTCAAAACCACCCTTTCCCACTTGGCCCCGTGCCAGGCACAAAAATGGCCATATGTCTGGAGACTGGTCCCACGCCCAAAGAGCCAGCAGGGAAAACTATGCCTTGTTCTAAAGCTCTTTGGGAACTGCTTGCGTGGCCCCACAGACCTGCGGGCTGCAGACTTTCCTGCTGCCTTCAGCCTCAAAACCACCCTTTCCCTCATGGCGCCGCGCCAGGCACAAAAATGGCCATATGTCTGGAGGTTGGTCCCACGCCCAATGAGCCAGCAGGGAAAACTATGCCTTGTTCTAAAGCTCTTTTGGAACCGCTTGCGTAGCCCCACACACCTGGGGGCTGCAGGCTTTCCTGCTGCCTTCAGCCTCAAAACAACCCTTTCCCACTTGGCGCCGTTCCAGGCACAAAAATGGCCATATGTCTGGAGACTGGTCCCTTTCCCAAAGAGCCAGCAGGGAAAACTATGCCTTGTTCTAAAGCTCTTTGGGAACCGCTTGCGTGGCCCCACAGACCTGCGGGCTGCAGACTTTCCTGCTGCCTTCAGCCTCAAAACCACCCTTTCCCACTTGGCGCCGCGCCAGGCACAAAAATGGCCATATGTCTGGAGGTTGGTCCCACGCCCAAGGAGCCAGCAGGGAAAACTATGCCTTGTTCTAAAGCTCTTTGGGAACTGCTTGCGTAGCCCCACACACCTGGGGGCAGGAGGCTTTCCTGCTGCCTTCAGCCTCAAAACCACCCTTTCCCACATGGCGTCACGCCAGGCACAAAATGGCCATATGTCTGGAGATTGGTCCCACGCCCAAAGAGCCAGCAGGGAAAACTATGCCTTGTTCTAAAGCTCTTTGGGAACCGCTTGCGTAGCCCCACACACGTGGGGGCTGCAGGCTTTCCTGCTACCTTCAGCCTCAAAACCACCCTTTCCCACTTGGCGCCGCGCCAGGCCCAAAAATGGCCATATGTCTGGAGACTGGTCCCACGCCCAAAGAGCCAGCAGGGAAAACTATGCCTTGTTCTAAAGCTCTTTGGGAACCGCTTGCGTAGCCCCACAGACCTGGGGGCTGCAGGCTTTCCTGCTCTCTTCAGCCTCAAAACCACCCTTTCCCACATGGCGTCACGCCAGGCACAAAAATGGCCATATGTCTGGAGATTGGTCCCACGCCCAAAGAGCCAGCAGGGAAAACTATGCCTTGTTCTAAAGCTCTTTGGGAACCGCTTGCGTAGCCCCACACACCTGGGGGCTGCAGGCTTTCCTGCTGCCTTCAGCCTCAAAAGCACCCTTTCCCACTTGGCGCCGCGTCAGGCCCAAAAATGGCCATATGTCTGGAGACTGGTCCCACGCCCAAAGAGCCAGCAGGGAAAACTATGCCTTGTTCTAAAGCTCTTTGGGAACCGCTTGCGTAGCCCCACACACCTGGGGGCTGCAGGCTTTCCTGCTCTCTTCAGCCTCAAAAGCACCCTTTCCCACTTGGCGCCACGCCAGGCACAAAAATGGCCATATGTCTGGAGACTGGTCCCACGCCCAAAGAGCCAGCAGGGAAAACTATGCCTTGTTCTAAAGCTCTTTGGGAACCGCTTGCGTAGCCCCACAGACCTGGGGGCTGCAGGCTTTCCTGCTCTCTTCAGCCTCAAAACCACCCTTTCCCACTTGGCGCCGCGCCAGGCACAAAAATGGCCATATGTCTGGAGGTTGGTCCCACGCCCAATGAGCCAGCAGGGAAAACTATGCCTTGTTCTAAAGCTCTTTTGGAACCGCTTGCGTAGCCCCACAGACCTGGGGACTGCAGGCTTTCCTGCTGCCTTCAGCCTCAAAACAACCCTTTCCCACTTGGCGCCGTTCCAGGCACAAAAATGGCCATATGTCTGGAGACTGGTCCCTTTCCCAAAGAGCCAGCAGGGAAAACTATGCCTTGTTCTAAAGCTCTTTGGGAACCGCTTGCGTGGCCCCACAGACCTGCGGGCTGCAGACTTTCCTGCTGCCTTCAGCCTCAAAACCACCCTTTCCCACTTGGCGCCGCGCCAGGCCCAAAAATGGCCATATGTCTGGAGGTTGGTCCCACGCCCAAGGAGCCAGCAGGGAAAACTATGCCTTGTTCTAAAGCTCTTTGGGAACTGCTTGCGTAGCCCCACACACCTGGGGGCAGGAGGCTTTCCTGCTGCCTTCAGCCTCAAAACCACCCTTTCCCACATGGCGTCACGCCAGGCACAAAATGGCCATATGTCTGGAGATTGGTCCCACGCCCAAAGAGCCAGCAGGGAAAACTATGCCTTGTTCTAAAGCTCTTTGGGAACCGCTTGTGTAGCCCCACACACGTGGGGGCTGCAGGCTTTCCTGCTGCCTTCAGCCTCAAAACCACCCTTTCCCACTTGGCGCCACGCCAGGCCCAAAAATGGCCATATGTCTGGAGACTGGTCCCACGCCCAAAGAGCCAGCAGGGAAAACTATGCCTTGTTCTAAAGCTCTTTGGGAACCGCTTGCGTAGCCCCACAGACCTGGGGGCTGCAGGCTTTCCTGCTCTCTTCAGCCTCAAAACCACCCTTTCCCACATGGCGTCACGCCAGGCACAAAAATGGCCATATGTCTGGAGATTGGTCCCACGCCCAAAGAGCCAGCAGGGAAAACTATGCCTTGTTCTAAAGCTCTTTGGGAACCGCTTGCGTAGCCCCACACACCTGGGGGCTGCAGGCTTTCCTGCTCTCTTCAGCCTCAAAAGCACCCTTTCCCACTTGGCGCCGCGCCAGGCCCAAAAATGGCCATATGTCTGGAGACTGGTCCCACGCCCAAAGAGCCAGCAGGGAAAACTATGCCTTGTTCTAAAGCTCTTTGGGAACCGCTTGCGTAGCCCCACACACCTGGGGGCTGCAGGCTTTCCTGCTCTCTTCAGCCTCAAAAGCACCCTTTCCCACTTGGCGCCACGCCAGGCACAAAAATGGCCATATGTCTGGAGACTGGTCCCACGCCCAAAGAGCCAGCAGGGAAAACTATGCCTTGTTCTAAAGCTCTTTGGGAACCGCTTGCGTAGCCCCACAGACCTGGGGGCTGCAGGCTTTCCTGCTCTCTTCAGCCTCAAAACCACCCTTTCCCACTTGGCGCCGCACCAGGCACAAAAATGGCCATATGTCTGGAGGTTGGTCCCACGCCCAAAGAGCCAGCAGGGAAAACTATGCCTTGTTCTAAAGCTCTTTGGGAACCGCTTGCGTAGCCCCACACACCTGGGGGCTGCAGGCTTTCCTGCTGCCTTCAGCCTCAAAACCACCCTTTCCCACTTGGCCCCGTGCCAGGCACAAAAATGGCCATATGCCTGGAGACTGGTCCCTTTCCCAAAGAGCCAGCAGGGAAAACTATGCCTTGTTCTAAAGCTCTTTGGGAACCGCTTGCGTGGCCCCACACACCTGCGGGCTGCAGACTTTCCTGCTGCCTTCAGCCTCAAAACCACCCTTTCCCACTTGGCGCCGCGCCAGGCCCAAAAATGGCCATATGTCTGGAGGTTGGTCCCACGCCCAATGAACCAGCAGGGAAAACTATGCCTTGTTCTAAAGCTCTTTGGGAACCGCTTGCATATCCCCAGAGACCTGGGGGCAGGAGGCTTTCCTGCTGCCTTCAGCCTCAAAAGCACCCTTTCCCACTTGGCGCCGCGCCATGCCCAAAAATGGCCATATGTCTGGAGACTGGTCCCACGCCCAAAGAGCCAGCAGGGAAAACTATGCCTTGTTCTAAAGCTCTTTGGGAACTGCTTGCGTGGCCCCAGAATCCTGCGGGCTGCAGACTTTCCTGCTGCCTTCAGACTCAAAAAGTACCCTTTCCCACTTGGCGCCGTGCCAGGCACAAAAATGGCCATATGTCTGGAGACTGGTCCCTTTCCCAAAGAGCCAGCAGGGAAAACTATGCCTTGTTCTAAAGCTCTTTGGGAACCGCTTGCGTAGCCCCACACACCTGGGGGCTGCAGGCTTTCCTGCTGCCTTCAGCCTCAAAACCACCCTTTCCCACTTGGCGCCGCGCCAGGCATAAAAATGGCCATATGTCTGGAGATTGGTCCCACGCCCAAAGAGCCAGCAGGGAAAACTATGCCTTGTTCTAAAGCTCTTCGGGAACCGCTTGCGTAGCCCCACACACCTGGGGGCTGCAGGCTTTCCTGCTGCCTTCAGCCTCAAAACCACCCTTTCCCACTTGGCGCCGCGCCAGGCACAAAAATGGCCATATGTCTGGAGATTAGTACCACGCCCAAAGAGCCAGCTGGGAAAACTATGCCTTGTTCTAAAGCTCTTTGGGAACCGCTTGCGTAGCCCCAGAGACCTGGGGGCTGCAGGCTTTCCTGCTGCCTTCAGCCTCAAAACCACCCTTTCCCACTTTGCACCGCACCAGGCCCAAAAATGGCCATATGTCTGGAGACTGGTCCCACGCCCAAAGAGCCAGCAGGGAAAACTATGCCTTGTTCTAAAGCTCTTTGGGAACCGCTTGCGTAGCCCCACACACCTGGGGGCTGCAGGCTGTCCTGCTGCCTTCAGCCTCAAAACCACCCTTTCCCACTTGGCCCCGTGCCAGGCACAAAAATGGCCATATGTCTGGAGACTGGTCCCACGCCCAAAGAGCCAGCAGGGAAAACTATGCCTTGTTCTAAAGCTCTTTGGGAACCGCTTGCGTAGCCCCACAGACCTGCGGGCTGCAGACTTTCCTGCTGCCTTCAGCCTCAAAACCACCCTTTCCCACTTGGCGCCGCGCCAGGCACAAAAATGGCCATATGTCTGGAGGTTGGTCCCACGCCCAATGAGCCAGCAGGGAAAACTATGCCTTGTTCTAAAGCTCTTTTGGAACCGCTTGCGTAGCCCCACACACCTGGGGGCTGCAGGCTTTCCTGCTGCCTTCAGCCTCAAAACCACCCTTTCCCACTTGGCGCCGTTCCAGGCACAAAAATGGCCATATGACTGGAGACTGGTCCCACGCCCAAAGAGCCAGCAGGGAAAACTATGCCTTGTTCTAAAGCTCTTTGGGAACCGCTTGCGTGGCCCCACACACCTGGGGGCAGGAGGCTTTCCTGCTGCCTTCAGCCTCAAAACCACCCTTTCCCACATGGCGTCACGCCAGGCACAAAAATGGCCATATGTCTGGAGATTGGTCCCACGCCCAAAGAGCCAGCAGGGAAAACTATGCCTTGTTCTAAAGCTCTTTGGGAACCGCTTGCGTAGCCCCACACACCTGGGGGCTGCAGGCTTTCCTGCTCTCTTCAGCCTCAAAAGCACCCTTTCCCACTTGGCGCCACGCCAGGCACAAAAATGGCCATATGTCTGGAGATTGGTCCCACGCCCAAAGAGCCAGCAGGGAAAACTATGCCTTGTTCTAAAGCTCTTTGGGAACCGCTTGCGTAGCCCCACACACCTGGGGGCTGCAGGCTTTCCTGCTGCCTTCAGCCTCAAAAGCACCCTTTCCCACTTGGCGCCGCGCCAGGCCCAAAAATGGCCATATGTCTGGAGACTGGTCCCACGCCCAAAGAGCCAGCAGGGAAAACTATGCCTTGTTCTAAAGCTCTTTGGGAACCGCTTGCGTAGCCCCACACACCTGGGGGCTGCAGACTTTCCTGCTGCCTTCAGTTCAAAACCACCCTTTCCCACTTGGTGCCACGCCAGGCCCAAAAATGGCCATATGTCTGGAGATTGGTCCCACGCCCAAAGAGCCAGCAGGGAAAACTATGCCTTGTACTAAAGCTCTTTGGGAACCGCTTGCGTAGCCCCACAGACCTGGGGGCTGCAGGCTTTCCTGCTGCCTTCAGCCTCAAAACCACACGTTCCCACTTGGCGCGGCGCCAGGCCCAAAAATGGCCATATCTCTGGAGACTGGTCCCACGCCCAAAGAGCCAGCAGGGAAAACTATGCCTTGTTCTAAAGCTCTTTGGGAACCGCTTGCGTAGCCCCACACACCTGGGGGCTGCAGGCTTTCCTGCTGCCTTCAGCCTCAAAAGCACCCTTTCCCACTTGGCGCCGCGCCAAGCACAAAAATGGCCATATGTTTGGAGATTGGTCCCACGCCCAAAGAGCCAGCAGGGAAAACTATGCCTTGTTCTAAAGCTCTTTGGGAACCGCTTGCGTAGCCCCACACACCTGGGGGCTGCAGGCTTTCCTGCTGCCTTCAGCCTCAAAACCACCCTTTCCCACTTGGCGCCACGCCAGGCCCAAAAATGGCCATATATCTGGAGGTTGGTCCCACGCCCAAGAGCCAGCAGGGAAAACTATGTCTTGTTCTAAAGCTCTTTGGGAACCGCTTGCGTAGCCGCACACACCTGGGGGCTGCAGGCTTTCCTGCTGCCTTCAGCCTCAAAACCACCCTTTGTCACTTGGCCCCGCACCAGGCACGAAAATGGCCATATGTCTGGAGATTGGTCCCACGCCCAATAGCCAGCAGGGAAAACTATGCCTTGTACTAAAGCTCTTTGGGAACCGCTTGCATAGCCCCACAAACTTGCGGGCTGCAGACTTTCATGCTGCCTTCAGCCCCAAAACCACCCTTTCCCACTTGGCGCCGCGCCAGGCACAAAAATGGCCATATGTCTGGAGACTGGTCCCACGCCCAAAAGCCAGCAGGGAAAACTATGCCTTGTTCTAAAGCTCTTTGGGAACCGCTTGCGTAGCCCCACACACCTGGGGGCTGCAGGCTTTCCTGCTCTCTTCAGCCTCAGAAGAACCATTTCACACTTGGCGCCGCGCCAGGCACAAAATTGGACATATGTCTGGAGATTGGTCCCACGCCCAAAGAGCCAGCAGGGAAAACTATGCCTTGTTCTAAAGCTCTTTGGGAACCGCTTGCGTAGCCCCACACACCTGGGGGCTGCAGGCTTTCCTGCTCTCTTCAGCCTCAAAAGCACGCTTTCCCACTTGGCTTCACGCCAGGCCCAAAAATGGCCATATGTCTGGAGATTGGTCCCACGCCCAAAGAGCCAGCAGGGAAAACTATGCCTTGTTCTAAAGGTCTTTGGGAACCGCTTGCGTAGCCCCACACACCTGGGGGCTGCAGGCTTTCCTGCTCTCTTCAGACTCAAAACCACCCTTTCCCACTTGGCGCCGCGCCAGGCCCAAAAATGGCCATATGTCTGGAGACTGGTCCCACGCCCAAAGAGCCAGCAGGGAAAACTATGCCTTGTTCTAAAGCTCTTTGGGAACCGCTTGCGTGGCCCCAGAAGCCTGCGGGCTGCAGACTTTCCTGCTGCCTTCAGACTCAAAAAGTACCCTTTCCCACTTGGCGCCGTGCCAGGCACAAAAATGGCCATATGTCTGGAGACTGGTCCCTTTCCCAAAGAGCCAGCAGGGAAAACTATGCCTTGTTCTAAAGCTCTTTGGGAACCGCTTGCGTAGCCCCACACACCTGGGGGCTGCAGGCTTTCCTGCTGCCTTCAGCCTCAAAACCACCCTTTCCCACTTGGCGCCGCGCCAGGCACAAAAATGGCCATATGTCTGGAGATTGGTCCCACGCCCAAAGAGCCAGCAGGGAAAACTATGCCTTGTTCTAAAGCTCTTCGGGAACCGCTTGCGTAGCCCCACACACCTGGGGGCTGCAGGCTTTCCTGCTGCCTTCAGCCTCAAAACCACCCTTTCCCACTTGGCGCCGCGCCAGGCCCAAAAATGGCCATATGTCTGGAGACTGGTCCAACGCCCAAAGAGCCAGCAGGGAAAACTATGCCTTGTTCTAAAGCTCTTTTGGAAGCGCTTGCGTAGCCCCACACACCTGGGGGCTGCAGGCTTTCCTGCTGCCTTCAGCCTCAAAACCACCCTTTCCCACTTTGCGCCGCACCAGGCCCAAAAATGGCCATATGTCTGGAGACTGGTCCCACGCCCAAGAGCCAGCAGGGAAAACTATGCCTTGTTCTAAAGCTCTTTGGGAACCGCTTGCGTAGCCCCACACACCTGGGGGCTGCAGGCTTTCCTGCTGCCTTCAGCCTCAAAACCACCCTTTTCCACTTGGCCCCGTGCCAGGCACAAAAATGGCCATATGTCTGGAGACTGGTCCCACGCCCAAAGAGCCAGCAGGGAAAACTATGCCTTGTTCTAAAGCTCTTTGGGAACCGCTTGCGTGGCCCCACAGACCTGCGGGCTGCAGACTTTCCTGCTGCCTTCAGCCTCAAAACCACCCTTTCCCTCATGGCGCCGCGCCAGGCACAAAAATGGCCATATGTCTGGAGGTTGGTCCCACGCCCAATGAGCCAGCAGGGAAAACTATGCCTTGTTCTAAAGCTCTTTTGGAACCGCTTGCGTAGCCCCACTGACCTGGGGACTGCAGGCTTTCCTGCTGCCTTCAGCCTCAAAACAACCCTTTCCCACTTGGCGCCGTTCCAGGCCCAAAAATGGCCATATGTCTGGAGACTGGTCCCTTTCCCAAAGAGCCAGCAGGGAAAACTATGCCTTGTTCTAAAGCTCTTTGGGAACCGCTTGCGTGGCCCCACAGACCTGCGGGCTGCAGACTTTCCTGCTGCCTTCAGCCTCAAAACCACCCTTTCCCACTTGGCGCCGCGCCAGGCCCAAAAATGGCCATATGTCTGGAGGTTGGTCCCACGCCCAATGAGCCAGCAGGGAAAACTATGCCTTGTTCTAAAGCTCTTTGGGAACTGCTTGCGTAGCCCCACACACCTGGGGGAAGGATGCTTTCCTGCTGCCTTCAGCCTCAAAACCACCCTTTCCCACATGGCGTCACGCCAGGCACAAAATGGCCATATGTCTGGAGATTGGTCCCACGCCCAAAGAGCCAGCAGGGAAAACTATGCCTTGTTCTAAAGCTCTTTGGGAACGGCTTGCGTAGCCCCACACACCTGGGGGCTGCAGGCTTTCCTGCTGCCTTCAGCCTCAAAACCACCCTTTCCCACTTGGCGCCGCGCCAGGCCCAAAAATGGCCATATGTCTGGAGACTGGTCCCACGCCCAAAGAGCCAGCAGGGAAAACTATGCCTTGTTCTAAAGCTCTTTGGGAACCGCTTGCGTAGCCCCACAGACCTGGGGGCTGCAGGCTTTCCTGCTCTCTTCAGCCTCAAAAGCACCCTTTTCCACATGGCGTCACGCCAGGCACAAAAATGGCCATATGTCTGGAGATTGGTCCCACGCCCAAAGAGCCAGCAGGGAAAACTATGCCTTGTTCTAAAGCTCTTTGGGAACCGCTTGCGTAGCCCCACACACCTGGGGGCTGCAGGCTTTCCTGCTGCCTTCAGCCTCAAAACCACCCTTTCCCACTTGGCGCCGCGCCAGGCCCAAAAATGGCCATATGTCTGGAGACTGGTCCCACGCCCAAAGAGCCAGCAGGGAAAACTATGCCTTGTTCTAAAGCTCTTTGGGAACCGCTTGCGTAGCCCCACACACCTGGGGGCTGCAGGCTTTCCTGCTCTCTTCAGCCTCAAAAGCACCCTTTCCCACTTGGCGCCACGCCAGGCACAAAAATGGCCATATGTCTGGAGATTGGTCCCACGCCCAAAGAGCCAGCAGGGAAAACTATGCCTTGTTCTAAAGCTCTTTGGGAACCGCTTGCGTAGCCCCACACACCTGTTGGCTGCAGGCTTTCCTGCTGCCTTCAGCCTCAAAACCACCCTTTCCCACTTGGCGCCGCACCAGGCCCAAAAATGGCCATATGTCTGGAGACTGGTCCCACGCCCAAGAGCCAGCAGGGAAAACTATGCCTTGTTCTAAAGCTCTTTGGGAACCGCTTGCGTAGCCCCACACACCTGGGGGCTGCAGGCTTTCCTGCTGCCTTCAGCCTCAAAACCACCCTTTCCCACTTGGCCCCGTGCCAGGCACAAAAATGGCCATATGTCTGGAGACTGGTCCCTTTCCCAAAGAGCCAGCAGGGAAAACTATGCCTTGTTCTAAAGCTCTTTGGGAACCGCTTGCGTGGCCCCACACACCTGCGGGCTGCAGACTTTCCTGCTGCCTTCAGCCTCAAAACCACCCTTTCCCACTTGGCGCCGCGCCAGGCCCAAAAATGGCCATATGTCTGGAGGTTGGTCCCACGCCCAAAGAGCCAGCAGGGAAAACTATGCCTTGTTCTAAAGCTCTTTGGGAACCGCTTGCGTAGCCCCACAGACCTGGGGGCTGCAGACTTTCTTGCTGCCTTCAGCCTCAAAAGCACCCTTTCCCACTTGGCGCCACACCAGGCACAAAAATGGCCATATGTCTGGAGATTGGTCCCACGCCCAAAGAGCCAGCAGGGAAAATTATGCCTTGTTCTAAAGCTCTTTTGGAACCGCTTGCGTAGCCCCACACACCTGGGGGTTGCAGGCTTTCCTGCTGCCTTCAGCCTCAAAACCACCCTTTCCCACTTGGCGCCGCGCCAGGCACAAAAATGGCCATATGTCTGGAGATTGGTCCCACGCCCAAAGAGCCAGCAGGGAAAACTATGCCTTGTTCTAAAGCTCTTTGGGAACCGCTTGCGTAGCCCCACAGACCTGCGGGCTGCAGACTTTCCTGCTGCCTTCAGCCTCAAAACCACCCCTTCCCTCATGGCGCCGCGCCAGGCACAAAAATGGCCATATATCTGGAGGTTGGTCCCGCGCCCAATGAGCCAGCAGGGAAAACTATGCCTTGTTCTAAAGCTCTTTGGGAACCGCTTGCGTAGCCCCACACACCTGGGGGCTGCAGGCTTTCCTGCTCTCTTCAGCCTCAAAAGCACCCTTTCCCACTTCGCGCCACGCCAGGCCCAAAAATGGCCATATGTCTGGAGACTGGTCCCACGCCCAAAGAGCCAGCAGGGAAAACTATGCCTTGTTCTAAAGCTCTTTGTGAACCGCTTGCGTGGCCCCAGAAGCCTGCGGGCTGCAGACTTTCCTGCTGCCTTCAGACTCAAAAAGTACCCTTTCCCACTTGGCGCCGTGCCAGGCACAAAAATGGCCATATGTCTGGAGACTGGTCCCTTTCCCAAAGAGCCAGCAGGGAAAACTATGCCTTGTTCTAAAGCTCTTTGGGAACCGCTTGCGTAGCCCCACACACCTGGGGGCTGCAGGCTTTCCTGCTGCCTTCAGCCTCAAAACCACCCTTTCCCACTTGGCGCCGCGCCAGGCACAAAAATGGCCATATGTCTGGAGATTGGTCCCACGCCCAAAGAGCCAGCAGGGAAAACTATGCCTTGTTCTAAAGCTCTTCGGGAACCGCTTGCGTAGCCCCACACACCTGGGGGCTGCAGGCTTTCCTGGTGCCTTCAGCCTCAAAACCACCCTTTCCCACTTGGCGCCGCGCCAGGCCCAAAAATGGCCATATGTCTGGAGACTGGTCCAACGCCCAAAGAGCCAGCAGGGAAAACTATGCCTTGTTCTAAAGCTCTTTTGGAAGCGCTTGCGTAGCCCCACACACCTGGGGGCTGCAGGCTTTCTTGCTGCCTTCAGTTCAAAACCACCCTTTCCCACTTTGCGCCGCACCAGGCCCAAAAATGGCCATATGTCTGGAGACTGGTCCCACGCCCAAGAGCCAGCAGGGAAAACTATGCCTTGTTCTAAAGCTCTTTGGGAACCGCTTGCGTAGCCCCACACACCTGGGGGCTGCAGGCTTTCCTGCTGCCTTCAGCCTCAAAACCACCCTTTCCCACTTGGCCCCGTGCCAGGCACAAAAATGGCCATATGTCTGGAGACTGGTCCCACGCCCAAAGAGCCAGCAGGGAAAACTATGCCTTGTTCTAAAGCTCTTTGGGAACCGCTTGAGTGGCCCCACAGACCTGCGGGCTGCAGACTTTCCTGCTGCCTTCAGCCTCAAAACCACCCTTTCCCTCATGGCGCCGCGCCAGGCACAAAAATGGCCATATGTCTGGAGGTTGGTCCCACGCCCAATGAGCCAGCAGGGAAAACTATGCCTTGTTCTAAAGCTCTTTTGGAACCGCTTGCGTAGCCCCACAGACCTGGGGACTGCAGGCTTTCCTGCTGCCTTCAGCCTCAAAACAACCCTTTCCCACTTGGCGCCGTTCCAGGCACAAAAATGGCCATATGTCTGGAGACTGGTCCCACGCCCAAAGAGCCAGCAGGGAAAACTATGCCTTGTTCTAAAGCTCTTTGGGAACCGCTTGCGTAGCCCCACAGACCTGGGGGCTGCAGGCTTTCCTGCTCTCTTCAGCCTCAAAAGCACCCTTTCCCACATGGCGTCACGCCAGGCCCAAAAATGGCCATATGTCTGGATGTTGGTCCCACGCCCAATGAGCCAGCAGGGAAAACTATGCCTTGTTCTAAAGCTCTTTGGGAACCGCTTGCATATCCCGAGAGACCTGGGGGCAGGAGGCTTTCCTGCTGCCTTCAGCCTCAAAAGCACCCTTTCCCACTTGGCGCCGCGCCATGCCCAAAAATGGCCATATGTCTGGAGACTGGTCCCACGCCCAAAGAGCCAGCAGGGAAAACTATGCCTTGTTCTAAAGCTCTTTGGGAACCGCTTGCGTGGCCCCAGAAGCCTGCGGGCTGCAGACTTTCCTGCTGCCTTCAGACTCAAAAAGTACCCTTTCCCACTTGGCGCCACGCCAGGCACAAAAATGGCCATATGTCTGGAGACTGGTCCCTTTCCCAAAGAGCCAGCAGGGAAAACTATGCCTTGTTCTAAAGCTCTTTGGGAACCGCTTGCGTAGCCCCACACACCTGGGGGCTGCAGGCTTTCCTGCTGCCTTCAGCCTCAAAACCACCCTTTCCCACTTGGCGCCGCGCCAGGCACAAAAATGGCCATATGTCTGGAGATTAGTCCCACGCCCAAAGAGCCAGCTGGGAAAACTATGCCTTGTTCTAAAGCTCTTTGGGAACCGCTTGCGTAGCCCCACACACCTGGGGGTTGCAGGCTTTCCTGCTGCCTTCAGCCTCAAAACCACCCTTTCCCACTTGGCGCCGCGCCAGGCACAAAAATGGCCATATGTCTGGAGATTGGTCCCACGCCCAAGAGCCAGCAGGGAAAACTATGCCTTGTTCTAAAGCTCTTTGGGAACCGCTTGCGTAGCCCCACACACCTGGGGGCTGCAGGCTTTCCTGCTGCCTTCAGCCTCAAAACCACCCTTTCCCACTTGGCCCCGTGCCAGGCACAAAAATGGCCATATGTCTGGAGACTGGTCCCACGCCCAAAGAGCCAGCAGGGAAAACTATGCCTTGTTCTAAAGCTCTTTGGGAACCGCTTGCGTAGCCCCACACACCTGCGGGCTGCAGACTTTCCTGCTGCCTTCAGCCTCAAAACCACCCCTTCCCTCATGGCGCCGCGCCAGGCACAAAAATGGCCATATATCTGGAGGTTGGTCCCTTTCCCAATGAGCCAGCAGGGAAAACTATGCCTTGTTCTAAAGCTCTTTGGGAACCGCTTGCGTAGCCCCACACACCTGGGGGCTGCAGGCTTTCCTGCTCTCTTCAGCCTCAAAAGCACCCTTTCCCACTTCGCGCCACGCCAGGCACAAAAATGGCCATATGTCTGGAGATTGGTCCCACACCCAAAGAGCCAGCAGGGAAAACTATGCCTTGTTCTAAAGCTCTTTGGGAACCGCTTGCGTAGCCCCACAGACCTGGGGGCTGCAGGCTTTCCTGCTCTCTTCAGACTCAAAACCACCCTTTCCCACTTGGCGCCGCGCCAGGCCCAAAAATGGCAATATGTCTGGAGACTGGTCCCCTTCCCAAAGAGCCAGGAGGGAAAACTATGCCTTGTTCTAAAGCTCTTTGGGAACCGCTTGCGTAGCCCCACACACCTGGGGGCTGCAGACTTTCCTGCTGCCTTCAGTTCAAAACCACCCTTTCCCACTTGGTGCCACGCCAGGCCCAAAAATGGCCATATGTCTGGAGATTGGTCCCACGCCCAAAGAGCCAGCAGGGAAAACTATGCCTTGTACTAAAGCTCTTTGGGAACCGCTTGCGTAGCCCCACAGATCTGGGGGCTGCAGGCTTTCCTGCTGCCTTCAGCCTCAAAACCACACGTTCCCACTTGGCGCGGCGCCAGGCCCAAAAATGGCCATATGTCTGGAGACTGGTCCCACGCCCAAAGAGCCAGCAGGGAAAACTATGCCTTGTTCTAAAGCTCTTTGGGAACCGCTTGCGTAGCCCCACACACCTGGGGGCTGCAGGCTTTCCTGCTGCCTTCAGCCTCAAAAGCACCCTTTCCCACTTGGCGCCGCGCCAAGCACAAAAATGGCCATATGTTTGGAGATTGGTCCCACGCCGAAAGAGCCAGCAGGGAAAACTATGCCTTGTTCTAAAGCTCTTTGGGAACCGCTTGCGTAGCCCCACACACCTGGGGGCTGCAGGCTTTCCTGCTGCCTTCAGCCTCAAAAGCACCCTTTCCCACTTGGCGCCGCGCCAGGCCCAAAAATGGCCATATATCTGGAGGTTGGTCCCACGCCCAAGAGCCAGCAGGGAAAACTATGTCTTGTTCTAAAGCTCTTTGGGAACCGCTTGCGTAGCCGCACACACCTGGGGGCTGCAGGCTTTCCTGCTGCCTTCAGCCTCAAAACCACCCTTTGTCACTTGGCCCCGCACCAGGCACGAAAATGGCCATATGTCTGGAGACTGGTCCCACGCCCAATAGCCAGCAGGGAAAACTATGCCTTGTACTAAAGCTCTTTGGGAACCGCTTGCATAGCCCCACAAACTTGCGGGCTGCAGACTTTCATGCTGCCTTCAGCCCCAAAACCACCCTTTCCCACTTGGCGCCGCGCCAGGCCCAAAAATGGCCATATGTCTGGAGACTGGTCCCACGCCCAAAAGCCAGCAGGGAAAACTATGCCTTGTTCTAAAGCTCTTTGGGAACCGCTTGCGTAGCCCCACAGACCTGGGGGCTGCAGGCTTTCCTGCTCTCTTCAGCCTCAGAAGAACCATTTCACACTTGGCGCCGCGCCAGGCACAAAATTGGACATATGTCTGGAGACTGGTCCAACGCCCAAAGAGCCAGCAGGGAAAACTATGCCTTGTTCTAAAGCTCTTTGGGAAACGCTTGCGTAGCCCCACACACCTGGGGGCTGCAGGCTTTCCTGCTGCCTTCAGCCTCAAAAGCACCCTTTCCCACTTGGCGCCGCGCCAGGCCCAAAAATGGCCATATGTCTAGAGACTGGTCCAACGCCCAAAGAGCCAGCAGGGAAAACTATGCCTTGTTCTAAAGCTCTTTGGGAAACGCTTGCGTAGCCCCACACACCTGGGGGCTGCAGGCTTTCCTGCTGCCTTCAGCCTCAAAACCACCCTTTCCCACTTGGCGCCGCGCCAGGCCCAAAAATGGCCATATGTCTGGAGGTTGGTCCCACGCCCAAGAGCCAGTAGGGAAAACTATGTCTTGTTCTAAAGCTCTTTGGGAACCGCTTGCGTAGCCGCACACACCTGGGGGCTGCAGGCTTTCCTGCTGCCTTCATCCTCAAAACCACCCTTTGTCACTTGGCCCCGCACCAGGCACGAAAATGGCCATATGTCTGGAGACTGGTCCCACTCCCAAGAGCCAGCAGGGAAAACTATGCCTTGTTCTAAAGCTCTTTGGGAACCGCTTGCGTAGCCCCACACACCTGGGGGCTGCAGGCTTTCCTGCTGCCTTCAGCCTCAAAACAACCCTTTCCCACTTGGCCCCGTGCCAGGCACAAAAATGGCCATATGTCTGGAGATTGGTCCCACGCCCAATGAGCCAGCAGGGAAAACTATGTCTTGTTCTAAAGCTCTTTGGGAACCGCTTGCGTAGCCGCACAGACCTGGGGGCTGCAGGCTTTCCTGCTGCCTTCAGCCTCAAAACCACCCTTTCCCACTTGGCGCCACGCCAGGCACAAAAATGGCCATATGTCTGGAGACTGGTCCCACGCCCAAAGAGCCAGCAGGGAAAACTATGCCTTGTTCTAAAGCTCTTTTGGAACCGCTTGCATGGCCCCACAGACCTGCGGGCTGCAGACTTTCCTGCTGCCTTCAGCCTCAAAACCACCCTTTCCCACTTGGCGCCACGCCAGGCCCAAAAATGGCCATATGTCTGGAGACTGGTCCCTTTCCCAAAGAGCCAGCAGGGAAAACTATGCCTTGTTCTAAAGCTCTTTGGGAACCGCTTGCGTGGCCCCAGAAACCTGCGGGCTGCAGACTTTCCTGCTGCCTTCAGACTCAAAAAGTACCCTTTCCCACTTGGCGCCACGCCAGGCCCAAAAATGGCCATATGTCTGGAGACTGGTCCCACGCCCAAAGAGCCAGCAGGGAAAACTATGCCTTGTTCTAAAGCTCTTTGGGAACCGCTTGCGTAGCCCCACACACCTGGGGGCTGCAGGCTTTCCTGCTCTCTTCAGCCTCAAAAGCACCTTTTCCCACATGGCGTCGCGCCAGGCACAAAAATGGCCATATGTCTGGAGGTTGGTCCCACGCCCAAAGAGCCAGCAGGGAAAACTATGCCTTGTTCTAAAGCTCTTTGGGAACCGCTTGCGTAGCCCCACACACCTGGGGGCTGCAGGCTTTCCTGCTGCCTTCAGCCTCAAAAGCACCCTTTCCCACTTGGCGCCACGGCAGGCCCAAAAATGGCCATATGTCTGGAGACTGGTCCCACGCCCAAAGAGCCAGGAGGGAAAACTATGCCTTGTTCTAAAGCTCTTTGGGAACCGCTTGCGTAGCCCCACACACCTGCGGGCTGCAGGCTTTCCTGCTGCCTTCAGCCTCAAAAGCACCCTTTCCCACTTGGCGCCACGCCAGGCCCAAAAATGGCCATATGTCTGGAGACTGGTCCCTTTCCCAAAGAGCCAGGAGGGAAAACTATGCCTTGTTCTAAAGCTCTTTGGGAACCGCTTGCGTGGCCCACAAACCTGCGGGCTGCAGTCTTTCCTGCTGCCTTCAGACTCAAAAAGCACCCTTTCCCACTTGGCGCCACGCCAGGCCCAAAAATGGCCATATGTCTGGAGACTGGTCCCACGCCCAAAGAGCCAGCAGGGAAAACTATGCCTTGTTCTAAAGCTCTTTGGGAACCGCTTGCGTAGCCCCACATACCTGGGGGCTGCAGGCTTTCCTGCTCTCTTCAGCCTCAAAAGCACCCTTTCCCACATGGCGCCGCGCCAAGCCCAAAAATGGCCATATGTCTGGAGATTGGTCCCACGCCCAAAGAGCCAGCAGGGAAAACTATGCCTTGTTCTAAAGCTCTTTGGGAACCGCTTGCGTAGTCCCACACACCTGGGGGCTGCAGGCTTTCCTGGTGCCTTCAGCCTCAAAACCACCCTTTCCCACTTGGCGCCGCGCCAGGCCCAAAAATGGCCATATGTCTGGAGACTGGTCCCACGCCCAAAGAGCCAGCAGGGAAAACTATGCCTTGCTCTAAAGCTCTTTGGGAACCGCTTGAGTAGCCCCACACACCTGGGGGCTGCAGGCTTTCCTGCTCTCTTCAGCCTCAAAAGCACCTTTTCCCACTTGGCGCCACGCCAGGCACAAAAATGGCCATATGTCTGGAGATTGGTCCCACGCCCAAAGAGCCAGCAGGGAAAACTATGCCTTGTTCTAAAGCTCTTTGGGAACCGCTTGCGTAGCCCCACACACCTGTTGGCTGCAGGCTTTCCTGCTGCCTTCAGCCTCAAAACCACCCTTTCCCACTTGGCGCTGCGCCAGGCACAAAAATGGCCATATGTCTGGAGACTGGTCCCTTTCCCAAAAGGCCAGCAGGGAAAACTATGCCTTGTTCTAAAGCTCTTTGGGAACCGCTTGCGTAGCCCCACACACCTGGGGGCTGCAGGCTTTCCTGCTCTCTTCAGCCTCAAAAGCACCCTTTCCCACTTGGCGCCACGCCAGGCCCAAAAATGGCCATATGTCTGGAGACTGGTCCCTTTCCCAAAGAGTCAGGAGGGAAAACTATGCCTTGTTCTAAAGCTCTTTGGGAACCGCTTGCGTGGCCCACAAACCTGTGGGCTGCAGACTTTCCTGCTGCCTTCAGACTCAAAAAGCACCCTTTCCCACTTGGCGCCACGCCAGGCCCAAAAATGGCCATATGTCTGGAGACTGGTCCCACGCCCAAAGAGCCAGCAGGGAAAACTATGCCTTGTTCTAAAGCTCTTTGGGAACCGCTTGCGTAGCCCCACAGACCTGGGGGCTGCAGGCTTTCCTGCTCTCTTCAGCCTCAAAAGCACCCTTTCCCACATGGCGTCACGCCAGGCACAAAAATGGCCATATGTCTGGAGATTGGTCCCACGCACAAAGAGCCAGCAGGGAAAACTATGCCTTGTTCTAAAGCTCTTTGGGAACCGCTTGCGTAGCCCCACACACCTGGGGGCTGCAGGCTTTCCTGCTGCCTTCAGCCTCAAAACGACACGTTCCCACTTGGCGCGGCGCCAGGCCCAAAAATGGCCATATGTCTGGAGACTGGTCCCACGCCCAAAGAGCCAGCAGGGAAAACTATGCCTTGTTCTAAAGCTCTTTGGGAACCGCTTGCGTAGCCCCACAGACCTGGGGGCTGCAGGCTTTCCTGCTGCCTTCAGCCTCAAAACCACCCTTTCCCACTTGGCGCCACGCCAGGCCCAAAAATGGCCATATGTGTGGAGACTGGTCCCACGCCCAAAGAGCCAGCAGGGAAAACTATGCCTTGTTCTAAAGCTCTTTTGGAACCGCTTGCGTGGCCCCACAGACCTGCGGGCTGCAGACTTTCCTGCTGCCTTCAGCCTCAAAACCACCCTTTCCCACTTGGCGCCGCGCCAGGCCCAAAAATGGCCATATGTCTGGAGACTGGTCCCTTTCCCAAAGAGCCAGCAGGGAAAACTATGCCTTGTTCTAAAGCTCTTTGGGAACCGCTTGCGTGGCCCCAGAAACCTGCGGGCTGCAGACTTTCCTGCTGCCTTCAGCCTCAAAAAGTACCCTTTCCCACTTGGCGCCACGCCAGGCCCAAAAATGGCCATATGTCTGGAGACTGGTCCCACGCCCAAAGAGCCAGCAGGGAAAACTATGCCTTGTTCTAAAGCTCTTTGGGAACCGCTTGCGTAGCCCCACACACCTGGGGGCTGCAGGCTTTCCTGCTCTCTTCAGCCTCAAAAGCACCTTTTCCCACATGGCGTCGCGCCAGGCACAAAAATGGCCATATGTCTGGAGGTTGGTCCCACGCCCAAAGAGCCAGCAGGGAAAACTATGCCTTGTTCTAAAGCTCTTTGGGAACCGCTTGCGTAGCCCCACACACCTGGGGGCTGCAGGCTTTCCTGCTGCCTTCAGCCTCAAAACCACCCTTTCCCACTTGGCGCCGTGCCAGGCCCAAAAATGGCCATATGTCTGGAGACTGGTCCCTTTCCCAAAGAGCCAGGAGGGAAAACTATGCCTTGTTCTAAAGCTCTTTGGGAACCGCTTGCGTGGCCCACAAACCTGCGGGCTGCAGACTTTCCTGCTGCCTTCAGACTCAAAAAGCACCCTTTCCCACTTGGCGCCACGCCAGGCCCAAAAATGGCCATATGTCTGGAGACTGGTCCCACGCCCAAAGAGCCAGCAGGGAAAACTATGCCTTGTTCTAAAGCTCTTTGGGAACCGCTTGCGTAGCCCCACACACCTGGGGGCTGCAGGCTTTCCTGCTCTCTTCAGCCTCAAAAGCACCCTTTCCCACATGGCGTCACGCCAGGCACAAAAATGGCCATATGTCTGGAGATTGGTCCCACGCCCAAAGAGCCAGCTGGGAAAACTATGCCTTGTTCTAAAGCTCTTTGGGAACCGCTTGCGTAGCCCCACACACCTGGGGGCTGCAGGCTTTCCTGGTGCCTTCAGCCTCAAAAGCACCCTTTCCCACTTGGCGCCGTGCCAGGCCCAAAAATGGCCATATGTCTGGAGACTGGTCCCACGCCCAAAGAGCCAGCAGGGAAAACTATGCCTTGCTCTAAAGCTCTTTGGGAACCGCTTGAGTAGCCCCACACACCTGGGGGCTGCAGGCTTTCCTGCTCTCTTCAGCCTCAAAAGCACCTTTTCCCACTTGGCGCCACGCCAGGCACAAAAATGGCCATATGTCTGGAGATTGGTCCCACGCCCAAAGAGCCAGCAGGGAAAACTATGCCTTGTTCTAAAGCTCTTTGGGAACCGCTTGCGTAGCCCCACACACCTGTTGGCTGCAGGCTTTCCTGCTGCCTTCAGCCTCAAAACCACCCTTTCCCACTTGGCGCCGCGCCAGGCACAAAAATGGCCATATGTCTGGAGATTGGTCCCACGCCCAAAGAGCCAGCTGGGAAAAATATGCCTTGTTCTAAAGCTCTTTTGGAACCGCTTGCGTGGCCCCACAGACCTGCGGGCTGCAGGCTTTCCTGCTGCCTTCAGCCTCAAAACCACTCTTTCCCACTTGGCGCTGCGCCAGGCACAAAAATGGCCATATGTCTGGAGACTGGTCCCTTTCCCAAAGAGCCAGCAGGGAAAACTATGCCTTGTTCTAAAGCTCTTTGGGAACCGCTTGCGTGGCCCCACACACCTGGGGGCTGCAGACTTTCCTGCTGCCTTCAGACTCAAAAAGTACCCTTTCCCACTTGGCGCCACGCCAGGCCCAAAAATGGCCATATGTGTGGAGACTGGTCCTTTTCCCAAAGAGCCAGGAGGGAAAACTATGCCTTGTTCTAAAGCTCTTTTGGAACCGCTTGCGTGGCCCCACAGACCTGCGGGCTGCAGACTTTCCTGCTGCCTTCAGCCTCAAAACCACCCTTTCCCACTTGGCGCCGCGCCAGGCCCAAAAATGGCCATATGTCTGGAGACTGGTCCCACGCCCAAAGAGCCAGCAGGGAAAACTATGCCTTGCTCTAAAGCTCTTTGGGAACCGCTTGAGTAGCCCCACACACCTGGGGGCTGCAGGCTTTCCTGCTCTCTTCAGCCTCAAAAGCACCTTTTCCCACTTGGCGCCACGCCAGGCACAAAAATGGCCATATGTCTGGAGATTGGTCCCACGCCCAAAGAGCCAGCAGGGAAAACTATGCCTTGTTCTAAAGCTCTTTGGGAACCGCTTGCGTAGCCCCACACACCTGTTGGCTGCAGGCTTTCCTGCTGCCTTCAGCCTCAAAACCACCCTTTCCCACTTGGCGCCGCGCCAGGCACAAAAATGGCCATATGTCTGGAGATTGGTCCCACGCCCAAAGAGCCAGCTGGGAAAAATATGCCTTGTTCTAAAGCTCTTTTGGAACCGCTTGCGTGGCCCCACAGACCTGCGGGCTGCAGGCTTTCCTGCTGCCTTCAGCCTCAAAACCACTCTTTCCCACTTGGCGCTGCGCCAGGCACAAAAATGGCCATATGTCTGGAGACTGGTCCCTTTCCCAAAGAGCCAGCAGGGAAAACTATGCCTTGTTCTAAAGCTCTTTGGGAACCGCTTGCGTGGCCCCACACACCTGGGGGCTGCAGACTTTCCTGCTGCCTTCAGACTCAAAAAGTACCCTTTCCCACTTGGCGCCACGCCAGGCCCAAAAATGGCCATATGTGTGGAGACTGGTCCCTTTCCCAAAGAGCCAGGAGGGAAAACTATGCCTTGTTCTAAAGCTCTTTTGGAACCGCTTGCGTGGCCCCACAGACCTGCGGGCTGCAGACTTTCCTGCTGCCTTCAGCCTCAAAACCACCCTTTCCCACTTGGCGCCGCGCCAGGCCCAAAAATGGCCATATGTCTGGAGACTGGTCCCACGCCCAAAGAGCCAGCAGGGAAAACTATGCCTTGTTCTAAAGCTCTTTGGGATCTGCTTGCGTGGCCCCAGAAACCTGCGGGCTGCAGACTTTCCTGCTACCTTCAGAGTCAAAAAGTACCCTTTCCCACTTGGCGCCACGCCAGGCCCAAAAATGGCCATATGTCTGGAGACTGGTCCCACGCCCAAAGAGCCAGCAGGGAAAACTATGCCTTGTTCTAAAGCTCTTTGGGAACCGCTTGCGTAGCCCCACACACCTGGGGGCTGCAGGCTTTCCTGCTCTCTTCAGCCTCAAAAGCACCTTTTCCCACATGGCGTAGCGCCAGGCACAAAAATGGCCATATGTCTGGAGACTGGTCCCTTTCCCAAAGAGCCAGGAGGGAAAACTATGCCTTGTTCTAAAGTTCTTTGGGAACCGCTTGCGTAGCCCCACACACCTGGGGGCTGCAGGATTTCCTGCTGCCTTCAGCCTCAAAAGCACCCTTTCCCACTTGGCGCCACGCCAGGCCCAAAAATGGCCATATGTCTGGAGACTGGTCCCACGCCCAAAGAGCCAGCAGGGAAAACTATGCCTTGTTCTAAAGCTCTTTGGGAACCGCTTGCGTAGCCCCACACACCTGGGGGCTGCAGGCTTTCCTGCTGCCTTCAGCCTCAAAAGCACCCTTTCCCACTTGGCGCCACGCCAGGCCCAAAAATGGCCATATGTCTGGAGACTGGTCCCTTTCCCAAAGAGCCAGGAGGGAAAACTATGCCTTGTTCTAAAGCTCTTTGGGAACCGCTTGCGTGGCCCACAAACCTGCGGGCTGCAGACTTTCCTGCTGCCTTCAGACTCAAAAAGCACCCTTTCCCACTTGGCGCCACGCCAGGCCCAAAAATGGCCATATGTCTGGAGACTGGTCCCACGCCCAAAGAGCCAGCAGGGAAAACTATGCCTTGTTCTAAAGCTCTTTGGGAACCGCTTGCGTAGCCCCACACACCTGGGGGCTGCAGGCTTTCCTGCTGCCTTCAGCCTCAAAACCACCCTTTCCCACATGGCGTCACGCCAGGCACAAAAATGGCCATATGTCTGGAGATTGGTCCCACGCCCAAAGAGCCAGCAGGGAAAACTATGCCTTGTTCTAAAGCTCTTTGGGAACCGCTTGCGTAGCCCCACACACCTGGGGGCTGCAGGCTTTCCTGGTGCCTTCAGCCTCAAAAGCACCCTTTCCCACTTGGCGCCGCGCCAGGCCCAAAAATGGCCATATGTCTGGAGACTGGTCCCACGCCCAAAGAGCCAGCAGGGAAAACTATGCCTTGTTCTAAAGCTCTTTGGGAACCGCTTGCGTAGCCCCACACACCTGGGGGCTGCAGGCTTTCCTGCTGCCTTCAGCCTCAAAACCACCCTTTCCCACTTGGCGCCGCGCCAGGCACAAAAATGGCCATATGTCTGGAGATTGGTCCCACGCCCAAAGAGCCAGCAGGGAAAACTATGCCTTGTTCTAAAGCTCTTTGGGAACCGCTTGCGTAGCCCCACACACCTGGGGGCTGCAGGCTTTCCTGCTGCCTTCAGCCTCAAAACCACCCTTTCCCACTTGGCGCCGCGCCAGGCACAAAAATGGCCATATGTCTGGAGATTGGTCCCACGCCCAAAGAGCCAGGAGGGAAAAATATGCCTTGTTCTAAAGCTCTTTTGGAACCGCTTGCGTGGCCCCACAGACCTGCGGGCTGCAGACTTTCCTGCTGCCTTCAGCCTCAAAACCACCCTTTCCCACTTGGCGCCGCGCCAGGCACAAAAATGGCCATATGTCTGGAGGTTGGTCCCGCGCCCAATGAGCCAGCAGGGAAAACTATGCCTTGTTCTAAAGCTCTTTGGGAACCGCTTGCATAGCCCCACAGACCTGGGGGCTGCAGGCTTTCCTGCTCTCTTCAGCCTCAAAAGCACCCTTTCCCACATGGCGTCACGCCAGGCACAAAAATGGCCATATGTCTGGAGACTGGTCCCACGCCCAAAGAGCCAGCAGGGAAAACTATGCCTTGTTCTAAAGCTCTTTGGGAACCGCTTGCGTAGCCCCACACATCTGGGGGCTGCAGGCTTTCCTGCTGCCTTCAGCCTCAAAACCACCCTTTCCCACTTGGCCCCGTGCCAGGCACAAAAATGGCCATATGTCTGGAGACTGGTCCCTTTCCCAAAGAGCCAGCAGGGAAAACTATGCCTTGTTCTAAAGCTCTTTGGGAACCGCTTGCGTGGCCCCACCGACCTGCGGGCTGCAGACTTTCCTGCTGCCTTCAGCCTCAAAACCACCCTTTCCCACTTGGCGCCGCGCCAGGCCCAAAAATGGCCATATGTCTGGAGGTTGGTCCCACGCCCAATGAGCCAGCAGGGAAAACTATGCCTTGTTCTAAAGCTCTTTGGGAACTGCTTGCGTAGCTCCACACACCTGGGGGCAGGAGGCTTTCCTGCTGCCTTCAGCCTCAAAACCACCCTTTCCCACATGGCGTCACGCCAGGCACAAAAATGGCCATATGTCTGGAGATTGGTCCCACGCCCAAAGAGCCAGCTGCGAAAAATATGCCTTGTTCTAAAGCTCTTTTGGAACCGCTTGCGTAGCCCCACACACCTGGGGGCTGCAGGCTTTCCTGCTGCCTTCAGCCTCAAAACCACCCTTTCCCACTTTGCGCCGCACCAGGCCCAAAAATGGCCATATGTCTGGAGACTGGTCCCACGCCCAAAGAGCCAGCAGGGAAAACTATGCCTTGTTCTAAAGCTCTTTGGGAACCGCTTGCGTAGCCCCACACACCTGGGGGCTGCAGGCTTTCCTGCTGCCTTCAGCCTCAAAACCACCCTTTCCCACTTGGCCCCGTGACAGGCACAAAAATGGCCATATGTCTGGAGACTGGTCCCTTTCCCAAAGAGCCAGCAGGGAAAACTATGCCTTGTTCTAAAGCTCTTTGGGAACCGCTTGCGTGGCCCCACCGACCTGCGGGCTGCAGACTTTCCTGCTGCCTTCAGCCTCAAAACCACCCTTTCCCACTTGGCGCCGCGCCAGGCCCAAAAATGGCCATATGTCTGGAGGTTGGTCCCACGCCCAATGAGCCAGCAGGGAAAACTATGCCTTGTTCTAAAGCTCTTTGGGAACTGCTTGCGTAGCTCCACACACCTGGGGGCAGGAGGCTTTCCTGCTGCCTTCAGCCTCAAAACCACCCTTTCCCACATGGCGTCACGCCAGGCCCAAAAATGGCCTTATGTCTGGAGATTGGTCCCACGCCCAAAGAGCCAGCAGGGAAAACTATGCCTTGTTCTAAAGCTCTTTGGGAACCGCTTGCGTAGCCCCACACACCTGGGGGCTGCAGGCTTTCCTGCTGCCTTCAGCCTCAAAACCACCCTTTCCCACTCGGCGCCGCGCCAGGCCCAAAAATGGCCATATGTCTGGAGACTGGTCCCTTTCCCAAAGAGCCAGCAGGGAAAACTATGCCTTGTTCTAAAGCTCTTTGGGAACCGCTTGCGTGGCCCACAAACCTGCGGGCTGCAGACTTTCCTGCTGCCTTCAGACTCAAAAAGCACCCTTTCCCACTTGGCGCCACGCCAGGCCCAAAAATGGCCATATGTCTGCAGACTGGTCCAACGCCCAAAGAGCCAGCAGGGAAAACTATGCCTTGTTCTAAAGCTCTTTGGGAACCGCTTGCGTAGCCCCACACACCTGGGGGCTGCAGGCTTTCCTGCTGCCTTCAGCCTCAAAACCACCCTTTCCCACTTGGCGCCGCGCCAGGCACAAAAATGGCCATATGTCTGGAGATTGGTCCCACGCCCAAAGAGCCAGCTGGGAAAAATATGCCTTGTTCTAAAGCTCTTTTGGAACCGCTTGCGTAGCCCCACAGACCTGGGGGCTGCAGGCTTTCCTGCTGCCTTCAGCCTCAAAACCACCCTTTCCCACTTGGCGCCGTGCCAGGCCCAAAAATGGCCATATGTCTGGAGACTGGTCCCTTTCCCAAAGAGCCAGCAGGGAAAACTATGCCTTGTTCTAAAGCTCTTTGGGAACCGCTTGCGTGGCCCCACAGACCTGCGGGCTGCAGACTTTCCTGCTGCCTTCAGCCTCAAAACCACCCTTTCCCACTTGGCGCCGTTCCAGGCCCAAAAATGGCCATATGTCTGGAGGTTGGTCCCACGCCCAAAGAGCCAGCAGGGAAAACTATGCCTTGTTCTAAAGCTCTTTGGGAACTGCTTGCGTAGCCCCACACACCTGGGGGCAGGAGGCTTTCCTGCTGCCTTCAGCCTCAAAACCACCCTTTCCCACATGGCGTCACGCCAGGCACAAAAATGGCCATATGTCTGGAGACTGGTCCCTTTCCCAATGAGCCAGCAGGGAAAACTATGCCTTGTTCTAAAGCTCTTTGGGAACCGCTTGCGTGGCCCCACCGACCTGCGGGCTGCAGAATTTCCTGCTGCCTTCAGCCTCAAAACCACCCTTTCCCACTTGGCGCCGCGCCAGGCCCAAAAATGGCCATATGTCTGGAGGTTGGTCCCACGCCCAATGAGCCAGCAGGGAAAACTATGCCTTGTTCTAAAGCTCTTTGGGAACTGCTTGCGTAGCTCCACACACCTGGGGGCAGGAGGCTTTCCTGCTGCCTTCAGCCTCAAAACCACCCTTTCCCACATGGCGTCACGCCAGGCACAAAAATGGCCATATGTCTGGAGATTGGTCCCACGCCCAAAGAGCCAGCTGCGAAAAATATGCCTTGTTCTAAAGCTCTTTTGGAACCGCTTGCGTAGCCCCACAGACCTGCAGGCTGCAGGCTTTCCTGCTGCCTTCAGCCTCAAAACCACCCTTTCCCACTTGGCGCCGCACCAGGCCCAAAAATGGCCATATGTCTGGAGACTGGTCCCACGCCCAAAGAGCCAGCAGGGAAAACTATGCCTTGTTCTAAAGCTCTTTGGGAACCGCTTGCGTAGCCCCACACACCTGGGGGCTGCAGGCTTTCCTGCTGCCTTCAGCCTCAAAACCACCCTTTCCCACTTGGCCCCGTGCCAGGCACAAAAATGGCCATATGTCTGGAGACTGGTCCCTTTCCCAAAGAGCCAGCAGGGAAAACTATGCCTTGTTCTAAAGCTCTTTGGGAACCGCTTGCGTGGCCCCACCGACCTGCGGGCTGCAGACTTTCCTGCTGCCTTCAGCCTCAAAACCACCCTTTCCCACTTGGCGCCGCGCCAGGCACAAAAATGGCCATATGTCTGGAGGTTGGTCCCACGCCCAATGAGCCAGCAGGGAAAACTATGCCTTGTTCTAAAGCTCTTTGGGAACTGCTTGCGTAGCTCCACACACCTGGGGGCAGGATGCTTTCCTGCTGCCTTCAGCCTCAAAACCACCCTTTCCCACATGGCGTCACGCCAGGCCCAAAAATGGCCTTATGTCTGGAGATTGGTCCCACGCCCAAAGAGCCAGCAGGGAAAACTATGCCTTGTTCTAAAGCTCTTTGGGAACCGCTTGCATAGCCCCACACACCTGGGGGCTGCAGGCTTTCCTGCTGCCTTCAGCCTCAAAAGCACCCTTTCCCACTTGGCGCCGTGCCAGGCCCAAAAATGGCCATATGTCTGGAGACTGGTCCCACGCCCAAAGAGCCAGCAGGGAAAACTATGCCTTGTTCTAAAGCTCTTTGCGAACCGCTTGCGTGGCCCACAAACCTGCGGGCTTCAGACTTTCCTGCTGCCTTCAGACTCAAAAAGCACCCTTTCCCACTTGGCGCCACGCCAGGCCCAAAAATGGCCATATGTCTGGAGACTGGTCCCTTTCCCAATGAGCCAGCAGGGAAAACTATGCCTTGTTCTAAAGCTCTTTGGGAACCGCTTGCGTAGCCCCACACACCTGGGGGCTGCAGGCTTTCCTGCTCTCTTCAGCCTCAAAAGCACCCTTTCCCACTTGGCGCCACGCCAGGCACAAAAATGACCATATGTCTGCAAGTTGGTCCCACGCCCAAAGAGCCAGCAGGGAAAACTATGCCTTGTTCTAAAGCTCTTTGGGAACCGCTTGCGTAGCCCCACACACCTGGGGGTTGCAGGCTTTCCTGCTGCCTTCAGCCTCAAAACGACCCTTTCCCACTTGGCGCCGCGCCAGGCACAAAAATGGCCATATGTCTGGAGACTGGTCCCACGCCCAAAGAGCCAGCAGGGAAAACTATGCCTTGTTCTAAAGCTCTTTTGGAAGCGCTTGCGTAGCCGCACACACCTGGGGGCTGCAGGCTTTCCTGCTGCCTTCAGCCTCAAAACCACCCTTTCCCACTCGGCGCCGCGCCAGGCCCAAAAATGGCCATATGTCTGGAGACTGGTCCCTTTCCCAAAGAGCCAGCAGGGAAAACTATGCCTTGTTCTAAAGCTCTTTGGGAACCGCTTGCGTGGCCCACAAACCTGCGGGCTGCAGACTTTCCTGCTGCCTTCAGACTCAAAAAGCACCCTTTCCCACTTGGCGCCACGCCAGGCCCAAAAATGGCTATATGTCTGGAGACTGGTCCAACGCCCAAAGAGCCAGCAGGGAAAACTATGCCTTGTTCTAAAGCTCTTTGGGAACCGCTTGCGTAGCCCCACACACCTGGGGGCTGCAGGCTTTCCTGCTGCCTTCAGCCTCAAAACCACCCTTTCCCACTTGGCGCCGCGCCAGGCACAAAAATGGCCATATGTCTGGAGATTGGTCCCACGCCCAAAGAGCCAGCTGGGAAAAATATGCCTTGTTCTAAAGCTCTTTTGGAACCGCTTGCGTAGCCCCACAGACCTGGGGGCTGCAGGCTTTCCTGCTGCCTTCAGCCTCAAAACCACCCTTTCCCACTTGGCGCCGTGCCAGGCCCAAAAATGGCCATATGTCTGGAGACTGGTCCCTTTCCCAAAGAGCCAGCAGGGAAAACTATGCCTTGTTCTAAAGCTCTTTGGGAACCGCTTGCGTGGCCCCACAGACCTGCGGGCTGCAGACTTTCCTGCTGCCTTCAGCCTCAAAACCACCCTTTCCCACTTGGCGCCGCGCCAGGCCCAAAAATGGCCATATGTCTGGAGGTTGGTCCCACGCCCATGAGCCATCAGGGAAAACTATGCCTTGTTCTAAAGCTCTTTGGGAACTGCTTGCGTAGCCCCACACACCTGGGGGCAGGAGGCTTTCCTGCTGCCTTCAGCCTCAAAACCACCCTTTCCCACATGGCGTCACGCCAGGCACAAAAATGGCCATATGTCTGGAGACTGGTCCCTTTCCCAATGAGCCAGCAGGGAAAACTATGCCTTGTTCTAAAGCTCTTTGGGAACCGCTTGCGTAGCCCCACACACCTGGGGGCTGCAGGCTTTCCTGCTGCCTTCAGCCTCAAAACCACCCTTTCCCACTCGGCGCCGCGCCAGGCCCAAAAATGGCCATATGTCTGGAGACTGGTCCCTTTCCCAAAGAGCCAGCAGGGAAAACTATGCCTTGTTCTAAAGCTCTTTGGGAACCGCTTGCGTGGCCCACAAACCTGCGGGCTGCAGACTTTCCTGCTGCCTTCAGACTCAAAAAGCACCCTTTCCCACTTGGCGCCACGCCAGGCCTAAAAATGGCCATATGTCTGCAGACTGGTCCAACGCACAAAGAGCCAGCAGGGAAAACTATGCCTTGTTCTAAAGCTCTTTGGGAACCGCTTGCGTAGCCCCACAGACCTCGGTGCTGCAGCCTTTCCTGCTGCCTTCAGCCTCAAAACCACCCTTTCCCACTTGGCGCCAAGCCAGGCCCAAAAATGGCCATATGTTTGGAGATTGGTCCCACGCCCAAAGAGCCAGCAGGGAAAACTATGCCTTGTTCTAAAGCTCTTTGGGAACCGCTTGCGTAGCCCCACACACCTGGGGGCTGCAGACTTTCATGCTGCCTTCAGCCCCAAAACCACCCTATCCCACTTGGCGCCGCGCCAGGCCCAAAAATGGCCATATGTCTGGAGACTGGTCCCACGCCCAAGAGCCAGCAGGGAAAACTCTGCCTTGTTCTAAAGCTCTTTGGGAACCGCTTGCGTAGCCCCACACACCTGGGGGCTGCAGGCTTTCCTGCTCTCTTCAGCCTCAAAAGCACGCTTTCCCACTTGGCGCCGCGCCATGCCCAAAAATGGCCATATGTCTGGAGATTGGTCCCACGCCCAAAGAGCCAGCAGGGAAAACTATGCCTTGTTCTAAAGCTCTTTGGGAACGGCTTGCGTAGCCCCACAGACTTGGGGGCTGCAGGCTTTCCTGCTGCCTTCAGCCTCAAAACCACCCTTTCCCACTTGGCTCCGCGCCAGGCACAAAAATGGCCATATGTCTGGAGGTTGGTCCCACGCCCAAAGAGCCAGCAGGGAAAACTATGCCTTGTTCTAAAGCTCTTTGGGAACCGCTTGCGTAGCCCCACAGACCTGGGGGTTGCAGGCTTTCCTGCTGCCTTCAGCCTCAAAACGACCCTTTCCCACTTGGCGCCGCGCCAGGCACAAAAATGGCCATATGTCTGGAGACTGGTCCCACGCCCAAAGAGCCAGCAGGGAAAACTATGCCTTGTTCTAAAGCTCTTTTGGAAGCGCTTGCGTAGCCGCACACACCTGGGGGCTGCAGGCTTTCCTGCTGCCTTCAGCCTCAAAACCACCCTTTCCCACTCGGCGCCGCGCCAGGCCCAAAAATGGCCATATGTCTGGAGACTGGTCCCTTTCCCAAAGAGCCAGCAGGGAAAACTATGCCTTGTTCTAAAGCTCTTTGGGAACCGCTTGCGTGGCCCACAAACCTGCGGGCTGCAGACTTTCCTGCTGCCTTCAGACTCAAAAAGCACCCTTTCCCACTTGGCGCCACGCCAGGCCCAAAAATGGCCATATGTCTGCAGACTGGTCCCACGCCCAAAGAGCCAGCAGGGAAAACTATGCCTTGTTCTAAAGCTCTTTGGGAACCGCTTGCGTAGCCCCACACACCTGGGGGCTGCAGGCTTTCCTGCTGCCTTCAGCCTCAAAACCACCCTTTCCCACTTGGCGCCGCGCCAGGCACAAAAATGGCCATATGTCTGGAGATTGGTCCCACGCCCAAAGAGCCAGCTGGGAAAAATATGCCTTGTTCTAAAGCTCTTTTGGAACCGCTTGCGTAGCCCCACAGACCTGGGGGCTGCAGGCTTTCCTGCTGCCTTCAGCCTCAAAACCACCCTTTCCCACTTGGCGCCGTGCCAGGCCCAAAAATGGCCATATGTCTGGAGACTGGTCCCTTTCCCAAAGAGCCAGCAGGGAAAACTATGCCTTGTTCTAAAGCTCTTTGGGAACCGCTTGCGTGGCCCCACAGACCTGGGGGCTGCAGACTTTCCTGCTGCCTTCAGCCTCAAAACCACCCTTTCCCACTTGGCGCCGCGCCAGGCCCAAAAATGGCCATATGTCTGGAGGTTGGTCCCTTTCCCAATGAGCCATCAGGGAAAACTATGCCTTGTTCTAAAGCTCTTTGGGAACTGCTTGCGTAGCCCCACACACCTGGGGGCAGGAGGCTTTCCTGCTGCCTTCAGCCTCAAAACCACCCTTTCCCACATGGCGTCACGCCAGGCACAAAAATGGCCATATGTCTGGAGACTGGTCCCTTTCCCAATGAGCCAGCAGGGAAAACTATGCCTTGTTCTAAAGCTCTTTGGGAACCGCTTGCGTAGCCCCACACACCTGGGGGCTGCAGGCTTTCCTGCTGCCTTCAGCCTCAAAACCACCCTTTCCCACTCGGCGCCGCGCCAGGCCCAAAAATGGCCATATGTCTGGAGACTGGTCCCTTTCCCAAAGAGCCAGCAGGGAAAACTATGCCTTGTTCTAAAGCTCTTTGGGAACCGCTTGCGTGGCCCACAAACCTGCGGGCTGCAGACTTTCCAGCTGCCTTCAGACTCAAAAAGCACCCTTTCCCACTTGGCGCCACGCCAGGCCCAAAAATGGCCATATGTCTGCAGACTGGTCCAACGCACAAAGAGCCAGCAGGGAAAACTATGCCTTGTTCTAAAGCTCTTTGGGAACGGCTTGCGTAGCCCCACAGACCTCGGTGCTGCAGCCTTTCCTGCTGCCTTCAGCCTCAAAACCACCCTTTCCCACTTGGCGCCAAGCCAGGCCCAAAAATGGCCATATGTTTGGAGATTGGTCCCACGCCCAAAGAGCCAGCAGGGAAAACTATGCCTTGTTCTAAAGCTCTTTGGGAACCGCTTGCGTAGCCCCACAAACTTGCGGGCTGCAGACTTTCATGCTGCCTTCAGCCCCAAAACCACCCTTTCCCACTTGGCGCCGCGCCAGGCCCAAAAATGGCCATATGTGTGGAGACTGGTCCCTTTCCCAAAGAGCCAGCAGGGAAAACTCTGCCTTGTTCTAAAGCTCTTTGGGAACCGCTTGCGTAGCCCCACACACCTGGGGGCTGCAGGCTTTCCTGCTCTCTTCAGCCTCAAAAGCACGCTTTCCCACTTGGCGCCGCGCTAGGCCCAAAAATGGCCATATGTCTGGAGATTGGTCCCACGCCCAAAGAGCCAGCAGGGAAAACTATGCCTTGTTCTAAAGCTCTTTGGGAACGGCTTGCGTAGCCCCACAGACTTGGGGGCTACAGGCTTTCCTGCTGCCTTCAGCCTCAAAACCACCCTTTCCCACTTGGCGCCGCGCCAGGCACAAAAATGGCCATATGTCTGGAGGTTGGTCCCACGCCCAAAGAGCCAGCAGGGAAAACTATGCCTTGTACTAAAGCTCTTTGGGAACGGCTTGCGTAGCCCCACAGACCTGGGGGCTGCAGGCTTTCCTGCTGCTTTCAGGCTCAAAACCACCCTTACCCACTTGGCGCCAAGCCAGGCACAAAAATGGCCATATGTTTGGAGATTGGTCCCACGCCCAAAGAGCCAGCAGGGAAAACTATGCCTTGTTCTAAAGCTCTTTGGGAACCGCTTGCGTAGCCCCACAAACTTGCGGGCTGCAGACTTTCATGCTGCCTTCAGCCCCAAAACCAGCCTTTCCCACTTGGCGTCGCGCCAGGCCCAAAAATGGCCATATGTCTGGAGACTGGTCCCACGCCCAAGAGCCAGCAGGGAAAACTATGCCTTGTTCTAAAGCTCTTTGGGAACCGCTTGCGTAGCCCCACACACCTGGGGGCTGCAGGCTTTCCTGCTCTCTTCAGCCTCAAAAGCACGCTTTCCCACTTGGCGCCGCGCTAGGCGCAAAAATGGCCATATGTCTGGAGATTGGTCCCACGCCCAAAGAGCCAGCAGGGAAAACTATGCCTTGTTCTAAAGCTCTTTGGGAACGGCTTTCGTAGCCCCACAGACCTGGGGGCTGCAGGCTTTCCTGCTGCCTTCAGCCTCAAAACCACCCTTTCCCACTTGGCTCCGCGCCAGGCACAAAAATGGCCATATGTCTGGAGGTTGGTCCCACGCCCAAAGAGCCAGCAGGGAAAACTATGCCTTGTACTAAAGCTCTTTGGGAACGGCTTGCGTAGCCCCACAGACCTGGGGGCAGGAGGCTTTCCTGCTGCCTTCAGCCTCAAAACCACCCTTTCCCACATGGCGTCACGCCAGGCACAAAAATGGCCATATGTCTGGAGACTGGTCCCACGCCCAAAGAGCCAGCAGGGAAAACTATGTCTTGTTCTAAAGCTCTTTGGGAACCGCTTGCGTAGCCGCACACACCTGGGGGCTGCAGGCTTTCCTGCTGCCTTCAGCCTCAAAACCACCCTTTCTCACTTGGCGCCGCGCCAGCCCAAAAATGGCCATATATCTGGAGATTGGTTCCACGCCCAAAGAGCCAGCAGGGAAAACTATGCCTTGTTCTAAAGCTCTTTGGGAACCGCTTGAGTAGCCCCACACACCTGGGGGCTGCAGGCTTTCCTGCTGCCTTCATCCTCAAAATCACCATTTCCCACTTGGCCCCGCACGAGGCACAAAAATGGCCATATGGCTGGAGACTGGTCCCTTTCCCAAAGAGCCAGCAGGGAAAACTATGCCTTGTTCTAAAGCTCTTTGGGAACCGCTTGCGTAGCCGCACACACCTGGGGGCTGCAGGCTTTCCTGCTGCCTTCATCCTCAAAACCACCCATTGTCACTTGGCCCCGCAACAGGCCCAAAAATAGCCATATATCTGGAGATTGGTCCCACGCCCAATGAGCCAGCAGGGAAAACTATGCCTTGTTCTAAAGCTCTTTGGGAACCGCTTGCGTAGCCCCACACACCTGGGGGCTGCAGGCTTTCCTGCTGCCTTCAGCCTCAAAACCACCCTTTCCCACATGGCGTCACGCCAGGCAAAAAAATGGCCATATGTCTGGAGGTTGGTCCCACGCCCAAAGAGCCAGCAGGGAAAACTATGCCTTGTTCTAAAGCTCTTTGGGAACCGCTTGCGTAGCCCCACACACCTGGGGGCTGCAGGCTTTACTGCTGCCTTCAGCCTCAAAACCACCCTTTCCCACATGGCGTCACGCCAGGCAAAAAAATGGCCATATGTCTGGAGGTTGGTCCCACGCCCAAAGAGCCAGCAGGGAAAACTATGCCTTGTTCTAAAGCTCTTTGGGAACCGCTTGCGTAGCCCCACACACCTGGGGGCTGCAGGCTTTCCTGCTGCCTTCAGCCTCAAAACCACCCTTTCCCACTTGGCGCCACGCCAGGCACAAAAATGACCATATGTCTGCAAGTTGGTCCCACGCCCAAAGAGCCAGCAGGGAAAACTATGCCTTGTTCTAAAGCTCTTTGGGAACCGCTTGCGTAGCCCCACACACCTGGGGGCTGCAGGCTTTCCTGCTGCCTTCAGCCTCAAAAGCACCCTTTCCCACTTGGCGTCGCGCCAGGCCCAAAAAAGGCCATATGTGTGGAGGCTGGTCCCACGCCCAAAGAGCCAGCAGGGAAAACTATGCCTTATTCTAAAGCTCTTTGGGAACCGCTTGCGTAGTTCCACACACCTGGGGGCTGCAGGCTTTCCTGCTGCCTTCAGCCTCAAAGCCACCCTTACTCACATGGCGCCAAGCCAGGCCCAAAAATGGCCATATGTTTGGAGATTGGTGCCACGCCCAAAGAGCCAGCAGGGAAAACTATGCCTTGTACTAAAGCGCTTTGGGAACCGCTTACGTAGCCCCACAAACTTGCGGGCTGCAGACTTTCATGCTGCCTTCAGCCCCAAAACCACCCTTTCCCACATGGCGTAGCGCCAGGCACAAAAATGGCCATATGTCTGGAGACTGGTCCCTTTCCCAAAGAGCCAGGAGGGAAAACTATGCCTTGTTCTAAAGTTCTTTGGGAACCGCTTGCGTAGCCCCACACACCTGGGGGCTGCAGGATTTCCTGCTGCCTTCAGCCTCAAAAGCACCCTTTCCCACTTGGCGCCACGCCAGGCCCAAAAATGGCCATATGTCTGGAGACTGGTCCCACGCCCAAAGAGCCAGCAGGGAAAACTATGCCTTGTTCTAAAGCTCTTTGGGAACCGCTTGCGTAGCCCCACACACCTGGGGGCTGCAGGCTTTCCTGCTGCCTTCAGCCTCAAAACCACCCTTTCCCACTTGGCGCCACGCCAGGCCCAAAAATGGCCATATGTCTGGAGACTGGTCCCTTTCCCAAAGAGCCAGGAGGGAAAACTATGCCTTGTTCTAAAGCTCTTTGGGAACCGCTTGCGTGGCCCACAAACCTGCGGGCTGCAGACTTTCCTGCTGCCTTCAGACTCAAAAAGCACCCTTTCCCACTTGGCGCCACGCCAGGCCCAAAAATGGCCATATGTCTGGAGACTGGTCCCACGCCCAAAGAGCCAGCAGGGAAAACTATGCCTTGTTCTAAAGCTCTTTGGGAACCGCTTGCGTAGCCCCACACACCTGGGGGCTGCAGGCTTTCCTGCTGCCTTCAGCCTCAAAACCACCCTTTCCCACATGGCGT
Organism: Chroicocephalus ridibundus; assembly: GCF_963924245.1. Classification (NCBI taxonomy): domain Eukaryota; kingdom Metazoa; phylum Chordata; class Aves; order Charadriiformes; family Laridae; genus Chroicocephalus; species Chroicocephalus ridibundus. Next base: position 2,173,616 of record NW_026961597.1, read on the forward strand.
CACGCCAGGCACAAAAATGGCCATATGTCTGGAGATTGGTCCCACGCCCAAAGAGCCAGCAGGGAAAACTATGCCTTGTTCTAAAGCTCTTTGGGAACCGCTTGCGTAGCCCCACACACCTGGGGGCTGCAGGCTTTCCTGGTGCCTTCAGCCTCAAAAGCACCCTTTCCCACTTGGCGCCGCGCCAGGCCCAAAAATGGCCATATGTCTGGAGACTGGTCCCACGCCCAAAGAGCCAGCAGGGAAAACTATGCCTTGTTCTAAAGCTCTTTGGGAACCGCTTGCGTAGCCCCACACACCTGGGGGCTGCAGGCTTTCCTGCTGCCTTCAGCCTCAAAACCACCCTTTCCCACTTGGCGCCGCGCCAGGCACAAAAATGGCCATATGTCTGGAGATTGGTCCCACGCCCAAAGAGCCAGCAGGGAAAACTATGCCTTGTTCTAAAGCTCTTTGGGAACCGCTTGCGTAGCCCCACACACCTGTTGGCTGCAGGCTTTCCTGCTGCCTTCAGCCTCAAAACCACCCTTTCCCACTTGGCGCCGCGCCAGGCACAAAAATGGCCATATGTCTGGAGATTGGTCCCACGCCCAAAGAGCCAGGAGGGAAAAATATGCCTTGTTCTAAAGCTCTTTTGGAACCGCTTGCGTGGCCCCACAGACCTGCGGGCTGCAGACTTTCCTGCTGCCTTCAGCCTCAAAACCACCCTTTCCCACTTGGCGCCGCGCCAGGCACAAAAATGGCCATAAGTCTGGAGGTTGGTCCCGCGCCCAATGAGCCAGCAGGGAAAACTATGCCTTGTTCTAAAGCTCTTTGGGAACCGCTTGCATAGCCCCACAGACCTGGGGGCTGCAGGCTTTCCTGCTGCCTTCAGACTCAAAAAGCACCCTTTCCCATTTGGCGCCACGCCAGGCCCAAAAATGGCCATATGTGTGGAGACTGGTCCCACGCCCAAAGAGCCAGCAGGGAAAACTATGCCTTGTTCTAAAGCTCTTTGGGAACCGCTTGCGTAGCCCCACAGACCTGGGGGCTGCAGGCTTTCCTGCTCTCTTCAGCCTCAAAAGCACCCTTTCCCACATGGCGTCACGCCAGGCACAAAAATGGCCATATGTCTGGAGACTGGTCCCACGCCCAAAGAGCCAGCAGGGAAAACTATGCCTTGTTCTAAAGCTCTTTGGGAACCGCTTGCGTAGCCCCACACACCTGGGGGCTGCAGGCTTTCCTGCTGCCTTCAGCCTCAAAACCACCCTTTCCCACTTGGCCCCGTGCCAGGCACAAAAATGGCCATATGTCTGGAGACTGGTCCCTTTCCCAAAGAGCCAGCAGGGAAAACTATGCCTTGTTCTAAAGCTCTTTGGGAACCGCTTGCGTGGCCCCACCGACCTGCGGGCTGCAGACTTTCCTGCTGCCTTCAGCCTCAAAAGCACCCTTTCCCACTTGGCGCCGCGCCAGGCCCAAAAATGGCCATATGTCTGGAGGTTGGTCCCACGCCCAATGAGCCAGCAGGGAAAACTATGCCTTGTTCTAAAGCTCTTTGGGAACTGCTTGCGTAGCTCCACACACCTGGGGGCAGGAGGCTTTCCTGCTGCCTTCAGCCTCAAAACCACCCTTTCCCACATGGCGTCACGCCAGGCACAAAAATGGCCATATGTCTGGAGATTGGTCCCACGCCCAAAGAGCCAGCTGCGAAAAATATGCCTTGTTCTAAAGCTCTTTTGGAACCGCTTGCGTAGCCCCACACACCTGGGGGCTGCAGGCTTTCCTGCTGCCTTCAGCCTCAAAACCACCCTTTCCCACTTTGCGCCGCACCAGGCCCAAAAATGGCCATATGTCTGGAGACTGGTCCCACGCCCAAAGAGCCAGCAGGGAAAACTATGCCTTGTTCTAAAGCTCTTTGGGAACCGCTTGCGTAGCCCCACACACCTGGGGGCTGCAGGCTTTCCTGCTGCCTTCAGCCTCAAAACCACCCTTTCCCACTTGGCCCCGTGACAGGCACAAAAATGGCCATATGTCTGGAGACTGGTCCCTTTCCCAAAGAGCCAGCAGGGAAAACTATGCCTTGTTCTAAAGCTCTTTGGGAACCGCTTGCGTGGCCCCACCGACCTGCGGGCTGCAGACTTTCCTGCTGCCTTCAGCCTCAAAACCACCCTTTCCCACTTGGCGCCGCGCCAGGCCCAAAAATGGCCATATGTCTGGAGGTTGGTCCCACGCCCAATGAGCCAGCAGGGAAAACTATGCCTTGTTCTAAAGCTCTTTGGGAACTGCTTGCGTAGCTCCACACACCTGGGGGCAGGAGGCTTTCCTGCTGCCTTCAGCCTCAAAACCACCCTTTCCCACATGGCGTCACGCCAGGCCCAAAAATGGCCTTATGTCTGGAGATTGGTCCCACGCCCAAAGAGCCAGCTGCGAAAAATATGCCTTGTTCTAAAGCTCTTTTGGAACCGCTTGCGTAGCCCCACACACCTGGGGGCTGCAGGCTTTCCTGCTGCCTTCAGCCTCAAAACCAAGGGAAAAAAGGAAGACCCAGAGAACTATAGGCCAGTCAGTCTCACCCGTGTGTCTGGCAAGATCATGGAGCATTTCCTCTGGAAACTATTCTAAGGCACATGGAAAAGAAACGTGATTGGTGACAGCCATCATGGCTTCACTTCATGGCATGCAAATCATGCCTGACAAATTTGGTGGCCTTCTACAGTGGGGTTCCAGCATTGGTGGATAACGAAAGAGCAACAGATGTCATCTACCTGGACTAGAGCAAGGTATTTGATACAGTCCCACACAACATCCTTGGACATAAAATGGAGACCTGTATTTGACAGGAAGAGCACTCAGTGGATAAGAAATTGGCTGGATGGTCGCACTCAAAGAGTTGCAGTCAATGGCTCGATATTTGGGTGGAGACCAGTGATGAGTGGTGTCCCTCAGGGGTCTATATTGGGACCAGTCAGTATTATTTAACATCTTTGTTGGGGACATGGACAGTGGGATATGGTCAGAGACACTGAGAAGAAGCCCCAATGTTCCCTCCAGGCACTTTCAGTGTGGGTGCCTTCTCCACGTGGTTCCTGGTTTCACTGCAGCTCTGAAGAGAATGTTAGCAAAGAGCTCATCGGGACAGTGAAAACAGTACTCAAAGACAGGGAGAGCAAGCTCTACATTACTCTCTTAGCACTTTGGATGTGGGACATACAGCGAGATGTTTGCTGCTTTTGCGTTTGGCTGTTGGGAGATTTACAGCACAAAGATATCTAGTTGATTTGAAGCAGTTCCAAGAAAGTCTCTGTATATTGAGCACTGCGCTCTGCAGGGTGTTAGCAGAGACTTTCCCGGGACAGTGAAACCCTATGTCAGAGACACTGAGAAGAACCCCCAATGTTCCCTCCAGGCACTTTCAGTGTGGGTGCCTTCTCCACGTGGTTCCTGGTTTCACTGCAGCTCTGAAGAGAATGTTAGCAAAGAGGTAACCGGGACAGTGAAAACAGTGCTCAAAGACAGGGAGAGCAAGCTCTCTCTTGGCACTTTGGATGTGGGACATACAGCGAGATGTTTGCTGCATTTGCGTTTGGCTGTTGGGAGATTTACAGCACAAAGATATCTAGTTGATTTGAAGCAGTTCCGAGAAAGTCTAAACATAATCCCCACTTTTCCCTCCTGGCACTTTCCATGTGGGAGATGTAGCAGGATGTAGATTGGTTTTGAGGACAACTCAATGGACAGTGTAGGGAGAAAAGGTCCTGGCTCCTTGAATGCCGTTCCTGGAGACACTGCGATCAATGTGGGAGATATGTCAAGATGTGTGTTGGTAAAGAGGTCACACGGATAATCAGAGCAATTCTCAGAGACACTGAGAACAAGCTCGACAATTCCCTCCTGGCACTTTCCCTGTAGGAGATACCGCAAGACGTTTCTGTATATTGGGCACAGCGCTCTGCAGGGTGTTAGCAGAGACTTTCCCGGGACAGTGAAACCCTATGTCAGAGACACTGAGAAGAAGCC